>NC_000080.6:92364944-92964944 GCF_000001635.26 Mus musculus
GATCCATCTCATGGGGAGGCACCAAAGCCTGTCACTATTACTTATGTAATGTTGTGCTTACAGATAGGAGCCTAGCATGGCTGTCCTCTAAGAGACCTATCAGCTGACTGAGACAGCTTCAGATACTTACATCCAGTCATTGTACTGAAGTCAGGGACCCCTATGGTTGAATAGGGGAAGGATGGAAGAAACTGAAGAGGAAGCTGACCTGATAGGAAGACCAGCAGTCTCAACTAACATGGACCCCTAGGATATCCCAGACACTGAGCCACCACTCAGTCAGCATATATGGGCTGGTCTGAGGCCCCAGGCACATATATATCTGAGGACTGCCTGTTCTGGCCTCAGTAGGAGAGGGAGGAGGCCCCAGAGAGGGGGAAGTCTAATGGTGGAGAACACTTTCTCTGAGACAGGGTGTGGGATGAGAAGCTATGGGAGAGGGGCAGGAGAGGGGGTGTATAATGGCTGGATTTTAAATGAATAAAATAATAAAAGAAAGAAAAATTATCAAGAATCAAGGAAATGGAACTAAATAATTAAAGCATACAAATATTTTCTGAATAAATTTGTTTTCTTCTTTAAAATTGAAATATATTTAAGATCTGATTTCCTTAAATAAAATATTTTTTCAATTAGAATTAAAAAAATAAAGCCAGGTGGTGGCTGTGCACACCTTTAATCTAAGGACTCAGAAGGCAGAGCTAGGCCAGTCCCTGTGTGTGTGATGCTAGACAAGTATCCAGTTCCAGAACATCCAGAGCTACATAGAGATATCCTGTCTCAAAAAAACAGACACACAAAACAAAAACAACCAGCCAAAGAAACAAAGAAAAGCAACAATGTCTCAAACTCCATTGTGCTTCTTAGGGTAGTCAATTTCATAGACACTGGAACCACCTGGGAAATAGTTCTCTGAGCATGTTTGTGGAGATTTATCTTGTTTCTGCTCATTAATATTGAATGATCCCTATTATTTGTGAAAGGAAACATTTCCTGGGCTAGGGGTCCAAACTTACATAGCAGAGAGGAAGGGAAGTGAAGAGGAGCACGCTTGGATTTGTCTCTTTCCCTTGACTGTAGATGTGGCGTGGGGCACTCCCTCAAGCTCTGCCTTCTACTTCATGATAGACAATTATATGACCTTTGAGCCAAAATAAGCTCTTTGGTCCTTAAGTTAAAGCATCTCAGCAAAGGGAAGGGAGACAGCAGTCTGCCACTTTGAACTGCTTTTCCAAGACGGACGGTTAAACTACACATCTCATTCTGTGAGCAGGAAGCCAGCATGGAAACAGACATTCACCTTTGAGAACACTTAATAAATCACACTTAAGAAACTCTTACTTTCTATAATTAATGGATTTAAGGCTTCCTAGTCCATAAACAACCACCAAGATGTATTATTGATCAGTCTACATAAACTTTTATAACTATACTGAAAATAATTAAGATATATATATATATGTATATATATACATACATACATATATAATGGTTATAATGTATTGTGATATATTATACTCAGTTATGTGTGTGTATGTATATATATTACACTTTTTATTCGTTCTTTGTGAATTCCACCTCATATACCCTAATTCCACTCATCTCCCCCTACCTTCACACTCTTTACATTCTTGCAACCTTCTGCTCAATGAAGGAAGAACACCTCATTTTGGAAGCTCTAGTGTGTCACACTACGTCTCACAGTATACCCTTTTGTCTACCTGTCTTTCCTTTAAATACTCATTGTAAATGTTCCTTGGTCTGGTATGCGGCCTTCAGCTTCTGCTACTCTATCAATACTGAACCTTACTGGTACTACTTTTCGATATCCTGATGTTGTCTTGGGTCATGGAGATCCTATAGTTTTGGTTCTGTAGGACTGACTCATTCATTAACTCCAGCAGTTCATGGATGGAGGATATGTTGGTATGGACCAATTCACAGATCTGAATCTGGGCCTGAGAGGTATCTAAGCTATTTTGCCAGGCCATAAGCTCTCCTGCATTCTCTTAACTTTGGGGCCAGCTTACCAGCAACCTCCTCTCTTAGAGCCTTCTCTATCATCTTGCTCAGGCAAGGTATAGAGCATGCTCTGTACAGCATGTAAGGGGCAGGCACAGCTTCTGCTGCTCTCAGGACCACAGGGCCACTTCCCATGCCTGCTTTAAGGAGCAAGTAGGAAGTGTGGGGGAGAGCACCTCTCCCTGTTGCACATTGCTGCATGGTAGACAAGTTGCTGGCCCCATGACCATGGGGCTGGCTCACTTGCACCTCTTGCATGATCATCAGTTCTAATGTGCTGTCCAGATGAGGTGTAAGACCTTCTCTTAGGAATGCTGTAGGAAGGCAGGGACAACTATCCCTCTGTGACCACCTGGCACTAGCTCTCCATCCTGCCATGGATGTGAAGGGCCAAAAATTTGGCTCATCTCTTCATGGCCCATGGAACTACATGGCAGAAAGTGTCAGGGCCAATTCTTCCATTCTTAAACCTAGGAGAGGCTTACCCATGATATCTACCAGGATCAGCTCTCCTCTGATGCCCAGATGAGGTATAAGGTCAGCTCTTCTTAGTGCTACAGCTAGTGAGGGACAGGGACAGCTCTTCGGTTCTCAGGAAACCAGGGTCAGGTCTCCCACAAGCTGCCATCTGTGAGAGGCAGAGGAGGAAGAAAGTATCTAATCTTTGTCCATGCCACCACATGGGAGTTGTTGGTTTGGCCAACACTATCACACTGACAGCCTTAGTTTGCTTACTTGCTACTCCTGCAATATGAAGGATCTGTCTGCTGAGTACTGCAACAGACTAGAGGCAGGTCATGTCTCCTGTTATCATGCCCCTAGGGTGAGCTCTCCAACTATTCCCAGGAGAAGGTCAGGGCCAGTTCTTCACAACCATCAGACATCATGTCTCTTGACATCAGTCCAGACTGGGGACATCCTCTGGTCTTTGGTGGCAACAGGCCTCTACTGCTACACGGCTAGAGACCCAGACATGGGGCCCAATGGCAGCACATGTGAGTGAGGACCGCTTCATAGTCCCAGGTGGGATCACCAACAACTCACATCAGGCTGTTGCACACTACCCTTTAATCCCCATCCTGATTCTCTTCATAGTGTCCACATCATTCTGTTTCTCCCTCTTCCGTTTGTTTCTTTACCACTTGCTCCTCTTAGTGATGCCCCAGAGCTCTGAGAGTCTGAGTCATCTCAGGAGTGGTCTCCGGAGTGTTATGCCCTTTTCATGCCATATGTGCTGAAGGGGTTGCTTCAGACAGGCTTGGCCCCCTGGACGTGCATTACACTAGATTGATGGTCATCTCAGCTTAGCTCCCTGACTGGGCCTCATGATGCTGGTCTGGTGGTCATCTAGGCTCGCTCCTCACCAGCCTGCCCAAGTTGCCCAATGTGAAGGTCATGTACCTTAGGCTTATTTTTGCTTGGGGACATGATCTAGGTTCTTCTAGTCTCCAGCTTGTCTCCTGTCCTGCAAGCCCCTCCAGTCATGCGCCGTCCTGGACTGGTGGTCCTCTGAGGGGCTTCCTTCTCTCAGGATGTGCTAGGTTATTAATTGTTCAAATGTCCATGGGTCAGAACACTGAGCAGCCTTTGCCTTTGCGTTCTCAACCACCTACTGGCACACATGTGACAGAGCAGCGACATCTGCAATGCCTCTAGAGGCAGGTAACTTTTCTCCTTAATTATTTTAGATGTATTTAAAATTAGGAAACATATATTTTCCATTAGAAATGGACTTAATTTTAAAATAAATAACGTAATCTTATTTCTTTCAGTTGGAATACCTTGCTTTATATAGACAAACCCAGTGAGTGTCGACTAAGAAAGAGACCTGGTCATCAGTGCAGTCTGCATTTATCCATTATTTTATGCTCTGTGGACAAATATGCACTATTTTGCTTCCATAGATACGTAATGTGTATTATTGAAGTTGCATTTTTTCACTTTATGCCAAAGATATTAGCTCAGTTAAACTAATCCATATTTGTTGTTTTCTTATTCTTTCATAATGTCTGGAATTATATATTAGAATATATGAATTTCAGTAAAATGCTTGAAAACATGAATCCAAAGAGAAATATTTGCCATGCTTTTAATTACTTTGGAATAAAATCATAAGGCATTTATCCAAAATCAAAATAGGACAGATGATTTATTCTGAATAATAGATACATTATTGCAGGTGTGCTTTATATAGTTGGAGAATCAAATACATTTAAAGCCCAATTCTTACTTAAAATTTCATGCTCAAGTATTTTTATTAATAAATTACTTCATTAAATAAGTAATTTTGAAAATACAGTGGTTAATATTGTCAACTTCATATTATGTAGGAAATTTTATGATGAAAGATACAATATATATAGAGAGAGAAAGTGATATGTTTTCTGAATAAGAAATAAAATTGTGCCAGCTTGTTCAGAGATAAACACAGAAACTCATCATTTCCAAATTTATCATCTGTATGCTAATCTGAATTTTTCCTAGGACATATGAGCCATATTATTATAGCAAGGTTGACAAAGAAATTCAAAATAAAGTATAGCTCTAAGAGTATGTTGGCTTTCATAAAGAGTCCCTGAGATTTAAATGCAATAAATACTTTTCAAAACATTACTAAAAATAATATATTATCAATATTGTCTACCTTACATGGCAAATAACAAAAAACAAATACAAATAAAAAGAAAGTATGTTAACCTTCCTATGGAGGAGGTATACTGATATCAGCTGATATCATAAAAATCTAGAGATGATTACTCTAAATGCCACATGCAAATAGGGAAGTGGCTTAAGTACCACACTGGGTTCTGAGGCAAGGCTGAAGTCACCAGGAAGAACAGAGCATACACAAGTGGCTCCCCCATCTATTAGGAACACCAAGTTTCATTTACAAAAAATTGGAGAGAAAGCTATGCACTGCTTTCCTAGAATGGCCATATTAAGATTTCACAGACTTAAATCAAGATAAAATTTTTAATCTGTCAGCCCTGGACTCCAACATGTGAAAAAAGGTCTTTGGTAAATATCTGTTTCTGTAAGACATTAAGAAGTCATTCCTAGCAATTCCCTTGCTTCTGGATTGTGACTGACAGTCTTCACTCACCACAGTTTAGAGATGCAAGGCATCACTTCTGTGTTGTGTTCTCTTCTGCTGTGAGTTCTCTTCATGGGGACACCTACATAGAGGGATATCAATAATATCAAGTAACATCGCTACCCACGTGTGACTTTACTTGATAACTTTATCTGCATATTCTCCACACAAAGTTACTTTCTGAAGCCCTAAGTGTTAAAAATCACATGTATATTTTTTGAAGGGAGATTTGAACCTATGTTAGGTAGACAAAGCTCATTTGAAAAAGTAATATTGTGTCAAGTAGAAAATAGGAATAAAACACATAAAAGGATCATAAGAAAAACTGATGATAAGAGAGGTACAATATACAAGAATTAGCTAGGAAACTAAATATCATGTTGTGTAGCTATTGAATCGTCTATAGTGACTGAAAAGCTCAAAGACAGGGGTCATATTGTGCAGATATAAAGAAAAACAGCTTGTTTTGTGTAATTCATATGGCAAAAGTTGAAAGTACAAAAGAAAATGGGTAACTATTCATAACAATCAGCTAACATAACAATAGCAAAAGTAGAAATTTTCATAGGAGTAGTCATAATAATCATAGGAACGAAACAATTCTCTTTCATTTTGCTCAGGAAGTCACCACGTGTTCTAGAACAACAGAACCTGAAATGAAGCTGTGACTCAGCCAACTCAGTGCCCCCCAAGGAAGAGATAAATCTCCAGGATACAGAACTCTGACTTTAGAATATGTGCTGCAACAAAACTGAAAGTGGGTTTTCAATACACATTCCAATTTATTTTTGTTTCTTTGCTTTTTTGTTTTTTTTTTTTGTTTGTTTTTGTTTTTAGTTTTTTTTTTTGTTTGTTTGTTTTTTTTTTTTTTTTTTTTTTTTTTTTAGACAGGGTTTCTCTGTATAGCCCTGGCTGTCCTGTAGACCAGGCTGGCCTGGAACTCAGAAATCTGCTGGCCTCTGCCTCCCAGGTGCTGGGATTAAAGGCATATGCCACCACGCCCGCCTAGAGACCTTGTATTTCTTATGTGAAAACAATAATAAGAGTTTCTTTACAAATTGGAATGTGTGAGCCAGGTGGTGGTGGCATATGCCTTTAATCCCAGCACTCAGGAGGCAGAGGCAGGCGCATTTCTGAGTTCCAGGCCAGCCTGGTCTACAAAGTGAGTTCCAGGACAGCCAGGGCTATACAGAGAAACCCTGTCTCGAAAAAACCGAAAAACAAAACAAAACAAAGAAATACAAGGTCTCAAATTTTAAGCTACAATCATTTGTTTTAGTAAAATGTATATTTATGCATTATTGAGAGCAGTTTAAATTTGTTTCCTTTGAAGATAAGTAACCTTTTAATTCCACATGTAAGAAAGTGTCCCAAGTCTTAGGTATATATCCAGTGAATAAATTATCCTACACAAATTATGTAGTATGTGTTTTCTACTAAATAGTAGAACACTTACCTTGAAATGTAGTAAGAGAAAAGCATATCCTTTTGTTTGGACAGTAGATTTCTGGACGGAATTGAACTCTGTGAACACATCCCATTTTAAACTCATATATATGTGTATATATATATATATATATATATATATATATATACATACACATATACATATATATACACACATATATATGTGTGTGAGTGTATATATATATCTGCAAATTATACACACATATGTGAATTATGAGCCTATTTGTATGAAAAATGTCATAGTATTCTGTAGCTAAATAATATTTCATCAGGCATTGATGCCACCTTGTATCCATCCATTCTTCAGTGGAGGGTTCCTTAAGTGGTGAAAATTTTATAGCTATTATGATTAATTTTTTTCTTTTTCTTTTTTTTAATTGAAAGTAGATTCTTGTCTCATACAATACATCGTGACCACAGCTGCCCGCCACCCTCCTTCCAGCTCCTTCCCACATCCTCCATCCTCAAGGTCCTCACCTCTTCCATTTTCTTCCAGAAAAGAGGTCTCCAAGAGGCAACAATCAAACATTACAAGAGAAAATTAAAAAACACCAAGGAAAAACCTTCATATAGAGGTTGGATAAGGCAACCCAAATAGAAGAAAAGAGTCCCAAGAGAAGACAAGAATGAGACACACATGCTCCCACTTTTAGTATTCCAAATAAAAACACCAAGCCAACATATATACAGAGGACCTGGTGCAGACCTGGGTAAGCCCAGGGCTTGCTGCTTCATTTTCTCTGAGCCCACACGAGCCCTGCTTATTTGATTCAGTGGGCAATGTTTTCTTGGTGTCCTCAATCCTCTCTGACTCCTATAATATTTTCTTCCCCTCTGTAGTGGGGTTCCCTGAATTACAAGGCTAGAAACCCCGTGCTAATTTAGATTGACTCCTCATAATGTCTGGCTATGGGTCTCTGCACATGTTTCAAGCTAGTGCCAGAGAAGTTCTCTCTAACCTGACTAGTCCAGGCACCGAGGCACTGATCTATAATTATATGTACATTATGTATATTACTAGAAATTATTTCATTGATTTTTTTTATTTTATTAATATTGCTGTTGTTATTGACAGTCATGCTTGGTTCTACCCTAGGTCTCCGTCATTCCATGTAGTATAGGGCATGGTCATCCTCTCTTGGCATGAGCCTCAAGCTAAGCCAGACCTTGGTTGGTTCCTACTATTACCACTATTCCAGTACATCACGCTGGCAGTACAGATTGTAGGTTGAGGATTTTTTTGGCTAGGTTGGTGTCCAGGTTTCTCTCTAAGTAGCCCACAAAGTAGCTTCCTGTGGAGGGATGGGAGGACTGGGGCTTAGGTGAAGGTGTCATACAAACACATTTCTCTATTTATTTATTTATTTATTTATTTATTTATTTATTTATTTATTTATTTGGCAGTTGGTTATTTTTACCTATTTTTAAATCATTATTACTTTTATTTTTGTACAATCCAGTCGTTGTCCCCCTCCTACTTCCCCTACCTAAGTTCCTCATCCCACTCCTCCTCTCACTTTCTCCAGGGAGGATGCCCACCCACTCCCACCTTCACCGCTGCCAGGCCTCCTTACTGCCTGAGGCCTCAAATCTCTCAAGGGTTAGGTGCTTCTTCTCCTACTGAGGACAGACCAGGCAGTCTTATGCTGTATCTGTGTTGGGAGCCTCGGACCAGCTAGTGCATGCTGCTTGGTTGGTGGCTCAGAGTCTGAAAGATCTCAACGATTCCTGTTAGTTGAGACTTCTAGTGTCTCTCTAGTGTCCTATGGGGTCTCTCTCCCCTTCAGGTACTTCAATCCTTCCTCTAATTCAGCCATAGAGGTCCCTGATTTCCATCCAATGTTTGGGTGTATCTGTGTCTGTGTCAGTCAGATTTTTGTTGGGCCTCTCAGAGGACAGGTATGCTCGGCTCTTGTTTGTAAGCACATCATACCTTCAGTGATGGAGTAGACACATTTTTAATTGGATTATGTAGCTGTTAGATACCTAGCTCCTTGAGTTCTTTATAAATTTTGGATATTACACATTTATTAGATGTGGAGCTGGTAACCTGAACTCATTAAACTCAGTTTCACATAGGGAAGCTGTTGAAAGTGTTGAGAGTGTATAATATACGCGTATTATATTTTTAGTAATATTTTATATATTTATATTGATATATTTATACTATACAATGTAGCATATTTTATATACTTTATAATGTATATTTAAATATATATTATAAAATATTTAATATATTCTAATTATAGGTAGTATATGATATATGATAATCATGAAATAATATGATGTACAATACATGATTGATATATGTGATATGTAATATGTGACTGACATATGATATGTTATTGATTTATATATAATATATGATTGGTATATGATATAATTAATTATATATAATATATTATATATAACATAAAATAGATATATCAAAATATATACAATATTTAAAATATATAATATATATTTTCTATAAATATATTCATTTCCCCTTATCTATTTAGATGCAACAGTGCCCTCCCTTTCAGTAAACTTTTTCTTCTGACTACTACTTTCATTGGTGCAAAATTCTATTTGAACAGTTTTCTTTTTGTTTCTGGTGCATATAGGGCCAAAATTCTTTTTTATTCCAATATATTGAAGCATTTTCTCCTACACTTCCTTTAGAACTTTCAGACTTTCTATTCAGACATTGAAATATTCAACGCCTGTTCAGTTGATCCTTACTGTTGTTGAGAGATATGGGCACTGATTCAGTTTTTCCATGGATCCCCTATTCACCTCAGCAGCATTTACCGAAGAAATAGTCCTTCATCAATATCAGTTCTTTGTAACTTTTTCAAAACTTGGTTTGCTTTCAGTAGCTAATCTCTTATGCAAAGATTTCAATATATATTTGATTATTCCACCACAATATTAATGTTCTCAATAAATTTGATGTAAAATGATGGTAATAGGGAGTTTTACAAATACAATAGAACTTTACCAGTGCTCTGCAACAGAAAATGAACATACAAACAAATATACACATACATGGAAACAATTCCTGTGTGTGCATTGTTTTATACATGCAACTATTGTTCATTTCTTGTTTTGTCCTATTGCTATCTGTGTTTCATTACACCAACTTCTCAGGTTGATGGCTCTGTCCAAAACAGTACCTTACTGAGGTAGAGATTTGGACATTGAAGGTGTGTTGTGTCCAGCTTTTGTGATTTTCAGTAAGTACTCAGGTTACGTTAGTGCTCTTCCTTGGTCTTCACACTAAGTAGCTCTAAGGGAATCTCTCTCCCAACTGTATTTCTAATACATATTACAAAAAAACCTATATCCTTTAAAATAAAGCAAAGATTTGTTTTGAAATTCATTACCTTTTTTTATTTTGTGTAGAATTAATACACATATGCCCAGGAGAAAGTGTGATTCTATAGGAAAACCAGTATTTTTTGAAGCAGACAAGTTAAATTTAAGTAAAATATACAACTGGTAAGTAGGAAAAATGCTTATATAACTCAATTCAAGTTCTTACAGTTTTAGAATTACTTTATGATCCAATCTGTGTACATTAGAATTTGACACTAAAAATTCAGATTTTCTCTGTATATGTATAGATGTCAAAATATTTCTTAAATGTTACCATGTGTCTCAAACATTTTCCTTTATGTGTTCTCAGCCCTCCTCCTCCTCACCACTGGTGTGTGTCCTTTGTGATTTTGTTTTGTCACGTCTGGAAACTTTTTAAAGAACTGTCACTCAGAACACACACCGATTTCCAACACTAAACCAACTGAGAGAAATACTCAAGGCTAGAGGACAATTTTCTTCCTCTGCAGCTCTTGTTATAAAGCTCAGATATAAAAGGAGAGAATCATTGTGGGATGGCTTACGCATTTTAAGATGCTTTCATTGGGTTCATTCATATTCCAGAGTAGTGTCCTGAGGAGGTTTTACTACCTAAGAAAGTAAAAGAAAAGTCTTTTAAAAATATTAAAAGGGATACGTCATCCTCACAAGGATGGTTATTATAGCTATTGATCATGCACCAACGTAGATAGGGTTCTGATCCTCACAGCTCACTACAAACCAAGCTGCAACTTCACATTTGATATATAGATGAAGTGAAAATGTTTTAAGAACGAATATGGAATTTGTTAGTGATACACAATTTATTACTCTGCGTGGAGATGAATTATACCCTGCAAGCAATATTAAATTTAATACACGAGGAAAGGAAATAACGAGTTACTTGAAAATCATTTGAAAGCATCACTGTTGATGTGCTGTTAAACCACAGAAGCACTAAATGCAGAGACAAATATTATTAAACCTGCCAGAGTTTCCTAAGCATGTTTTACACAATTCCTTAAGGATCATAAGCAAAAGCACAGACTCCAAGAGTTTTGAATAAATGTATTATTATGGTATATATGCTAAATCTTTATAGAAGTTAAAAATTTAAGATTCTCGTATCATTCCATCTGTGACAGCTAAAACAAAAGTTGCTCTCAACTTCCAGAGAGAACATTGGAATTATTAACTTTATATTTCTGATGGATGAGAGAAAATGTGATAAACGCAGAGAGTCGCCTGAAACTGCACTTACCCTGCTTTATTTAGCATCTGTGCTCAGTTAACTGACTTCTCTATCTTCAGCTCTAATATTGTACTGGCTAAGCTTTTTAGTGTGCACTAAATCCTAGCCGCATAAAAGTGGAGCTAAATAGTATTTACCGGTCTTTTTTATACAAAGTGCAAAGCAGCATTTCGTTTATAATCCTATAATAACACTTTGTAATCTGCATACCAATGTAGTGCAAATAACACGTTTACTTTAGAAATGAGCGTAATTAGATTATATAGATCATAGTAGAATTAGACAGAGTGACCTTTTGCTAGCATTCTCTGATAACTCGGGAAAATTTTTACTACTTGGCTGCCTTTTCTCATTTATTCTGAATGATCAGTTCCTGGCATGAGCCTCTAAAATCTTCAGAATCTTTCACAGTTTAGGATTTAAATGGAAACTTTTTTTTTTTACTCCTCAAGTCGAAGAGAGTTTTATTGTTGAGCACTGAGTACTGGAGTGAATACTATCTCTATAAATTTGAGATAAGATGAAACCCAAAAACCGAGAACCGAGGGGTGACAAAAAATGCCCTTTTTATTAAATTGAATATGGTGCTCATACTAACATTTTTAATTAACCATATATTTGAGGAACCATTTGATATTTTATTGCCATTTAAATTCATTTTTAAGTGTGCTCTGCAGAGTTTTAAGTTATCTGTTTACAAATAATATGGCAGAAATTTTTCATTAGATGACGACATTTAGGTTTTACAGAGACAGCCTTTGTGGGCCCACTTTGGCAATCAAAGGTAGAACAAGGAGTGAAGAGGAAATGTGTTTCTCACAACAGCCACATCTACCAAATCCTCTCAGAATAAAGGAGCACTGCTTCTCCTCAAGAAATGTCAGATACATAATAAATGATATGTAAGCTTAACATTCTTCACTCTCATTGAGGTACTTACATAAGCTCTTTACAAAGTATACAAACTCAATCCAATTATGTAATTATATAGCAGACTGGTGATCTTGTGTTCTCTAGATCACAGTGGTCATACCACAAAGCTTTGACTCCTGTTTTGACTATGGAAAGTTAAATAAACATGGGAATGACAGCAATGAGATAACGTTTCCTGTTTCTCACATCAATTCCATAATGGAAAATTTATCCAATAATCATCCTCATCATAAACTTCATCATTATCATCATCACATCACATCATTATTTCCATCATTTAGGTTTCATTTCTTACAAAATAGATGAGAATCTTCTTTGCTTTGGTTAATCAAAATATACTTCTCATAGGATAAGAAAGACCAAAGGTTGAGATAAATAACTACCTACTTTTATATAACAAGTGTCTTGAGTTACTATATTTCAAAATGGCAAAATATGTAAAAAGAAATTGAACATATATATATATATATATATATATATATATATATATTTGTTGATGATTACTGATATACATACTACATTGTCTATTATATGCCTAACAAGTAAAACTTAGTGTTTACATTTCTAGCTTTGCTAGATCCCTCAAAATTCAAAATATCCATTTAATAATAGAAATATTTTGTGACATCAATTAAATTAAGCTACTCCAGCAATGTGTGGTAGCCACTTACGTCTCTTCTCTTTTTGTACATGTAATGTTCAATCACTTGTCTAAACTAAGAATTTCTTTATGTCCAAGGTATTTCACTGTCCTCATTTTGAAATGTTAAGTCAAGTCTTATATAATTGGACAAAATATCACATCTTCGGGTATGTTATTATCCACATGTTCATGGTCTTTAGCCCAACAATGTATTTGAATTTTCCCTTCATTCCTTTATACCAGTCTCTAATGATCTTATTTACTCTTTTACTCATTGACTCTTGCAAAATGTAATCAAAGGAACCATGTTCTTGCTTTGGCAATTCCCATTTTATTCCCATGCTATCTAAACTATAATGATCATGCAGTATACATGTAAGGCTACCATATTATACCCTCTAGGTGTAAGGGAAGGGGGAATGACTCAATTGCAAGATACTCGTGCATATATTTGCTTTTTCCATAATTATAATTTGAATATGTTTGTCCTGAATAGTATGTATAATTTTCATAATACAATTAGACTCTTTTACATATACTGCATTAGACAAGACCGTGTTTATATTGCTGAGTAACTCTAGTGAAGCTATTCAAAACTTTTATTTATTTCAATTATTCTAAATATTTTAAGGTTTTGAGACCATTGTGAATGGCCTTTTCGAAGGCTTTTATATCCCTTTGGAGTGTCAACTAATTCCCTCTCTGGAACTATCACGTCCTTAGGGTGCATCTATGAATGGTAACATAGCTCTTTGCCCTGCATTTTTATGCTTATCTTCTCACATTACTAACTTCCTCAAATTTCTCCTGTGCTTGAATCCAGCTGTTAAAATTATAGTGAAAACTTCCTGTCCAATTTTGATCTCTTACTTGTATAAGCATAATTCTTATAGCATCAAGTATACTGGGGTTCAGAGAGTGAACTGTTATCACAGTCATGCCAGATAGGTGGGGAAAAAAAAGAACAGACTTCCTCCATTTCTTCTTCCTTACAGATCTCCTGTTTCTTTTATTGATATATCCAAGGCTAATACTCTTGGTGCCATCTTTAAATCAATGCCCTTTAGCTTGTCTCCCTTTGCTTTGTTTGCTAAGACTATTTCCTCCATAATCTTTCCTCAAACTTATCCTTGCTATTTCTTTTCCCTTGGTCTGTACTCTAATCCCTTAACACAACCTTAAGTACCTATAAATATTTCCTTTCAGGTTCACTGCCTCCAGATTTCCTCTAAAATGTACTGCTGGCAAAAGATATATTGTGTAAAAGATTTTTAAAACTAATTTTTTACTACAAGAGAAGGAAAAGAGTTTTCTAATAATATATAAAACAGGATATATGCATGTACATACAAGTGCATTCAAAATTCCTTGAAATATCCATATTATTATTAAAACTATTTTGCTTACTACCAGTGTTGTAAACTAACTTTCCCTTCATCTCGTTCACTGTACTAACTCTTCCACTTGAAAATTCTTCTATTTTTTTTTTCATTATCAAACCACCATGTTGTGGTTTGAATATGCTTGGACCAGGAGTGACACTATTTGGAGGTGTGGCCTCGTTAGAGTAGGTGTGGCCTGGATGGAGTAGGTGTGTAACTGAGGGCATGAGCTTTAAGACCCTCATCCTAGCTGCTTGGAAGCCAGTCTTCTCCTGTTTGTCTTTAGATGAAGATGTAGAATCTCAGCTCTTCCTATACCATGCATACCTGTATACTACCATGCTCCAATCTTGATTATAATGGACTCAACTTCTGTACCTGTAAGCCAGCCCTAATTTAATGTTGTCCTCATAATACTTGCTCTTGTAATGGTGTCTTTTCACAGCAGTAAAACCTTAACTAAGACACATCATTTATAACTAAAGTACAATGAATCTATTAATTGAAATTTCATTCATTTGGTGTGCTCTTTCTTTGTACCTCCCCCCCCATTCTCCCATATTTTGTTTCAGAATATTCTTTCTAGGTTCTGTCTTGGTTTAATGTTATAATTCATATCCTAAGACAAATAAGATATATTTGAAGACTTAAATTGAATTTTTTATATATCTAAATGTAGGTAACCCATTGCTACTATTAAATGCTAATTTATGCATATATAATTATATATGCTACTTCCTAAATTTTCTCAAGCATAATTAAGAAGTACTCTCTCTCAAAAGCTGTAGATCTCTCAGAAATAACATGCTGACAATATTTATATAAATTTCTTCAATGTAAACAAAGTTTAAATGTGCAGCAAATAAATATTTAAATGTCATATTTTAGAGATTGTGTCATATATATTAGTTTAAAATATATATGAAATTAACTGGAAAATATTTTATTTGGGTTATAGTATATTTTTAAAAATAATAATGATAAAGAAACTAAGACTACATATAAATGTTATACCTCTTTTATGAATTCATTTTACACCTAAAATGACTTTGGCTGCAATATACTCTTGAAATATTCCATTTTGCAAAGCTTTCAAGACAGTAGGGACAAATAGTTTATAAAAATGTTCATAGTTAGTAATGCTTCTTTCTCTTTATTTTGACACATCTGGGGCGTGCAATTATTCACAAAGGTCATTTTCTAAAGTAGAAAAAGACCAATGACCAAAGGCAACATTTAGGTCTCAAATAGACTCTGACAATTTAATCAATGGAATAAAATCAATGTCAAGAACCATCTTATTTATAGATAGACAGAGAGTGACAGTTCATCAGAATTAAGTATGATAGTCTTCAATAAAAACTAGTCACCCCAAACTTACAATATGTTATTCAGAGAAGTTTTTAAAAATAGAGAGCACGAAGTATATTTTACCTGTGAGTACAACTTTCTTTTCATTGCTGGTATATTAAAAACACTGATGATGCACTTAAGTGTGCTTAGGCCTTTAGAGTTATCAGATTAAAACATTGATGTAAGAATATATGTCAGATTATTATAAAACATACTTCTTGACGTTACTTGACATCAAGGTGCTATTTAACATAATTATTTATTTCCCCAATGGAAACGAGATTGTAAGCAATAGATGGAATATCTAGCATAAAAGTACTCTCTATAAATATCCAAGGGGGCTAAAACTTTGGATATCCTTTAAAACAAAATATTCTACTGAGTATTAGTCAATACTTCAAACTATGTATGTATATATGTATGTATGTATATGTGTATACTTATATGTATATTTGTTTTGTTTGTAATATATATTAAGAAACAGCCACTCTATTTCAATACTATAAGACTATTTGTGGACCTAAAAATAAATATAGTACATTAATGGACAGAAGAGTTTAGATTAATGTGTTGGCAAGCCATAATAATATCTTAAGAATAGTTTATTCACACATACACACAAACAAACACACCTACACCATACACATGCACACATTAAATTTTCATAACTCTGAAAAAATGAGCATTAACTTAATCTTTCAAGAAATATTTATGTAAATAGGAACATATCTAATGATATATTTATATGATTTTTACTTGCATGAAGAACTGGATTTTAGGTCAAAAGAATAATATGATGAACCTGAATTTAACTAATAATTGCTAGTCTAAGTAAAAGGAAATGCATATTAGTCATGAGGGTTATGCTCATATACTTGAAGCAAGTAGAATTGTTTTAGAAAATGGAAAGTTTTAGAATAACAGCTCATATTTAAAGATGTTCATGTCAGCTTAAATGCTTGGATAGAATTGACTATGTTATAAAATTTTCTTCACAAAGAAGAATGAATCCTACAGGTAATTATATTGGTACTTTGTGAAACATCATGTTATACCAACACTACAGGATATGAGTACATACCAGAGGGAATATTTAAAGACTACTGTGAAATTTATGGTTTCTACATCTAAACTAATTTCAACTGCAAATATTTGCAACAATATTTAAAATTAAAAATATACTGGCCAAAAGGAAACTTCTAAATTGTCTGTAGAAACAAAGATTGCTGTTTGTTGACAGTAGAAATATACTGAGAACATGAATGTTTGGTGAAGCATATTGGAACCAGTAATTGTCAAATATCAATTATTTTTCAAGTCTGCTCCACTCTCAGTTTTTCCTGTTAACTTCCTACTTGTCACACATTCAGCAACTAAATGTGCAAGTGCTTTCAATTCTGCCATTAATCACTTAGACCCCAGACCTTTTCATCTTGCTAGTACTTTCTTTGACCTATATGTTTTTTTTTTTAATTTGAAACATTTTAAGCCAGATTAGTATGAAATTGCTACCGATATTTTTGGCATATAATCATCTCATTATTTCCCCCCTCCCCAAGCACACCAGATACTGTACCTACAAATATTTTGATGAACACAAAAATATATATTTCTTGAAGACTACATTTGTTTTATATTATTGCAGAGAAAGCAGAGAAATGAGTGAAAAGTCTAAGCCAATGAATATTCATGTTTGTAACTTATGGGAGATATAAGTAAATCATTTTGTAGAAATTATCTCACATATCAATTATTATTAGCAGTATATGTTAACAAATCACTGCTCTTACTTTAAATTGTACATATAATAATTATAACTATATTACATATTTATTGTCTAGTTTAATTCTTTCAACTACAGTTTATAGATTTGAGAGTAGATTTGTTTCAAAATTAATATGTAAACTGAAAAAACCCTATGCTATAACATGTCTGACTACATAGTTAAGCGCACACTAATCTACTTTTAATGTGAAATTCTAATGTATAAGGTCTTATTATTTTGGGACTTCTTGAAAAGTCCCAAAGCACTTATCCATGTTTGATACAGTGTCACTAAACGAACAAGAAAAATTTTCTATCTTTCACAGCTGGTTAAGAATCCGTCTTTGTAACTGAAGCATAAGCAAGGAATACTTACAGTATTTTCAGGCTACATCAGGAAGACCAAGTGAATTGCATGACAGGAAATGTTCCTCAGCCTGGTTAGTGATAGACAATGTCTGTACCATTACATTTTCTTGTCCATCTTTCACACAGGTTCCTGCGACAATGTCTTCTCCACTATTATTTTTAACATACTTATTCTTCTTTCACAGCGGCTTTCTGAATCTTGCAACTTTTAAATATCTTGATCATCATACAATGTTTTCAGCCTCTTGATGAAGGAATGTTTCAATTTACAATAAATCACCATACTACACTTACATATTTATAAATCAAAGCCATGTTTAAACAATTTAGAAAATGATTGAAATACAACTGCCCATTTATGACGGCTTAGGATGAATTTACATTTTCATAGAGATGTATACATATAGGGCAGAATTTGTTACATTTTATACAATGGTTTTACAGGATAAAATGCAAAAGTATTTTCCTAATAGTGACAATAAATTGGTAATATCATTAAATCCACAGCCCAGGCTGCCTTCATGCACAGGAATTATAGATAATCACATTGTTAGCTCAGAGAAAGCCAAAGATAGTTTTATTCTGAGATGAATTTTTTATATCTAAGTTATAATTTCTATTAAAATTCTAAGACCATTTGGAGAAGGGACACTTTATGGTCTGTATGTCATAAAGTAGGCATAAAAATGCTTGGAACAAAAAAGGGAATGGACAACGGAAGTTAAAAGCAATATTTGTAGAAAGTGATTTAAAAACAGAGAAATGGCCGGGCGTGGTGGTGCACCCCTTTAATCCCAGCACTCAGGAGGCAGAGGCAGGCGGATTTCTGAGTTCGAGGCCAGCCTGGTCTACAAAGTGAGCTCCAGGACAGCCAGGGCTATACAGAGAAACCCTGTCTCGAAAAACCAAAAAAAAAAAAAAAAAAAAAAAAAAACCAAAAACAGAGAAATGTCATTTTAAAAGTCTCAGCGAGAGTCTTGCCCAACACCCACAAGGGCCCACACGGGACTCCCCACGGGATCCTAAGACCTCTGGTGAGTGGAACACAGCGCCTGCCCCAATCCAATCACGCGGAAACCTGAGACTGCGGTACATAGGGAAGCAGGCTACCCAGGCCTGATCTGGGGCACAAGCCCCTTCCGCTCGACTCGAGACTCGAGCCCCGGGCTACCTTGCCAGCAGAGTCTTGCCCAACACCCACAAGGGCCCACACGGGACTCCCCACGGGACCCTAAGACCTCTGGTGAGTGGAACACAGCGCCTGCCCCAATCCAATCACGCGGAACCTGAGACTGCGGTACATAGGGAAGCAGGCAACCCGGGCTTGATCTGGGGCACAAACCCCTTCCACTCCACTCGAGCCCCAGGCTACCTTGCCAGCTGAGTCGCCTGACACCCGCAAGGGCCCACACAGGATTCCACACGTGATCCTAAGACCTCTAGTGTGTGGAACACAACTTCTGCCAGGAGTCTGGTTCGAACACCAGATATCTGGGTACCTGCCTTGCAAGAAGAGAGCTTGCCTGCAGAGAATACTCTGCCCACTGAAACTAAGGAGAGTGCTACCCTCCAGGTCTGCTCATAGAGGCTAACAGAGTTACCTGAAGAACAAGCTCTTAACAGTGACAACTAAAACAGCTAGCTTCAGAGATTACCAGATGGCGAAAGGCAAACGTAAGAATCCTACTAACAGAAATCAAGACCACTCACCATCATCAGAACGCAGCACTCCCACCCCACCTAGTCCTGGGCACCCCAACACAACCGAAAATCTAGACCCAGATTTAAAAACATTTCTCATGATAATGATAGAGGACATCAAGAAGGACTTTCATAAGTCACTTAAAGAATTACAGGAGAGCACTGCTAAAGAGTTACAGGCCCTTAAAGAAAAGCAGGAAAACACAGCCAAACAGGTAGAAATCATTAAAGAAAAACAGGAAAACACATCCAAACAGGTGATGGAAATGAACAAAACCATACTAGAACTAAAAGGGGAAGTAGACACAATAAAGAAAACCCAAAGCGAGGCAACGCTGGAGATAGAAACCCTAGGAAAGAGATCTGGAACCATAGATGCGAGCATCAGCAACAGAATACAAGAAATGGAAGAGAGAATCTCAGGTGCAGAAGATTCCATAGAGAACATCGACACAACAGTCAAAGAAAATACAAAATGCAAAAGGATCCTAACTCAAAACATCCAGGTAATCCAGGACACAATGAGAAGACCAAACCTACGGATAATAGGAATTGATGAGAATGAAGATTTTCAACTTAAAGGGCCAGCTAATATCTTCAACAAAATAATAGAAGAAAACTTCCCAAACATAAAAAAATAGATGCCCATGATCATACAAGAAGCCTACAGAACTCCAAATAGACAGGACCAGAAAAGAAATTCCTCCCGACACATAATAATCAGAACAACAAATGCACTAAATAAAGATAGAATATTAAAAGCAGTAAGGGAGAAAGGTCAAGTAACATATAAAGGAAGGCCTATCAGAATTACACCAGACTTTTCACCAGAGACTATGAAAGCCAGAAGAGCCTGGACAGATGTTATACAGACACTAAGAGAACACAAATGCCAGCCCAGGCTACTATACCCGGCCAAACTCTCAATTACCATAGATGGAGAAACCAAAGTATTCCACGACAAAAACAAATTCACACAATATCTTTTCACGAAACCAGCCCTTCAAAGGATAATAACAGAAAAGAAGCAATACAAGGATGGAAATCACGCCCTAGAACAACCAAGAAAGTAATCATTCAACAAACCAAAAAGAAGACAGCCACAAGAACAGAATGCCAACTCTAACAACAAAAATAAAAGGGAGCAACAATTACTTTTCCTTAATATCTCTTAATATCAATGGACTCAATTCCCCAATAAAAAGACATAGACTAACAGACTGGCTACACAAACAGGACCCAACATTCTGCTGCTTACAGGAAATCCATCTCAGGGAAAAAGACAGACACTACCTCAGAGTGAAAGGCTGGAAAACAATTTTCCAAGCAAATGGACTGAAGAAACAAGCTGGAGTAGCCATTTTAATATCGGATAAAATCGACTTCCAACCCAAAGTTATCAAAAAAGACAAGGAGGGACACTTCATACTCATCAAAGGTAAAAACCTCCAAGAGGAACTCTCAATTCTGAATATCTACGCACCAAATGCAAGGGCAGCCACATTCATTAGAGACACTTTAGTAAAGCTCAAAGCATACATTGCACCTCACACAATAATAGTGGGAGACTTCAACACACCACTTTCTTCAAAGGACAGATCGTGGAAACAGAAACTAAACAGGGACACAGTGAAACTAACAGAAGTTATGAAACAAATGGACCTGACAGATATCTACAGAACATTTTATCCTAAAACAAAAGGATATACCTTCTTCTCAGCACCTCACGGGACCTTCTCCAAAATTGACCATATAATTGGTCACAAAACAGGCCTCAATAGATACAAAAATATTGAAATTGTCCCATGTATCCTATCAGACCACCATGGCCTAAGACTGATCTTCAATAACAACATAAATAATGGAAAGCCAACATTCACGTGGAAACTGAATAACACTCTTCTCAATGATACCTTGGTCAAGGAAGGAATAAAGAAAGAAATTAAAGACTTTTTAGAGATTAATGAAAATGAAGCCACAACGTACCCAAACCTATGGGACACAATGAAAGCATTTCTAAGAGGGAAACTCATAGCCCTGAGTGCCTCCAAGAAGAAACTGGAGACAGCACATACTAGCAGCTTGACAACACATCTAAAAGCCCTAGAAAAAAAGGAAGCAAATTCACCGAAGAGGAGTAGACAGCAGGAAATAATCAAACTCAGGGGTGAAATCAACCAAGTGGAAACAAGAAGAACTATTCAAAGAATTAACCAAACGAGGAGTTGGTTCTTTGAGAAAATCAACAAGATAGATAAACCCTTAGCTAGACTCTCTAAAGGGCACAGGGACAAAATCCTAATTAACAAAATCAGAAATGAAAAGGGAGACATAACAACAGATCCTGAAGAAATCCAAAACACCATCAGATCCTTCTACAAAAGGCTATACTCAACAAAACTGGAAAACCTGGATGAAATGGACAAATTTCTGGACAGATACCAGGTACCAAAGTTGAATCAGGATCAAGTTGACCATCTAAACAGTCCCATATCTTCTAAAGAAATAGAAGCAGTTATTAATAGTCTCCCAACCAAAAAAAGCCCAGGACCAGATGGGTTTAGTGCAGAGTTCTATCAGACCTTCAAAGAAGATCTAATTCCAATTCTGCACAAACTATTTCACAAAATAGAAGTAGAAGGTACTCTACCCAACTCATTTTATGAAGCCACTATTACTCTGATACCTAAACCACAGAAAGACCCAACAAAGATAGAGAACTTCAGACCAATTTCTCTTATGAATATCGATGCAAAAATCCTCAATAAAATTCTCGCTAACCGAATCCAAGAACACATTAAAGCAATCATCCATCCTGACCAAGTAGGTTTTATTCCAGGGATGCAGGGATGGTTTAATATACGAAAATCCATCAATGTAATCCATTATATAAACAAACTCAAAGACAAAAACCACATGATCATCTCGTTAGATGCAGAAAAAGCATTTGAAAAGATCCAACACCCATTCATGATAAAAGTGTTGGAAAGATCAGGAATTCAAGGCCCATACCTAAACATGATAAAAGCAATCTACAGCAAACCAGTAGCCAACATCAAAGTAAATGGAGAGAAGCTGGAAGCAATCCCACTAAAATCAGGGACTAGACAAGGCTGCCCACTTTCTCCCTACCTTTTCAACATAGTACTAAAAGTATTAGCCAGAGCAATTCCACAACAAAAGGAGATCAAGGGGATACAAATTGGAAAAGAGGAAGTCAAAATATCACTTTTTGCAGATGATATGATAGTATATATAAGTGACCCTAAAAATTCTACCAGAGAACTCCTAAACCTGATAAACAGCTTGGGTGAAGTAGCTGGATATAAAATAAACTCAAACAAGTCAATGGCCTTTCTCTATACAAAGAATAAACAGGCTGAGAAAGAAATTAGGGAAACAACACCCTTCTCAATAGTCACAAATAATATAAAATATCTTGGCGTGACTCTAACTAAGGAAGTGAAAGATCTGTATGATAAAAACTTCAAATCTCTGAAGAAAGAAATTAAGGAAGATCTCAGAAGATGGTAAGATCTCCCATGCTCATGGCTTGGCAGGATCAACATTGTAAAAATGGCTATCTTGCCAAAAGCAATCTACAGATTCAATGCAATCCCCATCAAAATTCCAACTCAATTCTTCAACGAATTGGAAGGAGCAATTTGCAAATTTGTCTGGAATAACAAAAAACCTAGGATAGCAAAAAGTCTTCTCAAGGATAAAAGAACTTCTGGCGGAATCACCATGCCAGACCTAAAGCTTTACTACAGAGCAATTGTGATAAAAACTGCATGGTACTGGTATAGAGACAGACAAGTAGACCAATGGATTAGTATTGAAGACCCAGAAATGAACCCACACACCTATGGTCACTTGATCTTCGACAAGGGAGCTAAAACCATCCAGTGGAAGAAAGACAGCATTTTCAACAATTGGTGCTGGCACAACTGGTTGTTATCGTGTAGAAGAATGCGAATCGATCCATACTTATCTCCTTGTACTAAGGTCAAATCTAAGTGGATCAAGGAACTTCACATAAAACCAGAGACACTGAAACTTATAGAGGAGAAAGTGGGGAAAAGCCTTGAAGATATGGGCACAGGGGAAAAATTCCTGAACAGAACAGCAATGGCTTGTGCTGTAAGATCGAGAATTGACAAATGGGACCTAATGAAACTCCAAAGTTTCTGCAAGGCAAAAGACACCGTCAATAAGACAAAAAGACCACCAACAGATTGGGAAAGGATCTTTACCTATCCTAAATCAGATAGGGGACTAATATCCAACATATATAAAGAACTCAAGAAGGTGGACTTCAGAAAATCAAATAACCCCATTAAAAAATGGGGCTCAGAACTGAACAAAGAATTCTCACCTGAGGAATACCGAATGGCAGAGAAGCACTTGAAAAAATGTTCAACATCCTTAATCATCAGGGAAATGCAAATCAAAACAACCCTGAGATTCCACCTCACACCAGTCAGAATGGCTAAGATCAAAAATTCAGGTGACAGCAGATGCTGGCGTGGATGTGGAGAAAGAGGAACACTCCTCCATTGTTGGTGGGAGTGCAGGCTTGTACAACCACTCTGGAAATCAGTGTGGCGGTTCCTCAGAAAACTGGACATAGTACTACCGGAGGATCCAGCAATATCTCTCCTGGGCATATATCCAGAAGATGCCCCAACAGGTAAGAAGGACACATGCTCCACTATGTTCATAGCAGCCTTATTTATAATAGCCAGAAGCTGGAAAGAACCTAGATGCCCCTCAACAGAGGAATGGATACAGAAAATGTGGTACATCTACACAATGGAGTACTACTCAGCTATTAAAAAGAATGAATTTATGAAATTCTTAGCCAAATGGATGGACCTGGAGGGCATCATCCTGAGTGAGGTAACACATTCACAAAGAAACTCACACAATATGTATTCACTGATAAGTGGATATTAGCCCCAAACCTAGGATACCCAAGATATAAGATATAATTTGCTAAACACATGAAACTCAAGAAGAATGAAGACTGAAGTGTGGACACTATGCCCCTCCTTAGATTTGGGAAGAAAACACCCATGGAAGGAGTTACAGAGACAAAGTTTGGAGCTGAGATGAAAGGATGGACCATGTAGAGACTGCCATTTCCAGGGATCCACCCCATAATCAGCATCCAAACGCTGACACCATTGCATACACTAGCAAGATTTTATTGAAAGGACCCAGATGTAGCTGTCTCTTGTGAGACTATGCCGGGGCCTAGCAAACACAGAAGTGGATGCTCACAGTCAGCTAATGGATGGATCATAGGGCTTCCAATGGAGGAGCTAGAGAAAGTAGCCAAGGAGCTAAAGGGATCTGCAACCCTATAGGTGGAACAACATTATGAACTAACCAGTACCCCGGAGCTCTTGACTCTAGCTGCATATATATCAAAAGATGGCCTAGTCAGCCATCACTGGAAAGAGAGGCCCATTGGACTTGCAAACTTTATATGCCTCAGTACAGGGGAACGCCAGGGCCAAAAAGGGGGAGTGGGTGGGCAGGGGAGTGGGGGTGGGTGGATATGGGGGACTTTTGGTATAGCATTGGAAATGTAAATGAGTTAAATACCTAATAAAAAATGGAAAAAAAAAGTCTCAGCTACATAGTTTCTTGAGTACTTGACAAAATAAAGACTGACCTAAGATTATGTTTCCTACACAAGGCCCAGCCCCTCTCTGATTTCTGTCTGGCCAATAACAAGGAAGAAATGAGCAGTCTCAGGATGCATGTGTAGAATCAGAATACAGTTTAGAAGATGCTCTCCTAGTATAATTTGAAACCTGAGTACACAGTCAATGCTATCAGCTCTCAGGATGCAAACTTGATTAATATTTGGTGCCAGGAATTCAGTACTAGTCGCAAATTCTGATAGTAATCTAAGCACTGAGACTCCAGGTTGCTCTTCTCAGTCTGAATGCCGCCTATTATTCACCATTTAAGTCATGTACTTTCTAGTGTAATGTATGTTTTTACATTTCCTAGGTTATCTACCTCAGAGTATGTATATTAAGTTCCAATTTTCCGATAAAACATTGTCATAAAAGGTTAATAAGTAATTACAGATAAAGATTAATCAAATATTTTATTTTGTCTAACAAATTCACATTATTTAGAAGTAATCAGACATTTTCAAAGTTTCAACTATAATGATGTATATTCTACTATTGAAGTAAAAGACCTTGAATTAAGATATATATAGTATGTGTGAACTAATAATACAATAAACTAGAGCAGTAAAATGAAATCCATGCAGTTGTTACTTATATATAAATATTGAAATTTAAGATATTGTCCTAAAGTTAAAAATTATACAATCCAATAAAATTAATGATTTTCAATTGATACCATTGACAAATTTTATAAAAATTATACCTACAATTTTGATTTATTTCATTATTTTTATTTTTCTTTACTTTTTGTACAATAATGGGAGGAGAGGCCCTTGGTTTTGCAAAGATCATATGCCCCAGTACAGGAAAATGCCAGGGCCAGAAAGCAGGAGTGGGTGGGTTGGGGAGCAGGGAGGGGATAGGGTATAGGGGGCTTTGAGGATAGCATATATATTTTTTTTCCATTCGCCAAACCCTCTCTACCTGTTTATTACCCAACATCATGATCTCCTTTCTCCGTGTGTGTGTGTGTGTGTGTGTGTGTGTGTGTGTGTGTGTGTGTGTATGTGTGTGTGTGTGTGTTACTAAGAAGATATATATGGCATTGGTTCTTGTCTTGGGAAGTGATTAAACATTTAATTGTAAATAATATTCTATGCTAAACCAACCTTGCATCCCTGGAATGAAGCCTACTTGATTGTGGTCAATGATTGTTTTGATGTGTTCTTGGATTCGGTTTGCAAAAAGTTTATTCAGCATTTTTGCATCGATATTCATAAGCAAGATTTGTCTGAAGTTCTCTGTTTTGGTTTGGTCCTTGTGTGGTTTAGGTATCAGAGTAATTGTGGCTTCATAGAATGAATTAGATAGTGTTCCTTCTGTTTCTATTTTACGGAATATTTGGACAATAATTGGTACCAGGTCTTCTTTGAAGGTCTGATAGAATTCTGTACTAAATCCACCTGGCCCTGTGGTTTTGGTTTTGGTTTTGGTTTTGGTTTTGGTTTTGGTTTTGGTTTTGGTTTTGGTTTTGGTTTTGGTTTTGGTTTTGGTTGTTTTGGTTTTGGCTTTGGCTTTGGCTTTGGCTTTGGCTTTGGATTTGGTTTTGGTTTTGGTTTTGGTTTTGGTTTTGGCTTTGGCTTTGGCTTTGGCTTTGGCTTTGGCTTTGGCTTTGGCTTTGGCTTTGGCTTTGGCTTTGGCTTTGGCTTTGGCTTTGGCTTTGGCTTTGGTTTTGGTTTTGGTTTTGGTTTTGGTTTTTCCATTGGGAGGTTTTAAATGACTTCTTCTATTTTCTTGTGCAATGTGGGTCTGTTTAGATAGTTTTCCTGCTCTTGATTTAACTTTAGTGTGTGACATCTGTCTAGAAAACCATCCATTTCATCTAGACTTTCCAGTTTTGTTGAGTATAGGCTTTTATATTAGGATCTGATGATTTTTTGAATTTCCTCCCTTTCTGTTGTTATGTCTCCCTTATCATTTCTGATTTTGTTAATTTGGATACTGCATCTTGACCCTTTAGTGTGTTTGGCTACAGGTTAACCTATCTTGTTGATTCTTTCAAAAAACCAGCTTTTGGTTTAGCTTATTCTTTATATTATTTTCTTTCCTTCTATTTTGTTTATTTTGGCCCTGAGTTTGACTATTTCCTGCCTTCTACTCCTCTTGGGTGAGGTTGCTTCTTTTTGTTCTAGAGCTCTCAGGTATGCTGTTAAGTTGTTAGTATAAGATCTCAGTTTCATTACCAGGGCATTTAATGCTATGAACATTCCTTTTAGCACTGCTTTCATTGCATCCTGTAAGTTTGGGTATGATGTGTCAACATTTTCATTAAATTCCAGGAAGTTTTTAATTTACTTCTTTATTTCTTCCCTGACCAAGTTATCATTGAGTAAAGACTTGTTCAGTTTCCATGTGTATGTGAGCTTTCTGTACTTTTTGTTGTTATTGAAGACCAGCCTTAGATCATGGTGATCCGATAGGATGTATGGTATTATTTCAACCTTCTTGTATCTATTAAGCATTGTTTTGTGACCAATTATATGGCCAATTTTGGAGAAGGTACCTGATGAGAAGAAGATGTATTATTTTGTTTTAAGGTGAATTGTTCTGTAGATATCTGTTAAATCCATTTGGTTCATAACCTCTCTTAGTTTCACTCTGTCTCTGTTTAGTTTCTGTTTCAATGACCTGTACTTTGGTGAGAGTGGTGTTTGAAACCTCACTATTATTGTGTGGGGTTCAATGCGTGTTTTGAGTTTTAGTAAAGTTTCTTTTATGAATTACAGGGATGGAACTGGAGAGGAGTCTGAGGGAAAAAAAGTCTAGCAACAGGCCCAAAGTGGGATCCAGCTCAAAGGGAGTTCCCAAGGCCTGAAAATATTACTGAAGCTATGGAAAGCTCACAAAAAGGGATCTCTCATGAGTGCTCTCGAAAAGAACCAACAAGCTGCTGAAAGGGTCAGATGGAGATATTTGCACCCAGCCAATGGACAGAAGCAGCTGACTCCTGTTGTTGAATTAAACAGAAAGAAGCTGAGAAGGACAATCCTGTAGGAGGACCAGCAGTCTAAATCAATCTGAACCACAAGATCTCTCAAACACTGGACCACCAAACAGACAGCATACATCAGCTGATATAAGGCCCCCAACACACATACAGTAGTGGACTTCCAGGTCTGTGTTCATTCAGAGATGATGCACCTAACCCTGATGAGACTGGAGGCCCCAGAGTGTTTAGAGGTCAGGTGGGGCAGGAGGTAGGAGCATCCATGTAGAGACAGGGTTGGTGGTGAGGAGGTATGGAATGTGGAGCAGACAGAAGGTGGATGGGTGTGGCAGGGAATGGAATATGGAGTGTAAATAGTGAATTAAAAATAAAATAAAATTTAAAAAAATCAATTGATTTACTAGTGAACTCACAACAGTGAAAATTTGTTTTCTAACTTGTTTTCTTCTTATTTAAGCACTAAATATCTGTATAATCTCTCTTGAATGCAAATTCTGTCAAAAGGTATATCAGAGAGATTAATGTCAAAACAGACAGATTAACAGAGACTTCTCTCCATGTATCAATAAAGAAATATAATATAAAAATTACATTAAGATACTTTCTAATATGCAAGTCTCAAAATATTATGCCCTGAAATAATTAATGACTATTAGAACTACAGTGGAAGAGATTAACTCATGATAGGTGAAGTTAAGATAAATACTTAAGACATAAAGCAGTTACCATTGACACAATAACCTTCCAGAATGCTTACAAGGCTCAAAGCACCGTGTACGTTCTGTGAACATACCCCACCTTCACCAGAAAGAAGTTCAGGATACTGACATGCAACTTAAAATATTTTGTTTAAAAAGAAAATGGATTTGTTCTTCATTTTTCTTTTGGTTTTTTTGTCATTTGGGTGCTTTTGTTTTTGTTTTTGATTTTTGTTTGTTTGCTTTTTGCTTTTTTTTTTTCCTCTTCCTGAGGCTTTGCTTTTGAAAGGGATTTAAAATGGGTAAATAAGAATTTTTGGTTTTTGTTTTATTTCAAGACAAGCTTTGAGGTTATGCATAATATCCAATCCTCCCTCTCAGTCTTTTCTTTCAATTCACAACTTTATCATATATAGTAAGACATCTATCTAGCTATACTTAATTTAATTAATTACTTAAGTATTATGTTAACATTCTTAAGTATAATTAAGTATTAATAATAATTACTTTAATAATGTCCTGTTATTTTCTACTGATTCACAGTATAAGTCAAGTCAATGTATCAAAACACCAAAACCAAAATTAAAACCCAAACCAGGGTTTAAGGAACAAAACAGAGACATAGGAGATTTGTACTTTTCATGCAAAGCTTCACTGCCATGCAGTTTTAAAGCTTCACTGCCATGCAGCGTTGCTAGCCAGGAACTACTTATGTAGAACTGGCTGGTCTCAAACTCAGAAATCCAGACTCCTCTACTTCCTGAATACTGGGATTAAAGCAGTGTGTCACTCATTATTCCTGGGAAAGATTACAGAATTCTGAAGGAAATAACTGGCTCTATTTAGGTTTGGCCAACATGGTAGAAATTCATGGAGTTCTGAAGAACAAAATGAAAATGAAAAAAACAAAAAAATCTGTTATTTTCCTCAATCAATTGAAAATGAGTTTCAATCTTGAAACCAAATCTGACTCAGAAATATTTTAATTTCATTTGTAAACAATGGAATATTATTACAATCATACTGCACGTTCTAAATTTGTTGCTTATTTGTGACATATAATTTAGTGAATATTTGTATACATTTTTATGTTTTTCTTTTATTGAAAATAGGCACATACAATATATCCCAATTCTAATTTTCTCTTCATCTATTCCACCCAGTGAATCCGAACTTCCCTCCTCTCTGAACTCTGTTGCTTTCTGTCTCTCATTAGAAAAGAACATGCTTCTATGAGATAACTAAATTTGGCAAAATAAAATGTAATGAGACAAAATAAACACTGTCATATTGAAGTTGGACACAGTAAGCCAACAAGAGACAAAGAGTCCCAAGACCAGACACAGGGCCAGACACCTGCCAGACACCTATTTATTCTCATAGCCACAAGTCCCATAAAAATGCTAAGCTAATACCTCTTATATATACAGAAAGGACTTAGCACAGACTTCTGTAGGCCCTGTGCTTGCCCGGTAGGCTCCCCTTCCTTTCCCTCCCTTCCCCTCCCTTCCTATCACCTTCCCTCCCCTCCCCTCCCCTCCCCTCCTCTCCCCATATAAGTTCATATGAGACTTACTTAATTGATTCAGAGTGCCCTGCTCTAGTGTCCTCCATTCCCTCTGACTTTTAAAATCTTTCTTCCTTCTCTTCTGCTGGATTGTCTGAGCTCTTAGAAGAGGCTTTAATGGACCCCCTCCAATTTAGACGCTCTCTCCTTATAATGTCTGGCTGTGGGTCTCTACACCTCTGCCCGTGTCCACATCTGCTGCTGAAATAAGCCTCAGTGATACTGACTGGGTAAGTCATTGATGTATTGCTATAGAATAATAATCCTGGGAATCATTTTATTAAGTTTTAAAAAATCAGTAGTGCTTGGTTTTAGCCTAGATATATGTGCTATCTACTCTCTAGTTCGTGGTTACCCAAGCAATGTCAGATATAGATTCCTTCTCAAGGAGTCAGCCTTAGGTCAATTCAGATATTTGTTGGCTACTCCAGTAAGTTTTACTATCATTGCTTTCACATAATTTGTAGGCAGGACAAATTTAGCTCAAAGTTTTGTGGCTGTTTGGGTCCACTTTTCTTTATGTAGCCTAGAGAGTACATTTCAGCAATGAAGTGGCTAAAATATGAAGGCTAAGGGCTTCATGTAAGCTCCAGCTTGACTTCACATTCAATGAATTGTGTGGGTGATTTCTCTGGAAGTGAGGCCCTTCTGTCAGTTTAGAGAGAGAAACCCTTTATTTGCAACAGCTGGAGTTTTGGGGGGGTTTCCATGAAATCCCCTTGGCCAACAACTCATTTCATCAGAATCCAGTTTCTCCGCTGGAAGCCTCACCAGGTGACAAGAAATAGAAATAAGGTAAAGACACTGAATCCACCATTATTAGAAGTTCTCATTAGAATCACCTTCATAAACTCAAGGGAGTTTCCACTGCATTAGGTTATCACACCACCTGGAAAATTCCAGTTTAAGCAATCTCTCCCACTCTGTCTCCCTTTGTCACAATTCTAATTTCACACTATATCCTGCTCCTGCTTCTACCATCCCATTGATTGCAACCATGAATTATATTTCCTTCTCCCTAGGAGATTTGTGTATCTCCCATAGACCCATTCTGTTTACTTAATCTCTCTGGACCTATGAATTGTAAGTTCATTATAACTCACTAAATGACTAGTATCCACTTATAAGTAAATATATTTGTCTTCTATATTTATATTTGTGGGCTTCAGTTACTTCACTTAGATATTTTTTGAATTCTATCCATTTGCCTTTAAACTTCATAATATTATTTTAAATAGCAGACTAATATCCCATTGTGTATATGTACCACATTTTATTTATCCATTCTTCTGTTGAGGAACGTCTAAGCTCTTCCTACTTTCTGGCTACTATGAATAAAGCCACAATGAACAGAGCTGAACAAGTGTGCTTCTAGTAGGCAACTTCTTAGGTTTATACTCGAGTGGTGTAGCTGGATCTTTATGTATATTGATTCCCAATCAATTCTTCAGAATCACCATACTGATTCCCATATGGTGTACAAACTGCATTCCCACCCATAATGGAGGAGTATTGTCCAAGTTCCACATCTGTCCCAGCATTAGTGTGATTGTCTTATTGATCTTAGTCACTCTGACAGCATTAAGATGGAATGTCAAAGGAGTTTTGATTTGCATTTCCCTGATGGCTGAGAATGTTGGGCACTTCTCTGTCCCTCTGCCATTTGAGTTTCCTCAATTTTGATCTGTTATCCTTTTATTTTATTGGTTTTTTTTAAGTTTTCAGGTATTTTCATTCATGTTTTCATCGCAAATAATCAGATAAGATAATATATATTTTGAATATTCATAGTAACAATTAGATTTGACAAACTAATGCAGGAAAGTAAAATACTTTTAAAATTCTATCATTTAACTATTAAGAGAATAACATTCCAGTTTGTTAAGACACAACCATTTATATACAGGTAAATTCACCTTATTTTAAATTGGATTATTCATTTATTTGTGTCATTGTTTGAAATCTACACCTTTATTGGATGTAGAGTTGACAAAAATTTCCCATTCTGCAGGCTGGCATTTTGCCTAATTGACTGTGCCTTTGGCTTACATGAGCTTTTTAGTTTCACAAGGTCTCATTTATTAGTTGTTGATCTTTTTACCTGTACCATCCATGTTCTCTTCAGAATGTCATTTCCTTGGTCAATGTGATTAAGGCTACTCCCAATTTCCCTTATATCATCTTAAGTGGATCTGGTTTTATGTTGAGGTCTTTGATAATTTAGACTTGAGATTTTTATTGTATATTTTATTTCTTTTCATTTCAAATATTATCCCCTTTCATGGTTTTCCCTCTGGAAACCCCCTATTCCATTCTCCCTCCTCCTGCTTCTATGAGGATGCTCACCCATGTGCCTTCCCACTCCTGTCTCCCCACCGTATCATTCCCCTACACTGGGCATGAAGCCTTCCCAGGATTATGAGCCTCTCCTCACACTGATGTCCAACAAGGCCATCCTCTCCTACATATGTGGGTGGAGGCACTGGATCCTCTATGTGTAATCTTGGGTTGGTGGTTTAGTTCCTTGGAGCTCTGGGTGGTCTGGTCAAACTCAGGGCTGAAATCAACCAAGGACAAACAAAAAGCACCATATACAAAGAATCAACAAAACCAGGAGATGGTTCTTTGAGAAAAATCAACAAAATATCTAATCCCTTAGCCAGGCTAACTAGAGGGCACAGAGACCATACCCAAATTAATAAAATCAGAAATGAAAGGGGAGATATAACCACAGAAACTGAGGAAATCCAGAAAATAATCTGATCTTGCTACAAAAGCCTATACTAATTGGAAAATCTGGATGAAGTAAACAATTTTCTAGACAAACACCAGGAATCGAAATTAAATCAGAATCAGAAAAACCATCTAAATAGTCCCATAACCCCTAAAGAAATAGAAAGAATTATTAAAAGTCTCCCAACCAAAAAGAGCCCATGACCGGTTGGTTTAGGGAAGAATTTTATCAGACCTTCAAAGAAGACCTAATACCAATACTCTTCAAACTATTCTGCAAAATAGAAACAGAAGGAATACTACCCTATTCATTCTATGAAGCCACAATTATGCTTATACCTAAGCTACACAAATACCCAACAAAGAAAGAGAACTTCAGACCAATTTCCCTTATGAATACAAGTGCAAAAACACTCAGTATGTCTCTTGTGAGACTATGATGGGGCCTAGCAAACACAGAAGTGGATGCTCACAGTCAGCTATTGGATGGATCACAGGGCCCCCAATAGAGGAGCTAAAGAAAGTAACGAAGGAGCTAAAGGGATCTGCAACCCTATAGGTGGAACAACAATATGAACTAACCAGTAACACCTGGAGCTTGTGTCTCTAGCTGCATATATATCAGAAGATGGCCTAGTCGGCCATCAGTGGAAAGAGAGGCCCATTGGTCATGCAAACTTTATCTGCCTCAGTACAGGGAACGCCAGGGTCAAGAAGTGGGAGTGGGAGGGTGGGGGAGTGGATGGAGGAGCATGTGGGGGACTTTTGGGATAGCATTGGAAATGTAACTGAAATAAATACCTAATTTTAAAAAAAGTATACAAAAAAATTCTTTCAAACTGAATCCAAGAATATATCAAAATAATTATCTATCATGATCAAGTAGGTGTCATCCCAGGGATGCAGGCAATGTTTGATACATGGAAACCTGTCATTGTAATTCACTATATAAACAAACTCAAAGAAAAATAAAACCACATAACCATTTCATTAGACTTGATTTTTGTGTTAAGTAATAAGTATGGATCTATTCGCAGAGATCCAGTTTCCCAAGCATCATTTGTAGATGCTTTCTATTCTCCAGTTTGTACTCTGACTTCTTTATTTAAAAAACAAAACAAAACAAAAACAAAACAACCCCCTCTCCAAAAAAACAACATCAAAACCAAACCAAAACAGAACAACACACACACACACACACACACACACACACACAGACACAGACACACAAATACACACACACAAATAAAACAAAACAAAACAAAAACCAGTTGGTTCAATGATTTGATTTCATTGCTGAAAGTGCTTCTTTGCCAATATTACGTGATTTTTATTTCTATAACTCTGTAGTACAACTAGAAACCACAAATAGTGGGATCTACAGCTGTTCCTTTTTGATTTAGGATTGTTTTAGCTATACTTGGTGTCTTATTTTTCAGTATGAAGTTGAAAAGTGTTATTTCAATAACTGTAAAGAATTGTTTTAGAATTTTAATGGGAATTTCACTGAATCTGTAGATTGCTTCTGGTAGCATAGACATTTTTTACAAAGTTAATCCTATCAACTCATGTGCTTGTGAGATCTTTCTGTTTTCTGATTCCTTCAAATTCTTTCTTCAAAGACTTCAAGTTTTTATCTTACAAGTCTTTTATTTGCTTGCTTTGTGTTCCCCAGGCCAGTATTATGAGTGCACATCATTGAAGGTATTGTTTCCCTGATTTGTGTCTCAGTTTGTCATTTATATATAGGATATCTACTGTTTTGATTTGTTTGTTCATTTTTGCTCGTTTAAGTTAATCCATTTTTTTCTTTTCATAATTCATTTTTTTATTCACATTGTATCCCAATTGCAGTCCCCCATACTCTCTACCCATGCTGACTCTTTCAAATTCCTTTCCATATTGCTCTCTTCAAGAGTTAATCTTGTATCCAGGCACTTTGCTAAACATGTTTATCAGCTCTAGGAGTTCCCTGGTAAATTTTTAGGTCCCCCTGTTCTATATTCTCAGATCATCTGTAAATAATGATAATTTGACTCCTTCCTTTCTAATTTATATTCTCATCATCTCCTTCAGTTGCCTTTTTTTTAGCTAAAACTTCAAGTTCTACATAGAATAAATATAGAGTATATGGGGAACCTTGCCTTGATACTGATTTTAGTGAAATTGTCTTTAATTTTTCTCCATTTATAATGATGCTGGCTTGCTATAAATTTGTTATGTTTAGGTATGTCCATTGTTTTACTGCCTTCTCCAGTAGATTTATCACAAAGGGCTGTAAGACTTTTTCAAAGCTCTTTCCTGCATCTAATGAAAGAATCACGTAGTATTGTTTCAGATTACTTATATGGTGGAATACATTTGCTGAACGTCATCTCTGCATTTCTCGGGTGACGCCTACTTCATAATGGTAGGTGACTTTTTGAGGTGTCCTTAGAATCAGTTTGTGAGTACTTTCACATCTATATTCTTAATAGAAATTGGTCTGTAAGTCTCTTTATTTCTTGAATCTTTATATATATTGGTATCATTATAAATGACACTCATAAAATGAATGTGGATTTGTTTCTTTTGTTTCTATTTTATGGAATAATTTGAGAATTGGTGTTAATTTTTCTTTGAAAAATCTGGTGCAATTCTGCACTAAAACCAGCTGTCCCTATTTTGTTATTGTTTGTTTATTTCTGTTTTTTTTTCTTTGTTGTGTTAGTATTTTGTTTCCTTGGTTACTGATTCCTCTCTGAATTTTCAGAGAGTACCATGGCTGTGTGTTATCTCTTTTCTTAGGCTGTTCAGCAGGTGTGTTCAGAGGAAATACAATCTGGAGTTAGTACCTTAGTAACTGGGATGAGTTGGGATAAAGAAGGGTGGAAGATTAAGGCTCTGTTATCTGAGAGGCAAGTGGTCAGAAAAGAAAGGGACCAAACAAACAAACCAACAAACAAACAAAAAAAAATCCACCAGAGAACTTCTAAACCTGATAAGCAACTTCAGCAAACTACATGGATATAAAACTAACTCAAATCAGTGGCCTTCCTCTACTTAAAGGATAAACAGTCTGAGAAAGAAATTAGGGAAACAACACCTTTCACAATAGTCACAAATAATATAAAATATATTGGTGCAACTCTAGGCAAGTGAAAGATCTGTATGACAAGAACTTCAAGTCTCTGAAGAAAGAAATTGAAGAAGATCTCAGAAGATGGAAAGATCTCCCATGCTCATGAATTACCAGGATTAACATAGTAAAAATCGCCATCTTGCTGAAAGCAATCTACAGATTCAATGCAATCCCCATCAAAATTCCAACTCAATTCTTCAGGGTTAGAAAGAGCAATTTGCAAATTCAATTGAAATAACTAAAAACAGGATAGCAAAAAATATTCTCAACAATAAAAGAACTTCTGGGGAAATCATCATCCCTGACCTCAAGCTGTATTACAGAGCAATAGTTATTAAAAACTGTATGGTATTGTACAGAGACAGGCAGGAGGATCAGTTGAATAGAATTGAAGACCCAGAAATGAACCCACACACCTATTGTCACTTGATCTTTGACAAAAGGACCTAAAACCATCGAGTGGAAAAAAAGACAGCATTTTTTTTCAAATGGTACTTATTCAACTGGAGATCAGCATATAGGAGAATTCAAATCGAGCCATTCTTATCTCTTTGTACAAAGCTCAAGTCCAAGTGGATCAAGGACATCCACATAAAAGAAGATCCTCAAAGATATGGGCACAGGGGGAAAATTCCTGAAAAGAACACCAGTGGCTTGTACTGTAGGGTCAAGAATTAACAAATAGGACCTCATAAAATTGCAAAGTTTCTATTAGGCAAAGGGCACTGTCTTTTGTTTGGTTTGGTTTGGTTTGGTTTTGTTTGGTTTGGTTTGGTTTGGTTTGGTTCTTTCAAGACAGTTTCTCTGTGTAGCCCTGGCTGTCCTGGAACTCACTCTGTAGACCAGGCTGGCCTTGAACTCAGAAATCCACCTGCCTCTGCCTCCCAAGAGCTGGGATTAAAGATGTATGCCACCACTGACCAGCAAAGGACCCTGTCAATGCTGGGGTGGGGGCAGAAGGCAACCAACAGATTGGAAAAAGATTTCTACCAATCCTACATCAGATAGAGGGATAATATCCAATATACAAAGAACTCAAGAAGTTAGTCTCTAGAGAAACAAATAACCGTATAAACAGTGGGGTTCAGAGCTAAGCAAAGAATTTTCAACTGAGGAATATTGAATGGCTGAGAAGCACCTAAAGAAATGTGCAATATCCTTAGTCATCAGGGAAATGTAAATTAAAACAACCGTGAGATTCTACCTCACACTAGTAACAATGGCTAAAATCCGAAACTCAAGTGACAGAAGACGCTGGCAAGGATGTGTAGAAACAAGAACATTCCTCCATTGCTGGTGGAAATGGAAGCTTATACAACCCCACTGGAAACCAGTTTGATGGTTCCTCAGAAAAATAGACATAATGTTACCTGAATACCCAGCTATATCACTCTTAGGCATATACCCGGAAGATGCTCCAACATGTAAAAAGGACACATGCTCCACTATGTTCATAGCAGCCTCATTTATGATATCCAGGAGCTGGAAAGAACACAGATGTCCTTCACCTGAGGAACAGATACAGAAAATGTGGAACATTTATACAATGTAGTACTACTCAGCTATTAAAAAAACATGTATTAATGAAGTTCTTAAGCAAATGAATGGAACTAGAAAATATCATCCTCAGTAAGGTAACCCAATCGCAAAAGAAAACAAATGGTATGCACTCACTGATAAGTGAATATTAGACCAAAGGCTCCAAATAACCAGGATACAACTCAGAGACCACATGAAGCTCAATAAGAAGGAAGACCAAAGTATGGGTGCTTTTGTTCTCCTTAGAAGGAGAACAAAATACTCACAGGAGCAAATATGGAGATAAAGTACAGAGCAGAGACTAAAGGAAAGGCCACCTGCCCCACCTGGGATTCATCCCATTTACAGTTACCAAGGCAGACACTAATGTGGATGCCAAGAAGTGCTTGCTGAAAGGAGCCTGAACAGGCTGTCTCCTGAGATGACCTGCCAGGGCTTTACAAATACAGAGGTAGATGTTTGTAGCCAACCATTGGACTGACCACAGGGTCCCTAATAGAGGAGTTAGAGAATTGAGTGAAGGAGTTGAAAGGGTTTGAAACCTCATAGGAAGAACAACAGTATCAACCAACCAGACCCTTGATAACTCCCAGGGACTAAGCCATCAACAAAGGAGTACACATGGCTCCAGCTGAACCTGTAGTAGAAGATGGCCTTTTCATACATCAATGGGAAGAGATGTCCTTGGTCCTATGAAGGCATGATAGATGCTCCAGTATAGGGGAATTAAGGGTAGGCAGGTGGGAGTGGGTGGATAGGTGGAGGAATACCCTCATAGAAGCAGGGGGAGGGAGGGAAACCAGGAAATGGGATAACATTTGAAATGTAAATAAAAAAAAAAAAAAAGGAAAAGGCGACCACAGCAGGTTTCCAGCTACAGAGTATAAAGCTTGGACTGAGCCTGGATAGATTGGATCTCAGGACCAATAGCAGAGGTGTGGTTCTGCCTTCAGACTATTTGTTGTCCTGGGAGTAGTGGCTTTATGGATAGCAGGGGTGCCTGTTGACATTCTTTCTGAGAAAATACAACTAGTTGGGTGACAGGAGGTGAGGAGGGGGTGATTTGTGATATCTCCAGCCAATGTGGCAAGGGCAAGGGAAGGCTGAAGCTGATGTTCTATTATAACATTAGCAACTAGACTAGATGATTTACGTCTGTGGGAACAGAAAGAGGGGAGAAGATATGAGAGTGATCTACGTGCTTTTCTCATAGGTATGGCTTATCATTTGTATACCAGATATTTTAAAATGTTATTTAGTGTTTACAAAAAAAAACAAAAACAAACAAACAAAAAAAAACTTGCTACTGTCATGATCAAGTTTCAGCATTCAAATATCTGCATATTAATATTATATTGTTTAATTGCCATACAAAACACTGAGAAAATTATGATATTCTCAAATTTCAATTTTATTACAAATATATAAGGATAATTTTGGTCACTGATTTTAGATCTAAGATTAAAATTACATATAAATAGCCATTTTATATTTTAGTATAGTATTTCTCTCATAAAGTGATTTTGATTCTTAAATATTTAGTGTAGTTAATTTTGTAGGGATTAATGTTTGATAATATGAAATTTTCTGTTATTTGACTTTTAACTCCTACATTCTTGACATTTTAAGTGTTTACATTTGTTTTCCTTTTGTTTTCCTACTGTGAGTTAGTCTGTCTGTTTAGCCCAGGCTGGTCTTAAATTCCTAGTCCCTGCCTTAGTGTCTCCAGACACGAGGCTATAGGTGAATGTATCTGTGCTTGGCCTAATTCTTTTACAAAAGAATATATAAGTCAGCATTACAATTGTCTTCCGGTATTAATTTCTGACTTTACAAGATTGATTTGTCTCTTTAGACTTAGAGTGATTATTTCTGTAGTTAGATTAAAATCCATTATATTCCAATAGTGCTAATATTTTATTATTATCTATTAGTCAATTCAGGGTTTTCTGAGTGAATCAGTTAATCATTTTAGTATTCATTTTCTCCTTATAACAACATATCAGGTTTTTTTCTTTTCTTGGTCTATGTAAAATTTTTAAAATTGCCTTTCAATTATAAATGCTTTCCTTAAACAATACTATTCTATAACCTGCATGTTATATCTCATAAAAGTTTTATTCAATTTACCTTCCTAATAGTTCTCTACTTATTATAATGTACTATATATGTATATTTATTTCATGCTAGTTATTTAGTTTCATAATTATCATGTTGATTTTTGATTAATAATTTTATACCTTTTACATAAACACCCCCATATTCTGTGTGTTGCTATGACAAAATACTTCTGAAATTCAGTTTTGAAAAGGATGGGACTGTAAAGAAACCTTAATACATCACTGAGAGGCCAAACATACTCCAACTTGGGACTGGCCTCCATCATAAGAGAAACTTGGCCAGGAAGGACCACAAGGCTTGTCCTTGGCCCATACTCCAGACTTGCTCCCTCGCTACTTCCTAACAACAGTCAATCAAAAATTAATCTGATTGCTTCAGATAAACTTTTAGACTGTTTGTGATTTGTCATGGTTTTTCTTCTAAGTACACACCTGTAGACTTACAATATTTATACTTGCCAACTTAAAATCTCCTCTTTTCCACCATTTTCCCTTAATGTATTGTCCTGCTGAGAGCTCAGGGCTATACCCTCCCATTCTGCTGTGTCGGTGACAGTGACATGGCCCAAGGTCAAACTTGTAAATAAAGACAGTAGTGAGATTATATTGGATTTAGCTCTTTGGTGTTCTTTTGGGGTTCAAGTACTTCCTGATATGACGCGACATGACTGCTCTGGCAAGAGATTACATCCAAAGTTCTTCTACATCTGTACGGCCCAGTCAGAATGCAGATATTCCCTGCATTAATATATGATCTGGCTGGAAAAGAGACATGCTCTTAGCACACATCTATAATCCATAAGAGTGAAGATAAGAAGCAGCCATGTTTAAAAGTAAATTCTAATTGAGTTTAAGAAAAGTGATGAGTCAGAATGATTTGACAGAATGAGTCAGAGATAGGATCCAATCAACTCACATGAAAACAGTACAGGGAAGAGAGGCTACCTAAGAGCAAGAAGACAGATAAATGTGTGTATGTATGGTAGCTTTTACCAGGACAGTTCAACAGAGACAAGTTGCAGAAAGAACAAGATAGACACAGGTGAATATGAAACAATCCAGCGAATGAGGAAGAGCTGGAAGGTTAGAACATATTGCCAAATTTAGGATGAGGCCAGACAATGCAATTCAGGCTGGAGCTGAGAGAAGCCAGATTGAAGCAGTCAGTTTGGAAGATTAGATTGTATTGAGGCTGGAAGCTTCCATGCCTAGGCCTAGGATAGTTAGAGTAGACAAAGAAATACTGTGGATTCTGCCCAGGCTGTGTATTAGCACAACTTGGGTATGGTTCTCACCTCATCCCTTAATCTGTGGAAATAAAAGATACATTTACAAGGAATCATGTTGGATAATATATAATGAAATGTCAACCTTTCCTGGCTGCCCTTTTATTCTGGGCCTGGAGCAGTCAGTACTCAGCCTTGCTGAGAGTCATGGAGGAAGAATGTCAAATGCCTTTAGAACTCAAGAAATGTGGCCCTCTGGTTACCACAGGGTGAGCCTCAACATGGCACAACCCTGATGACCACATGTCCTGAGGATTTCAAGCTGTTATAGAGTTCTGTTCTGCTTGGTTCCCTCTGATAGCAGTTAATCTAAGAATTATATGGACACTTCAAGGGAACTTCTAGTCCCTCACTGGATAGTATTTCTGGCACACATAATAATAATGCTTGAACGCTTTCAGGCCTTGCTGATGGAGCAGATTAATGATTCAATCACCACCCTAGGAAATATCTTAGAGATGTAGATTGTCAGCAATGACATCATTCTTAGAAAATATTTGGAAAAAAATTGTTCAAGTAACTGGGTTGCAATGTTTTTACTACTGGATCTGATGTAGAAAGTCTTATTAAACAATTAGAAATTCAGTACTATGTTATTAGTTAAGGTAGGGACCTTTTCTGGTCAGGGAACAGGACCAATGGAAGCACTGGCTGATGTGTCACTCACTGAGTCACTGAATCTGAACTGTTGATAATTGATACCCATTTTTATACTCATTTGTTGCCTCAGCTTCTTGACATTATTCATTAAGAATTGAAGAGTAGGACTCCACAGAAAGTAGTCTGCACAAGCAAGAGTGTGGACTACAGAAGCTAACAGCTTCTGGCATAGGCGAGAGCCACAGAGCTTCTGAGGCAGCAGAGTTTTTGAGCTCCATACATCCAGCCAACTGCCCGGCCAGAGGACAGGTTACCACCTGGCCCAGAAGGCTTTTGCCTCAGTTTCAGCAGAAGCCATCTTGGTTCCAGGACTCCAGAGAAAGTAGTCTGCACAGGTGAGAGTGTGGACTACTGAAACAACAGCTTCTGTGATGGGACAAAGCAACACAGCTTCTGGGAAAAGTCCTGTTTTGGGCCTTCATCTTCGGCAAAGGATGAGGTCCAAACGCCAGATAACTGTGCACCTTCCCTTTAAGAGGAGAACTTGACTGCAGAGACTGCTCTGAACACTGAAACTCAGAGTAGAGAGATCTAGTCTCCCAGGTCTGCTGATAGAGGGTGACAGAAGCACCAGAGGAACAATATCTAAACAGATACAACTATAACAACTAACTCCAGAGATTACCAGATGGCAAAAGGTAAACATAAGAATCTTACTAACAGAAACCAAGACCACTCACCATCATCAGAACCCAGAACTCCCACTTTACCCAGTCCAGGGCACCCAAACACAATGGAAAAGCTAGACCTGGATTTAAAAGCATATCTCATGATGATGGTAGAAGACATCAAGAAGGACTTAAATAACTCACTTAAAGAAATACAGGAGAACACTGCTAAACAGGTAGAAGACATTAAAGAGGAATCACAAAAATCCCATAAAGAATTGCAGGAAAACACAACCAAAAAGGTGATGGAATTGAATAAAACCATCCAAGACCTAAAAGGGAAGTAGACACAATAAAGAAAACCCAAAGTGAGGCAACACTGGAGATAGAAACCCTAGGAAAGAAATCTGGAACCATAGATGCAAGCATCAGCAACAGAATACAAGAGCTGGAAGAGAGAATCTCAGGTGCAGAAGATTCCATAGAGAACATGGGCACAACAATCAAAGAAAATGCAAAATGCAAAAAGATCCTAACTCAAAACATCCAGGAAATCCAGGACACAATGAGAAGACCAAACCTACAGATAATAGGAATGGATGAGAATGAAGATTTTCAACTCAAAGGACCGGCAAATGTCTACAACAAAATTACAGAAGAAAACTTCCCAAATCTAAAGAAAGAGATGCCCATGAACATACAAGAAGTCAACAGAACTCCAAATAGATTGGACTAGAAAAGAAATTCTTCCCGACACATAATAATCAGAACAACAAATGCACTAAATAAAGATAGAATACTAAAAGCAGTAAGGGAAAAAGGTTAAGTAACATATAAAGGCAAGCCTATCAGAATCACTTTTCACCAGAGACTATGAAAGCCAGAAGAGCCTGGACAGATGTTATACAGACACTAAGAGAACACAAATTCCAGCCCAGGCTACTATACCTAGCCAAACTCTCAATTGCCATAGATGGAGAAACCAAAGTATTTCAGGACAAAACCAAATTCACATATTTTCTTTCCACCAATCCAGCCCTTCAAAGGATAATAACAGAAAAAAACCAATAAAAGGACAGAAACCACGCCCTAGAAAAAGCAAGAAGGTAATCACTCAACAAACCTAAAAGAAGACAGCCACAAGAATAGAATGCCAACTTTAACAACAAAAATAACAGGAAGTAACAATTACTTTTCCTTAATATCTCTTAATAGCAATGGACTCAACTTCCCAATAAAAAGACATAGACTAACAAACTGGCTACACAAACAAGACCCAACATTCTGCTGCTTACAGGAAACTCATCTCAGAGAAAATGATAGACACTACCTCAGAAAGAAAGGCTGGAAAACAAATTTCTAAGCAAATGGTATGAAGAAACAACGTGGAGTAGCCATTCTAATATCTAATAAAATCAACTTCCAACCCAAAATAATCAAAAAAGACAAGGAGGGGCACTTCATACTCATCAAAGGTAAAATCCTCCAAGAGGAACTATCAATTCTGAATATCTATGCTCCAAATGCAAGGACAGCCACATTCATTAAAGACACTTTAGTAAAGCTCAAAGCATACATTGCACCTCACATAATAATAGTGGGAGACTTCAACACATCACTTTCATCAATCAACAGATCATGGAAACAGAAACTAAACAGGGACACAGTGAAACTAACAGAAGTTATGAAACAAATGGATCTGACAGATATCTACAGAACATTTTATCCTAAAACAAAAGGATATACCTTCTTCTCAGAACCTCATGGTACCTTCTCCAAAATCATATAATTGGTCTCAAAACAGGCCTCAACAGATAAAAAAATATTGAAATTGTCCCATGCATCCTATCAGACTACCATGGACTAAGGCTGATCTTCAATAACAACATAAATAATGGAAAGCCAACATTCACATGGAAACTGAACAACACTCTTCTCAATGATACCTTGGTCAAGAAGGTATAAAGCAAGAAATTAAAGACTTTTTAGAGTTTAATGAAATTGAAGCCACAACATACCCAAACCTATGGGAAACAATGAAAGCATTTCTAAGAGGGAAACTCATAGTTCTGAGTGCCTCCAAAAAGAAACTAGAGAGAGCACACACTAGCAGCTTGACAACACATTAAAAGCTCTAGAAAAAAAAAGAAAGAAAATTCACCCAAGAGGAGTAGAAGGCAGGAAATAATAAAAATCAGGGACAAAATCAACCAAGTGGAAACAAGAAGAACTATTCAAAGAATTAACCAAACGAGGAGCTGGTTCTTTGAGAAAATCAATAAGATAGATAAACCTTTAGCTAGACTCACTAGAGGGCACAGGGACAGCATCCTAATTAACAAAATCAGAAATGAAAAGGGAGATATCTTTTGATACATATGCAGCAAGAGTCAAGAGCTCCGGGGTACTGGTTAGTTCATAGGCCCATTGGACAGGCAAACTTTATATGCCCCAGTACAGGGGAATGCCAGGGCCAAAAAATTGGAATGGTTGGGTAGGGGAGTGGGGGAAGAGGGTGTGGAGGACTTTTGGGATAGCATTCGAAATGTAATTGAGGAAAATACGTAATAAAATAAAAGAAAAAAAAAAGAAAATTGAGACATAACAGCAGATCCTGAAGAAATCCAAAACACCATCAGATCCTTCTACAAAAGGCTATACTCAAAAAAATTGGAGAACCTGAATGAAATGGACAAGTTTCTAGACAGATACCAGGTACCATTTTAAATCAAGATCAGGTTAATGATCTAAACAGTCCTATATCCCCTAAATGTGGGGAGCGGGTGTGGCGGCAGTCCCAAAGGTGCCATGGACTGCAGCTAAGTCATATGACTTGCACCTGACTTCCTCATATAAGACACAAACATCTTGAGTGCTGCGCAGGTGTACCAGGATACAGGTGAATCCAATTTGGTGGAGATTTGCCCCTGCTGCCCTGATTAGCTGAAGCCTCGTGACTGGCGAGGGGGCATGGCCTGCGGTGCGTGGATGAGAGAGAGTATAAAAGGAGTGAGAGGCCCAGGGTTCGGGGGAGATATAAACAAGAAGAATCAGGACTGAATAAACTGCTGTTAGAAGGACTGGTGGTTGCGTCGTTCTTGCTGGTTGAGAGCAGGCGTGACAATTGGTGGCCCGTACGGGGAACCGACTCCCCCACTGAGTTCAGAACTTTCAGCAGTCAGTGGTTGCCGCCAGGGTAAGTTCACGGTGAGTGAAACTTGCCACCCCAGGAGTTTGGGAAGGACCTCGGATAAAATAGAGGTGAGCATAAAGTTGCCAGGAAGTAGGCACAAAGTAACCCAGGAATTTGGAAAGGACCTCGGATAAAATAGAGGCAAGAATAAAGTTGCCAGGAAGCAGGCACAAGGTAACGAAAGGTTCCCAGCTTTGGGACACGTTAAGGTTCCCGGTTTGGGACAAGTTAAGGTTCCCGGTTTGGGGACAAGTTAAGGAACTATGATAACCTCAGTGTAGTGATCAATAGATCCTCGCTGTGTAGTTACGCTTTTTTCTTCCATTGACCCTTTGTGGGTAGGTCTGATAGTTTTGGTCTTGTTTGTTCTGATATATGGACTCTGTTACTGTTTGAAACTGTGTGTAGAGGCAGTCAAGACAGGTCAGAAAATCCTTACAGAGCAACAAGAAAGTATGTCGGAGGAAGAGAAGGGCTTAAAAAGAAAAAGGAAAAAGAAAGGAGACACAGTGTTATCAGGTGGACAGAAAGGACAAAACAAAAGAGCTGAGGTGGAGGAGGAAGGCGAATTAGCTTCTGTGTCCTCTCCCTATGCCTCTTCAGCAGCTGCCTATAAGTGGACCTTCTGTCTGGAGGTCTGGAAGGAAGTTAGGCTCTCCTTGCTAGGATGTCCTGTTTTCACCAACCAAACAGGGCAGAGATATCATGAGCCTCTGGATTTCAAGGTAATTAAGAATTTGGCTGAGTCTGTGCGGACATACGGCCTGAGTGCCTCCTATACTGTGGCTCAAGTAGAGGCCTTGAATAGACACTGCATGACGCCGTCTGATTGGGCAGGCTTGGTGAAGGCATGCCTTTCACCTGGGCAGTATTTAGATTGGAAAGCCTTCCTTATCGAATTTGCAAGCGAACAGGCAGCTGCAAACGCTGTTGCAGGAAATCCAGCTTGGGATAGGGATATGCTGCTTGGCCAAGGTCGATTTGCACCACAACAGACAGGATATCCAGTGCAGGTGTTTGAGCAGGTGAATCAGATTCCTATAAGGGCGTGGAAATCATTGCCTAACAGAGGGGAAGTTAGTGAAAACTTGACTCTCATATTGACTCCCCAGATGGACACACAGGTGATCGAGGTTATGGTCTCATCACCACGAGGTATTGTGTCCATCCCCCCTGGGGATCGAGTAGATCAGGTGTTGACATGGGCGAGAGGGTCTGTTTGTGTGTTTCCACAGGACCAGACGGAACCTCTTTGGGTGCCGGAGAGATTGGTGAGACGCTGCAAGAATGAGGCTCCTGATCCAGTTGCCCCTGTGGATGTGGTGGATGATCCCACAAGCACAAAGGATGGAGCCGAGATGAGAGATCCTTTCGGTATTCCAGAAGCCGATACCAGCTGGACATGACATTCAAATTTTTCCACGCTTTTTGATCCCTGAATTCCCCTTAAAGAGATAGCCTCTCTGGCCATCTATCCCTTGCTTCAGGGAATATGAGCGGGGATGAGAGCCCTAGGATGTATGCTTGTTATAGTGCATGTGTGTTGTGTGTTTAGCACATGTGTTAGGTGCAGCGTGTGCAGGCCCACACTTTTGCCATGGTAGCGTAGGCTTTTGCTGCAGTGGAGGCAGGACAATCTCCTCAGATTCAGTTTGCCGCTCTAAAAGAAATTATGCTGCGTTATGCCGTGGGGTGCGAGGCTAAGCACTGCACAGAGGATAGCTTGCTGTTGGCATCCTGTGGAAGGCACGTCTGATTGCATGAAGGTTCAGTGTCCTAGTTCCCTTTTCCCAGGAAAAACAACACGGGAGCTGGCCAAGACCTCTCTGGGTGATGAGCCCAAGGGATGGTTTTGTGTAGGGCCCCTATGCTTGCACACTGGGGATCAGACCTCTACCTTCACCCATGAGGCTTGCTTGCAGCAATTAAGATCTGGCCATAGGTTAATTAACATCCTGGCCTTTTGATGCACCTGCCGCAAGCAAAACACAATCTCCCCAGGAGTGGCTTGGCATGATTGAGAGGTAGTCAGTGATAAGACTCCCTGGGCATGTCACCAACCTAAGACAGGGATCAAACCAATGCTGTTTGTCTCCCAAAGACAGGTAAGGGGCATGGTTGCAAGGGGCTATCTACAGACATTCTCTCTGCCAAAAAAGAAAAAAAGGGGGAATTGTGGGGAGCAGGTGTGGCGGCAGTCCCAAAGGCACCAGGGACTGCAGCTAAGTCATATGACTTGCACCTGACTTCCTCATATAGACACAAACATCTTGAGTGCTGTGCAGGTGTACCAGGATACAGGTGAATCCAATTTGGTGGAGATTTGCCCCTGCTGCCCTGATTAGCTGAAGCCTCGTGACTGGCGAGGGGGCATGGCCTGCGGTGCGTGGATGAGAGAGAGTATAAAAGGAGTGAGAGGCCCAGGGTTCGGGGGAGATATAAACAAGAAGAATCAGGACTGAATAAACTGCTGTTAGAAGGACTGGTGGTCGCGTCGTTCTTGCTGGTCGAGAGCGGGCGCGACACCTAAAGAAATAGAAGCAGTCATTAAAAGTCTCCCAACCAAAAAAAACCCAGGACCAGATGGGTTTAGTGCAGAGCTCTATCAGACCTTCAATGAAGATCTAATCCTTCATAAACTATTCCACAAAATAGAAACAAAAGGTACTCTACCTAACTCATTCTATGAAGCCACAATTACTCAGATACCTAAACCACAAAAAGACTCAATGAAGATAGAGAATTTCAAACCAATTTCCCTTATGAATATCGATGCAAAAATCCTCAATAATGTTCTTGCTAACAGAATCCAAGAACACATCAAAACAATCATCCATCCTGACCAAGTAAGTTTCATCCCAGGGATGCAGGGATGGTTGAATATACGGAAATCCAGCAACGTAATCCAGTATATAAACTAACTCAAAGACAAAAACCACATGATCATCTTGTTAGATGCTGAGAAAGAATTTGACAAAATCCAACACCCATTCATGATAAAAGTCTTGGAAAGATCAGGAATTCAAGGCCCATACCTAAACATGATAAAAGCAATCTACAGCAAACCAGTAGTAACATCAAAGTAAATGGTGAGAAGCTGGAAGCAATCCCACTAAAATCAGGGACTAGAAAAGGCTGCCCACTTTCTCCCTACCTATTCAACATAGTACTTGAAGTCCTAGCCAGAGCAATTAGACAATAAAAGGAGATCAAGGGGATACAAATTGGAAAGGAAGAAGTCAAAATATCACTTTTTTGCAGATGATATGATAGTATATATAAGTGACCCTAAAAATTCCACCAGAGAACTCCTAAACTTGATAAACAGCTTCAATGAAGTAGCTAGATATAAAATTAACTCAAACAAGTCAATGGCCTTTCTCTATACAAAGAATAAACAGGCTGAGAAAGAAATTAGGGAAACAACACCCTTCTCAATAGTCACAAATAATATAAAATATCTTGACATGACTCTAACTACGGAAGTGAAAGATCTGTATGATAAGAACTTCAAGTCTCTGAAGAAAGAAATTAAAGAAGATCTCAGAAGATGGAAAGATCTCCCATGCTCATGGATTGGCAGGATCAACATTGTAAAAATGGCTATCTTGCAAAAGCAATCTACAGAATCAATGCAATCCCCATCAAAATTCCAACTCAATTCTTCAGAGATTTAGAAAGGAAAATTGACAGATTCATCTGGAATAACAAAAAACCTAGGATAGCAAAAACTCTTCTCAAGGATAAAAGAACCTCTGGTGGAATCACCATGCCTGACCTAAAGCTTTACTAGAGAGCAATTGTGATAAAATCTGCAAGGTACTGGTATAGTGACAGACCAGTAGACCAATGGAACAGAACTGAAGACCCAGAAATGAACCTACACACCTATGGTCACTTGATCTTCGACAAGATCAAGAAGTGGAAGAAAAGACAGCATTTTCAACAAATGGTACTGGAACAGCTGGTGGTTATCATGTAGAAGAATGGGAATTGATCCATTTCTATGTCCTTGTACTAAGGTCAAATCTAAGTGGATCAAGGAACTCCACATAAAACCAGAGACACTGAAACTTATAGAAGAGAAAGTAGGAAAAAAACCTCGAAGATATGGATACAGGGGAAAAATTCCTGAATAGGACAGCAATGGCTTGTGCTGAAAGATCAAGAATTGACAAATGGGACCTCATAAAACTGAATTCTCACCTGAGGAATACTGAATGGCTGAGAAGCAACTTAAAAAATGTTCAGCATCCTTAATTATCAGGGAAATGCAAATCCAAACAACCCTGAGATTCCATCTCACACCAGTCAGAATAGCTAAGATCAAATATTCAGGTGACAGCAGATGCTGGCAAGAATGTGGAGAAAGAAGAACACTCCTCCATTTTTGGTGGGATTGCAAGCTTGTACAACCACTCTGGAAATCAGTCTGGCAATTCCTCAGAAATTTGGACATATTACAACTGCAGGATCCCATAATACCTCTCCTGGGCATATATCCAGAAGACATTCAAACTAGTAAGAAAGATACATGCTCCACTATGTTCATAGCAGCCTTATTTATAATAGCCAGAAGCAGGAAAGAAACCAGCTGTCCCTCAACAGAGAAATGGATACAGAAAATGTGGTATATTTACACAATGGAGTACTACTCAGCTATTAAAATAAATGAATTTATGAAATTCCTAGATAAATGGTTGGACCTGGAAGGCATCATCCTGACTGAGGTAACCCAATCACAAAAGAACTCAAATGATATGTACTCACTGATAAGTGGATATTAGCCCAGAAACTTAGAATACAGAAGATATAAAATACAATTTGCAAAAGACATGAAACTCAAGAAGAACGAAGACCAAAGTGAGGACAGTTTGCCTCTTTTTAGAATTGGGATCAAAACACCCATGGAACTAGTTACAGAGACAAAATTTGGAGCTAAGACAAAAGGATGGACCATCTAGAGACTGCCATATCTAGGGATCCATCCCATAATCAACCTCCAAACACTGACACCATTGCATACACTAGCAAGATTTTGCTGAAAGGACCCTGATATAGCTGTCTCTTGTGAGACTATGCCAGGGCCTAGCAAACAAATAAGTGGATGCTATTGGATGGATCACATGGCCCACAATGGAGGAGCTAGAGAAAGTACCCAAGGAGCTAAAGAGATCTGCATCCCTATAGGTGGAACATCATTATGAATTAACCAGTACCCCGGAGCTCTTGACTCTATCTGCATATGTATCAAAAGATTGCCTAGTAGGCCATCACTGGAAAGAGAGGCCCATTGGACTTGCAAAGTTTATATGCCCCAGAACAGGGGAACGCCAGGGCCAAAAAGTGGGAGTGGGTGGGTAGGGGATTGTGGGTGGAGGGTATGGAGGGATTTTGGGATAGCATTGGAAATGTAAATGAGAAAAATACCTAATTAGAAAAATATTGAAAAAATAAGACAAATGCTGTTTTGATAAATACATAGATAAATAAATTTAAATCACTAATATAACAATGAAATTTGAATTTTTCAGTATGTATCCTTTTGTATATACTTGTGTCAAGTAACAGGAATGCTCTGTATAAAAAGCAATCTATTGCATGCATACGTATAAATAATATTGCAGGTCAGCTTGAATGCAAAGTCTAATCATGCATGCAAAGCAAGCTATTCAGTTAATTCAGACTCAAGTTCAATGGGGTAAGTGGAACAGTTTGCCATCTCTGCAAATATTATAACCCGCTTTTAGATGGAAGATCAACATAAAGCATAGGTTGTGTCAAGAAAGCTCTTGAAGAATAGGTGAGTCACCTGGAAGACCCTTAAACCATTTGTGTGTCATGGAAAGTACACTTGGCAGCCCTTGAAGCTTCTGGCCATTTCATGGCTGCAAAGAAAGAAACACTGAGTCTCCTCCAGAGCCAAGGGTTTCAATAGGTTACCTAATTCCATCTGGTCATCCTTGAATGCTCATACACAATAGCAAATTCATAGGACTTAGAAGGCTGTATTTATAAATAGATATAATATATACTTACATATTAAAAAGTAATGATGAGAAGAGACAATGAATTTGAAGTCATAATTATCTGAAAGTTTCCCAATTTCTTCAAGATTCTTTCATGTTTAAATAGTTGTTGATATATTATGCAACAATTAAATGAGTTCCATTGGATTCTCATAACATCCCTTTTCCTCTGTCAATATATTAATTTGATTCTTTCTTTAGGTTAGTTAAACAGGGGATTGAATATTATTTTTTTTTAATTTTCAAAGAAACAACTTTTAGTCTGATTTGATTTTTCCTGTTGTTATTTTAATCTCCAGTTCATTAACTTCTATTTCAATCATTATTTTTCCTACAGTTTGCCATGTGAAGTTGACTTAAGATTGTCTTTCTAGGGGGCTTCTGAACATTAGGTTATGTATTTGACATCTTTATGTAAGTTTTTAAGAGAGATACCTATGGATACAAACTGTCACCTACAAACTCCCTTAACTGTCTATATTCCAACTGATTTTTTTCAGTGATATTCTGCTCATTTATTGAATCATCCAATCATTCATCATTTGCTGAATCTGTTCTAGTATTGTTCCATAATGATACTATCATATGAAATTAATGACAAATTATTTTATACTAGTTATAGCTTGATTTGTAGCTCATAAATGTATAGAACATTCCATAGCATGTCAAGATTGATGTATATATTCTGACTTCTGGAAAGAAAGTCTGTAGCTATAACTTGAAATCAGTATATACATAGCATAGTTAGGTTCTGCATTTTAGCTGCAAATATTAAATTTTAAAAGGCAGTTTTGTTGAATATAGAAATTTTAGCTGGTACTTATCTTCTTTGAGTTTCTGGTATAATAAAATCATAACTTCAATGCCTTTCTGCTTTTATTTTCTGCCTTTGTTTAATTTAAATAAAATACATGATGGCGTGATTTCTCAAGTTTTAAGTATGCTAAAGTGAAATAACTGTTATTCTGATATATTTTCTTTGGTGAATGAATGATTGAAAAAATCTTACTTTTAAAATCTTGAGTAGTGTTTCATTGCTTAGCATTTTGACACCATGACTATTGTCCTACTTAGCTTTAACTGTCAGTCTGATGCAGGCGAGTTTCACATTGAGAAAACAGTGTCAGTTTACGGATTTTTCAAAACAGATTAATCCAGGGGAATATTTGTGGTGAATCCTTTGATGTATGTTATCCCTGCCCTAAATTCTTCCAGTGCTGGATTGTTATCTGGAAGAATACCCTAACGAAATCCTTTCTTCTGGTAATTTTCATTTGATTTGACTGTTTTATCACTGGGAAAGGATGGAAATTAGAATAACCATGAAATATTGTTAAATGGTTCTTCACTCGTCCTGTCTGATAATATTTCTAAACTTTCACTTTTTTAAAAATATGTCAATTTCTTCCTTTATAGGATTAAGAAATTCTTTCTAGGTTTGAGATTTTTTTGCTTTAATTTTATTGAACGAATTTTCTTTGTGTTTACTGTTTATCTCAGTTCTGTCTTCTGTACTTTATTCTTAGGTTTGGTAATTTAACATATCCTTTAGACAATCAAGAAAACAAACAAACAAAAAATTCAAATTAAAGTGTCTCATTGACCTAAATAGGAAATCTTTCAAATAGGTTATACAAAGGCCCAAGAATTATTTGGGTTTTTTTTTGTTGTTGTTGTTGTTTTCTGTTTTGTTTGTTTGTTTGTTTTTGTTGTTGTTGTTAAGCCATCATTGAAAAGAAAACAAAAACTACTTTTAGACTTCATTTTAATCCAATCATAATGGCTAATGTTAAAAACAAAGAAAACAAAAATAAAGGTAAGGACATTGGAAAGAAGAACATAAAGTCACTGCAGATGGGAGTATGAATTTGTAGACACTGCACTAATTAGTTTGTAGTTTCCTCAAAGTCTAAAAATAGATCTAAGACATGGTGCAGTTATGCCATCTTTGGCATATACTCAAAGACCGTATTCTCTTAAAGAGATACCTGCACATCCATGCTGATTGATGTTCTAGTCACAACAGCAAGTGAAAAGGGATAGGAGAGCAGACAGCTAATGAATGAATAGTGAATATGTGTTGCATGTACATAATAGACTTATTAAGCCAATTAAAAAAGAGAAAAGTACAAAATTCTACACAAAGCAATGGAACATGACACCATCAATTTGAATAAGATAACGCAGATCGTCAGAGATATTCGATATTTTCCCTCTTTTATGTATGCTACCCTTAAATCTTCAGCTTTGTAGGTTTCATTTGGGATACACATAGAAGTCAGAAAATTAGTGAGAGATTTTGTGGTCTAGAGAATTCAGAATGCACAATATGAGAAGCAGTGTTATAAAGGCTTACAGGGAAATATTGCAGTAGAAAATTTATTTTGAAGGTAGAAAATCTAGGGAAAAGAACAGGACACAGCATCACCAACAGAATCCAAGAGATCGAAGAGAGGATCTCAGATATAAGATACGGTAGAAAAAAAAATTGATATGTCAAAGAAAATGTTAATCTAAAAACATCCCTGACCCAAAACATCCAGAAAATATGGGATATAGTGAAAAAACTCAACTAATAGTAATAGGAATAGAAGAAGTTGAAGAGGCCCAGCTCCAAGGACTAAAATATCTTCAACAAAATCATACAAGTAAAATTTCCTAGTCTAAAGAAAGAGATGCCCATAAACATACCAGAAGCTTATAGAACACCAATTAGATTGGACCAAGAAATGGAATCCTCCTTCCACATAATAATCAAAACGCTCAATCTACAGAATAAAGAAAGAATATTAAAAACTTCGGGGGAAAGTAGGCTGGTAACATACAAAGGCAGTCCTATCAAAATTACATCTGACTTCTCAACAGAGACTCTAAAAGCTAGAAAGGCCTGGAAAAATACTGTACAGCTTTAAAAAGTCTATAGATGTCAACCTAGAGTATGATATCCAGTAAGTTTATGTGTTAGAAGAATATCGAGATGTGGGAACTATATGGGGGCCTAGGGAAGGAGGGGGAGGAAAGACCCACGTCCCGCCAGAGTTCTACCTATGCTCTGGACAGGAGGATGTAGGAGGGCGGCCAGACGTTTTTCCACTCAGCCCCGGGTGGGAATCCAAGCCTCTGACCCACTCGTTCAGGGGTGGACAAGGGGCAGCCCAACCTGGGAGCCCCCGGGTTACTTCCTGTAGCCCTGGGGTTATGGAGAGAGGGAAGAGAGGTTCCCACATTTTCTCATGTGCGAAAATGAGCACAGTGGATCTTGATGAGCAGAGACTGTCTATGATTTTAGAGCTTTATTGTAAAAAGGCCGGGAGAAAGAGAAGGTAGAGAGAGGGTGGGGGAGGCAAGAGAGAAAGAGTAAGAGTACAAATAAGAGGGAGAGAGGAGAGGAGAGGAGAGGAGAGGAGAGGAGAGGAGAGGAGAGGAGAGGAGAGGAGAGGAGAGGAGAGGAGAGGAGAGGAGAGGAGAGGAGAGGAGAGGAGAGGAGAGGAGAGGAGAGGAGAGGAGAGGAGAGGAGAGGAGAGGAGAGGAGACAAGGAGAGGAGTGAGGGAAGTGAGAGGTAAGAGAACAAAGGAATGAGAGAAGTGAGAGAGTGAGGAGAGGCCAAACAGCCCCCTTTTATGTTTTTTACTGTTGCTAGGTAACTGGGGAGGAGTTTAGCCTGAAGGTCAGAAGCTTGTGACCTTCCCTACATACCTTCTAGCCATGCTTCTCTTGTGGGGGCTGTTGTGGGCGGTAACTTAGGCAGGAGCCAGAGTTCCAGGAGCATGAGGGAATCCCTACGATATCATGTAGGTGAATTATCACCCTTCCAGGTTTCAGACCTCACCTCAACTGGAGACCAGCCTGTCTCACATAGCCCAATGCCCCACAGAGAGGGATATACTCTTTGAAAAAATCTTTCAAATAACTCATAAGGACACCTAACTACCACTGAAGAAGGTTCCCAGTTCATACACAATTTTCATGTAATATACATTAGTTACTTATAATTAAGTTTCAGTTATCTTATCATTGGACAATGACTCTACAAGGCATCACAGGGTAACACATAAAAATTCCAGTGAGTTCTCATAAACCCGAAACATTAAAGGAGGCTCCTAAGTTACTAGGAACCTTCTAGAACTTGAGGTTAAGACACCATTCCTGTAGACATTCATCTGAGTCACAAAGCATGAAGATATTAGCCTGCTACTGACATGAAAGCTTTGTTTCTACTGGCTAATTCTCATACTGCTAAAAGTTGCAATGCATATTCACAGAGGAGAATAATGAGCAGCTGTGAACTGTGTTGTCTATAAAAGAACTGTACAGGCAAAACAGAAGGACTGCAGTGACAGTTACTTTGGCATCATGGACGTAAACTACCCCTTTATGATTGGATTTTAAGTCCAAATCATCAGAATGAAAGCTATACTTGATATCATTTCTGGCCTAACAACCTGTGACTAGACTGGGGAGACTCTAGTATTACTCTGCTAAATGAACATAACAGCAAATCAATACATACAGACTGATGAATCTCTTAACACTAATCAGAAAAGGTTTAATTTAAAGTAAAGAGTGAGTGATTTACATAGAGATATATGACTGGTTAAGATGCAGAGAATATAAGTATAAAAAACTTATTGAAACATTTACACTACACTCCCTAAATTTACACTACACTGTCTATTCCCAAGAAGAAGGAAAGATTGGAAGTGAATGAACACAATGGAAATGTGTTTTTCTGATACAACAGGATAAGAGTACATTTGAACTTACCCAGTTAAGGCAGCATGCAAAAGCTCAAGACAGATTAAATACCAAAATGGAGAGGAGAATTAGACATGAATTCACACCCCTAACCAAGAATATCTCTCTCTCTCTCTCTCTCTCTCTCTCTCTCTCTCTCTCTCTCTCTCTCTCTCTCTTTCTCTCTCTCTCTCTGTGAACTATTTGTTGTTTTTTTAAGAGGGCTATCACAAGGAAGTCTACCACGCAGGAGTGAAAGGCCACATATTCTTGAGTAATTGAAAAGCAGGGTTGATTAAAATTTCTATATTTCTATTTATTTGTAGCTGTTGTTGTTCATATTTTTTTAACTTTAAAAAAAAAACAGCATGTATTTGCTATAAATTTCAAAAAAATAAAGCTCTTCAATGAGTCTGGTTCTCTAATTCTACTCTCCTCTCTTTTTTCTCTTCTGTTCTTTTCCTGTTTTCTTTTCTTTTTTTCTTTTCTTTAGTTTTCTTTATTTTTGTTATTGCTGTTTTCTTTTACTTTTTTTTTCTTTTAATGAGATATTTTCTTTATTTACATTTCAAATGTTATCCCATTTCCTGGTTTCCCATCAAAAACTTCCTTTCCCTTCTCCCTTACCCTGCTCACCAACCCACCCACTCTCACTTCCTGGCCCTGGCATTCCCCTATACTAGTGCATAGAGCTTTCATAGGACCAAGGGCCTCTCCTTCCACTAATAACCAACTAGGCCATCCTCTGCTACATATGCAGCTAGATCCATGAGTCCTACCATGTGTTTGCTTTGGTTGGTGGTTTAGTTCCAGGGAGCGAGCTCCTGGGGGCACTGGTTAGTTCATATTTTTGTATGGGGCAGCAAACCCCTTTAGCTCCTTGGGTTCTTTCTCTCTCTCCTTCACTGGGGGACACTGTTTTCCATTTAATGGATGGCTGCTAGCTTCCACTTCTGTATTTGTCAGGCACTGGCAGAGCCTCTCGGGAGACAGATATATCAGGCTCCTATCAGCAAGCACTTGTTGGCATCCACAATAGTATCTGGGTTTGGTGACTCTATATGGGATGGATCATTAGGTGGGGCAATCTCTGAATTGTCATTCCTTCAGTCTCTGCTCCACACTTGTCTCTGTAACACCCTCCATGGGTATTGATTAATTTATTTATTCACTTTACATCCCAATATCACCCTCCTCTCTTCCCAGTATCCCTTCATGCAAGTCCTTTCTCCATTCTACCTTCTTCTCTTTGATAAGGAGAAGCCCACTTCTGGGTATCACTACAACCTCCAACCCCTTCCACAAACACACATAAAGTTGGTATGGAATTAGGTACATGTTTGCCCATAGATACTAGAAAAGAAAGTGCACTTAGGGAAGAAGGGTCAGTAGGTAAGTAGTCCCTGGCTCAGACTCTAGTTGTAGGGAGACCCTCTTGAAGACTAAGCTGCTCATCTGTTTCCTTTATGCAGGAGGCCTACCTCCAGCCCATGCTCACTCTTTTGTTGGTCATTCACTCCAGTTGAGACTATTTGTCTTCCTGTGGAGTCCTTGTCTTCTGGTCTCTCAAACTTTCCACCAACTTTTCCAGAAGACTCCCTGAGCTTAATCAAATGTTTGGCTTAAGTCTCTGCATCTATTTCCGTTAGCAGCTGGGTAGAGGTTTTCAGAGAAAAGTTATGCTAGGTTCCTGTCTGCAAGCATAAAAGAGTATTATCTGGGGATCCATCCAATAATCAGCTTCCAAGAGCTGACACCATTGCATACACTACCAAGATTTTGCTGAAAGGACCCAGATATAGCTGTCTCTTGTGAGACTATGCCGGGGCCTAGCAAACACAGAAGTGGATGCTCACAGTCAGCTATTGGATGGATCACAGGGCCCACAATGGAGGAGCTAGAGAAAGTACCCAAGGAGCTAAAGGGATCTGCAGCCCTATAGGTGGAGCAACATTATGAACTAACCAGTACCCCGGAGCTCTTGACTCTAGCTGCATATGTATCAAAAGATGGCCTAGTCGGCCATCACTGGAAAGAGAGGACCATTGGACTTGCAAAGTTTATATGCCCCAGTACAGGGGAGCGCCAGGGCCAAAAAGTGGGAGTGGGTGGGTAGGGGAGTGGGGGGGGAGGGTATGGGGAACTTTTGGGATAGCATTGGAAATGTAAATGAGGAAAATACCTAATAAAATATTTTTAAAAAATGGGTGTCAAGGTTGGTTATTGTCCATGGGATGTGTCTCAATTTGGGGAAATCATTAGTTGGGCATTCCCCTGGTCTCCATTCTGTCTTTGTCTCTGAACATCTTGTAGGCAGGACACATTAGGGGTCAAAAGTATTGTGGGTAAGTTGCTGCCCATACCCATCCATGGGGAATCCTGCCTGGCTACAGGAAATTAATACTTCCGAAAACTGAACCTAAGCATACATAAAAGCATACATCATCCACCATGATCCAGTAGGCTTCATCCCAAGAATTTAGGGGTAATTATGACATACGAAAATATATCATACATCAACATAATCCAACATATAAAAACACTGAAACAAAAAAATCCACATGGTCATCCCATTTGATGCTGAAAAACAATTTGACAAAAATCTAACACTACTTCATGTTAAAAAAAACTAGGAGACCATGTCCTTTGACAGAAGCTTTTCAATTTTATGATGTCTCATTTGTTATTTGTGGATCTTAGAGCATTGGTGTTCTGTTTAGGAAAATTTCCCCTGTGCCAATGTATTCGAGGTTCTCACTCACTTTTTCTTCTATTAGATTCAGCTGTCTTTCCATATCACCCCCTCCCACAGATGGTTTTAACTCACTTGTCAAAGATCAAGTTATCATAGGTATGTAGGTTCATTTCTGGGTCTTCAATTCTATTCCATTGATCTATCTGCCTGTCTCTGTACCAATACCATGCATTTTTTTAATCACTATGGCTCTGTAGTACAGTTTGAGATTTGGCCACCCACACACCTCAAAAATATTAATCCAGAATTCTTCTTGTAAAAATAAAATGCAGTGACAAAGAGTAGAGCTGAGACTGAAGGCCATCCAGAGACTGCCCCACCTATGGATCCATCCCTTCTGTAGACACTATACTCAGAGATTATGGCTGAAACCAAGAAGCATATGCTTACAGGAGCCTGAAATAGCTGTCTCCTGAGATGCTATTCCAGAGCCTGACAAATACAGACATGGCTTCAAACAGACAAACATCAGACTGAGCATGGGCACCCCAATGGAGAAGTTAGGGCAATGACTGAAGGAACTGAAGAAGTTTTCAAACCCATAGGAAGAACAACAATATCAACCAACTGAAACCTCCAAGGCTCCCAGGGATTAAACTACCAATTAAAGACTACACATGGGTCCTTATGGCTCCAGCTGGATATGTAGTAGAGGATGCCTTATATGGCATCAAAGAAAGGGGAGGCCCTTGGTCCTGTGGAGGCTCAGTGAATCTGGGTAGGCGAATGCCAGTGCTCTGAGGCAGGAGTGAGTGGGCGGGTAGGGGAGTACCCTCATAGAGATGAGGGGGGTGAGAGGATAGGGGATTTGTGGAGGAGAATCTGGGAAGGTGGATAATATTTGAAATGTAAATAAATAAAACAACCAATTAAAAAAGAACAAAAAAATGACTTGGAGAAGTCAGGGATACTTGATGTATGTATAGTTAAAAACAACAAAGAGAATATACAGTGAGCAAACAGCCTATATCACATTAAATGGAGAGAAATTTAAAGCAATTCCACTAAAATCAGGGACAAGGCTGTCTACTCTTGCCCTATCTCTTCAATACAAAATTTTAGTTATTTCAATATTATTACATTGTATAATATTACAATATGACTTCAAGCTCTAGCTAGAACAATAAACAACTAAAGTAGATCAAGAGGATATAAATTGGAAAGGAAAAAGTCAAAGTATTACTTTTTGCAGATGATAAGATAATATACATATGTGACCCCAAAATTCTACCAGAGAATTCTTACAGCTGGTAAACAGCTTCAGTAAATTGGCTGGAAAAAAAAAAAAAAAAAACAGAGGATTTAATAGCCCTCCTTTATATAAGTGATAAATGGGCTGAGAAAGAGGTTAGGGAGACAATACTCTTCACAATAGCCACAAATAATACAAAATACCTTGGTGTAACTCTAACCGAGCAAGTGAAAGACCTGCGTTTCTATTGTTAATTGTAGTTTTCTTTGCTAGGATTTTTATCAATCCTTGTTTCAATTAGATTTTTTGAAATCTGAATGCTCACAAAAATACTGACAGAACAATATGCACAGGAATGTCTATCAAGACAGAAAATGTGCTTTCTGCATTAAGATGTTATAAATTCCTTTTTTTTTAAACAAGGAAAAGCCCTAATGTGTATTTGTAGATATTTATTCTACATTGGCATAATAATGTCATATCTGAATCCTCTAAGAATTTGTTGAGATGGTCTTTAATATGCATGTTAGATAAAAAGTACAACATGCTCTGAAGTTTAGGGTTCTAGTAGTAAATATTAATTTGGGGGGAACATATGGAACACTTTTGAATAACAAAACATGAAATAAATTCCATAAAGGCACACACATTTGAAAACATAATAATAATGTTTAAACCACACATTGAATCTCACATGTTAATAACTGTATACTTCTAAACCATACTAAAGATGAACAGAAAAATAATGGAGTTAACAAACATTATGACTCAAATGGACCAAACAAATATCAATAGAAAAATTTTCCAAATGAAAGAATATACTGTCTTCTTAACACCCCTTTGAGGTTTATACAAAGTTGACCTCATACTTAGTCATAAAGCAAGTTCCAACAGATACAAGAACATTTAAATAACACTCTGTACACTTTAAAACCACCACGAATTAAAGCTTGATTGCAACAAATGAAATGACAAGTTGAACAACTTGTTGCCAGCAACTTAAAAGTACACATGAAAGCTAGAGAAAAGAAAGAAATAAGGAAAGAAGAAAGGAAGGAAGGAAGGAAGGAAGGAAGGAAGGAAGGAAGGAAGGAAGGAAGGAAGGAAGGAAGGAAAGAAAGAAAGAAAGAAAGAAAGAAAGAAAGAAAGAAAGAAAGAAAGAAAGAAAGAAAGAAAGAAAGAAAGAAAGAAAGACATTCAAGAGGAGTAGATTTCAGAAAAATAATCAAAATCATGGCTGAAATCAATAAAATAGAAATAAAGAGAACAATATAAAGTATCAATGAAAGAAAAGGTCAGTTCTTTGAGAATATCCAAATTAAAAGAATCAGAAATTAAATACCAGCAAACACAGTGGAAATCTAAAGAATCATTATGTCTCAGAAAATTGGAAAGAATTCTTCCTTAATTCCCAGCTGTACAGCTTTTGGACATATACCCAAAGGATATTCCATCCAACAACAGAGACACTTGCTCAACTTTACTGAAAGTAGTCTTTTTGTAATAGCTAGAAAACATAAACAACAGAAAATGTTTCTCAACCAAAGAATGGATAAAAGAAAATGTGGTACATTTACAAAAAGTAAATTTCTCAGCTGTTAAAAAATATGATTATAAATTTTTCAGAAAGAGGATAGACCTAGAAAAAAATCCTGTGTGATATAGCCCAAACAAACATAATATATACTTACTTAAAAGTAGATATTAGCTATAAACTAATCAATAAAACTGATACACTCCATATACCCACAGAGGCTCAGTAGAAGAACATAAGGGAGAATTCCAAGGATATTTCTGAGAAGGAGAATAATATAATGGAAATATCTAGTGAATTCTGGGCTGATGGGGATAGAAACAGGAGGTAGTAGGTTTGGGGGTGGTAGAAGCAAGTACTTAGAGAGACAACTCGAATAGGGGGGTGTTGTTGCAGTAAATCTCCTCCCAAATATACCCCAGCAATGAAAACAACACAGTTAATATGATTACATGCTGTGTGCATAGACTGGGCAGATCTACAGGTTTGTACACTACCATCTTTCACATCATTGAAACCCCTTAGAACTTGCAGTTTCTCCAAGCCATGTGCTTCTGCTCCAATTTTATTCCTCCTCCTCCTCTTCCTCCTCCTCCTCCTCCTCCTCCTCCTCCTCCTCCTTCTTTGTGTCCTCTCCCTCTAGCATCTTTGAGTTACTCTAGTTGTGTTCACATATATGAGACCCCTTAAAACTTAGTGTTTCTCCAGGCCACTTGCTTCTGCTCCACTCCATTGTGTAGATGTACCACATTTTCTGTATCCATTCCTCTGTTGAGGGGCATCTGGGTTATTTCCAGCTTCTGGCTATTATAAATAAGGCTGCTATGAACATAGTGGAGCATGTGTCCTTCTTACTAGTTGGGGCATCTTCTGGATATATGCCCAGGAGAGGTATTGCTGGGTCCTCCGGTAGTACTATGTCCAATTTTCTGAGGAACCGCCAGACGGATTTCCAGAGTGGTTGTACAAGCCTGCAATCCCACCAACAATGGAGGAGTGTTCCTCTTTCTCCACATCCTCTCCAGCATCTGCTGTCACCTGAATTTTTGATCTTAGACATTCTGACTGGTGTGAGGTGGAATCTCAGGGTTGTTTTGATTTGCATTTCCCTGATGATTAAGGATGTTGAACATTTTTTCAGGTGCTTCTCTGCCATTCGGTATTCCTCAGGTGAGAATTCTTTGTTCAGTTCTGAGCCCCATTTTTAATGGGGTTGTTTGATTTTCTGAAGTCCACCTTCTTGAGTTCTTTATATATGTTGGATATTAGTCCCCTATCTGATTTAGGATAGGTAAAGATCCTTTCCCAATCTGTTGGTGGTCTTTTTGTCTTATTGACGGTGTCTTTTGCCTTGCAGAAACTTTGGAGTTTCATTAGGTCCCATTTGTCAATTCTCGATCTTACAGCACAAGCCATTGCTGTTCTGTTCAGGAATTTGTCCCCTGTGCCCATATCTTCAAGGCTTTTCCCCACTTTCTCCTCTATAAGTTTCAGTGTCTCTGGTTTTATGTGAAGTTCTTTGATCCATTTAGATTTGACCTTAGTACAAGGAGATAAGTATGGATCGATTCGCATTCTTCTACATGATAACAACCAGTTGTGCCAGCACCATTTGTTGAAAATGCTGTCTTTCTTCCACTGGATGGTTTTAGCTCCCTTGTTGAAGATCAAGTGACCATAGGTGTGTGGGTTCATTTCTGGGTCTTCAATTCTATTCCATTGGTCTACTTGTCTGTCTCTATACCAGTACCATGCAGTTTTTACCACAATTGCTCTGTAGTAAATCTTTAGGTCAGGCATGGTGATTCCACCAGAGGTTCTTTTATCCTTGAGAAGAGTTTTTGCTATCCTAGGTTTTTTGTTATTCCAGATGAATTTGCAAATTGCTCCTTCTAATTCGTTGAAGAATTGAGTTGGAATTTTGATGGGGATTGCATTGAATCTGTAGATTGCTTTTGGCAAGATAGTCATTTTTACAATATTGATCCTGCCAATCCATGAGCATGGGAGATCTTTCCATCTTCTGAGATCTTCTTTAATTTCTTTCTTCAGAGACGTGAAGTTTTTATCATACAGATCTTTCACTTCCTTAGTTAGAGTCACACCGAGATATTTTATATTATTTGTGACTATTGAGAAGGGTGTTGTTTCCCTAATTTCTTTCTCAGCCTGTTTATTCTTTGTGTAGAGAAAGGCCATTGACTTGTTTGAGTTAATTTTATATCCAGCTACTTCACCGAAACTGTTTATCAGGTTTAGGAGTTCTCTGGTGGAATTTTTAGGGTCACTTATATATACTATCATATCATCTGCAAAAAGTGATATTTTGACTTCCTCCTTTCCAATTTGTATCCCCTTGATCTCCTTTTGTTGTCGAATTGCTCTGGCTAATACTTCAAGTACTATGTTGAAAAGGTAGGGAGAAAGTGGGCAGCCTTGTCTAGTCCCTGATTTTAGTGGGATTGCTTCCAGCTTCTCTCCATTTACTTTGATGTTGGCTACTGGTTTGCTGTAGATTGCTTTTATCATGTTTAGGTATGGGCCTTGAATTCCTGATCTTTCCAGAACATTTATCATGAATGGGTGTTGGATCTTGTCAAATGCTTTTTCTGCATCCAACGAGATGATCATGTGGTTTTTGTCTTTGAGTTTGTTTATATAGTGGATTACATTGATGGATTTTCGTATATTAAACCATCCCTGCATTCCTGGAATAAAACCTACTTGGTCAGGATGGATGATTGCTTTAATGTGTTCTTGGATTCGGTTAGCGAGAATTTTATTGAGGATTTTTGCATCGATATTCATAAGAGAAATTGGTCTGAAGTTCTCTATCTTTGTTGGATCTTTCTGTGGTTTAGGTATCAGAGTAATAGTGGCTTCATAAAATGAGTTGGGTAGAGTACTTTCTACTTCTATCTTGTGAAAAAGTTTGTGCAGAACTGGAATTAGATCTTCTTTGAAGGTCTGATAGAACTCTGCACTAAACCCGTCTGGTCCTGGGCTTTTTTGGGTTGGGAGACTATTTATAACTGCTTCTATTTCTTTAGGGGATATGGGACTGTTTAGAAGGTCAACTTGATCCTGATTCAACTTTGGTACCTGGTATCTGTCCAGAAATTTGTCCATTTCGTCCAGGTTTTCCAGTTTTGTTGAGTATAGCCTTTTGTAGAAGGATCTGATGGTGTTTTGGATTTCTTCAGGATCTGTTGTTATGTCTCCCTTTTCAGTTCTGATTTTGTTAATTAGGATTTTGTCTCTGTGCCCTCTAGTGAGTCTAGCTAAGGGTTTATCTATCTTGTTGATTTTCTCAAAGAACCAACTCCTCGTTTGGTTAATTCTTTGAATAGTTCTTCTTGTTTCCACTTGGTTGATTTCACCCCTGAGTTTGATTATTTCCTGCCGTCTACTCCTCTTGGGTGAATTTGCTTCCTTTTTTTCTAGAGCTTTTAGATGTGTTGTCAAGCTGCTAGTATGTGCTCTCTCCCGTTTCTTCATGGAGGCACTCAGAGCTATGAGTTTCCCTCTTAGAAATGCTTTCATTGTGTCCCAAAGGTTTGGGTACGTTGTGGCTTCATTTTCATTAAACTCTAAAAAGTCTTTAATTTCTTTCTTTATTCCTTCCTTGACCAAGGTATCATTGAGAAGAGTGTTGTTCAGTTTCCACGTGAGTGTTGGCTTTCTGTTATTTTTTTTGTTATTGAAGATCAGCCTTAGTGCATGGTGATCTGATAGGATACATGGGACAATTTCAATATTTTTGAATCTGTTGAGGCCTGTTTTGTGACCTATTATGTGGTCAATTTTGGAGAAGGTACCATGAGGTGCTGAGAAGAAGGTATATCCTTTTGTTTTAGGATAAAATGTTCTGTAGATATCTGTCAGATCCATTTGTTTCATCACTTCTGTTAGTTTCAGTGTGTCCCTGTTTAGTTTCTGTTTCCATGATCTGTCCATTGGTGAAAGTGGTGTGTTGAAGTCTCCCACTATTATTGTGTGAGGTGCAATGTGTGCTTTGAGCTTTACTAAAGTTTCTTTAATGAATGTGGCTGCCCTTGTATTTGGCACATAGATATTCAGAATTGAGAGTTCCTCTTGGAGGATTTTACCTTTGATGAGAACAAAGTGCCCCTCCTTGTCTTTTTTGATGACTTTGGGTTGGAAGTCAATCTTATCAGACATTAGGATGGCTAATCCAGCTTGTTTCTTCATACCATTTGCTTGGAAAATTGTTTTCCAGCCTTTTATTCTGAGGTAGTGTCTATCTTTTTCTCTGAGATGTGTCTCCTGTAAACAGCAAAATGTTGGGTCTTGTTTGTGTAGCCAGTTTGTTAGTCTATGTCTTTTTATTGGGGAGTTGAGACCATTGTTGTTAAGAGATATTAAGGAAAAGTAATTGTTGCTTCCTGTTATTTTTGTTGTTAAAGTTGGCATTCTGTTCTTGTGGCTGTCTTCTTTTAGGTTTGTTGAGGGATTACTTTCTTGTTTTTTCTAGGGCATTGTTCCCGTTCTTGTATTGGTTTTTTTCTGTTATTAACCTTTGAAGGGCTGGATTCGTGGAGAGATAATGTGAGAATTTGGTTTTGTCATGGAATACTTTGGTTTCTCCATCTATGGTAATTGAGAGTTTGGCTGGGTATAGTAGCCTGGGCTGGAATTTGTGTTCTCTTAGTGTCTGTATAACATCTGTCCAGGCTCTTCTGGCTTTCATAGTCTCTGGTGAAAAATCTGGTGTAATTCTGATAGGCTTGCCTTTGTATGTTACTTGACCTTTTTCCCTTACTGCTTTTAGTATTCTATCTTTATTTAGTGCATTTGTTGTTCTGATTATTATGTGTCGGGAGGAATTTCTTTTCTGGTCCAGTCTATTTGGAGTTCTGTAGGCTTCTTGTATGTTCATAGGTATCTCTTTCTTTATATTTGGGAAGTTTTCTTCAATAATTTTGTTGAAGATGTTTGCTGGTCCTTTGAGTTGAAAATCTTCATTCTCATCCACTCCTATTATCCGTAGGTTTGGTCTTCTCATTGTGTCCTGGATTTCCTGGATATTTTGAGTTAGGATCTTTTTGCATTTTCCATTTTCTTTGATTGTTGTGCCGATGTTCTCTATGGAATCTTCTGCACCTGAGATTCTCTCTTCCATCTCTTGTATTCTGTTGCTGATGCTCAAATCTATGTTTCCAGATTTCTTTCCTAGGGTTTCTATCTCCAGTGTTGCCTCACTTTGAGTTTTCTTTATTGTTTCTACTTCCCTTTTTAGGTCTAGTATGGTTTTGTTCATTTCCATCACCTGTTTGTATGCTTTTTCCTCTTTTTCTGTAAGGACTTCTACCTGTTTGATTGTGTTTTCCTGTTTTTCTTTAAGGACTTGTAACTCTTTAGCAGTGTTCTCCTGTATTTCTTTAAGTGATTTATTAAAGTCCTTCGTGATGTCCTCTACCATCATCATGAGATATGCTTTTAAATCTAGGTCTAGGTTTTCGGGTGTGTTGGTGTGCCCTGGACTGGGCGAAGTGGGAGTGCTGGGTTCTGATGATGGTGAGTGGTCTTGGTTCCTGTTAGTAGGATTCCTACGTTTACCTTTCGCCATCTGGTAATCTCTGGAGTTAGTAGTTATAGTTGACTCTGTTTACAGATTGTTCTTCTGGTGATTCTGTTACTGTCTCTCAGCAGACCTGGGAGACAGATTCTCTCCTCTGAGTTTCAGTGCTCAGAGCACTCTCTGCTGGCAAGCTCCTTACAGGGAAGGTGCGCAGATATCTTGTTTTTGGACCTCCTCCTGGTCGAAGAAGAAGGCCCAAAACAGGGCCTCTCTCAGAAGCTGTGTTGCTTTGGCAGTTCCCAGAAGCTGTCAGCTTCTGTGGTGCAGACTCTCACCTGTGGAGACTAAAATCCTAAGTTCCAGGGAGTCCTGGAACCAAGATGGTGACCGCTGCTCCTGAGGCTGAGGCCGTCTCCCGAGCCAGGCGGACACCTGTCCTCTGGTCCGGATGGTGGCCGGTTGTCTGCGGCCCGCCCAGGCTACTGCCTCAGCGGCTCTGTGCTTCTGCCCGTCCCAGAAGCTGTCCGGTTCTCTGGCGCACCCTCTAACCTGTTCAGACTAATTTCCTAGGTCCCGCGGAGTCCCGGAACCCAGATGGCGACCACTGCTGCTGAGGCTGAGGCCGCCTCCCAAGCCAGGCGGACACCTGTCCTCTGGTCCGGATGGTGGCAGGTTGTCTGCGGCCTGCCCAGGCTGCTGCCTCAGCCGACAATATTCTTACAAGACATATTTACTTACAATAACCATAATGAAAATACCAAAAATTTCACCCATGTACATGAATTAAATTTCCTCTGTGTATGATACATGATCACTATAGCAAGATGACATGATTTGCATTTGTAGAATCTATTATAAGAAAAACCCCAAATAGTTTTCAGATACCCAACCAACGAAACCAATAAAATATCAGCACTTTTACTTTACATGCAGAGAAAACCTTATACTTCCCAGTTTCTCATTTATTTCCTCAAAGGATCATGAGTGACTCAATTCACTTTCTCATATTTAAAAATTATTTATCTGTTACCTGCTGCAGAGGGACTATGTCTCATGCAAGAAAATAATTACGGCTGGGGGAACGGTCTTTGCACACTTATAGAGCCTCCGTTATTTATCTGCATTGTTCCATAACAGTAGTAGAATGGATTTAAATAGAGTTAGGCCTGCAATTATTTATTGTTATCATTTTGGATTTTTTTTTTACCTGGGTAACAAAGAAGATTAAACATAATCAGTTCCAGCTGGAAACACTTCTACAGTATGTCAAGGACAATAAGTTCACAAATTGACTTTACCTGCTACTCATGTGGTATATGAAAAGAATCAGGCAAAGGGGAATTTAATTAGTGTCTCATAGTAGGAATAAATAGCAGAAAAGATTGACTGCTGATTGCATTGAAAATGAGTAGCATGCATAGTTGTCAACAACTGAGCAGAAGTGGTCTCCCAGAAAGTCTTCTCTCACAGAAATTTTGATTTTATTACATTATCTCATGTGGAGTCTATCTTGCATATAATTTCAGGCATAAAGAATAAAGTGTAATTTTATTATACTTATAAATATGCAGAATTGTTGTTACCTGAAGTGTTACAATGACAGACATTTATACTGAAAGATGGAAACGATTGTTGAAAGTAGAAGAAATTACACCACATCCTCAAAAAAGTGGTTTTTCCTTTTTTTTTTTTCCAGGTCTTTCCTTTGAAAACTACCAAACCTAGAATTAACAAATCTTAAAACACAGAAAAGCAAATGTGAAAACTTCTATTTAAACAAATAAAATATGTATTTTCATGTGAAATTAACCTGGAGATAGATTCATTCTACATGGTGTAGTAGACAGATGGAGTTAGGAAATTGTTTCAGAGGAAAAACCCAATGATATGGCATATGTAGTAAGTCATTTGATTTATGATAGATAAATTAACCTAGAAATAATGAGAAGAAATATAAAAACTGAAAAATGAACATTAGTTTAAAAATGCCTCTTGAACTGCATTGATGATATATTTTATATATTTTTGTTTTCGAATTTCCCACAATTTAATTTAATCATATTCTTTCTCCTCTCCTAGATCCTCCCCTATTACACTCCCCTCCTAATTTCATTTTTGTCCCCATTTAAAACAATCAAACACTATAACCACTAACACAAAACAGTAAAACAAGCACACAGACACAAAATTGTAGTCTGATTAGTATTGGCCATCTACTTCTAATGATGTGGACTGCCCTGGAGTGTGGTTGATAAGCCCAATGTCACTTAGTTGAAGAGAACCAATTCTTCTTTTCTTTGCATATATCAATTTTGCATGGCTTATGAAACATTTGCTATGCTGTGTTTATGTCTGCCTGAGTTTATGCTAGGTCTAGTGTGTGTTGTCACAATCTTGGTGAGTTTGTATGTGTATCTATCAGCCTTATTGTGGCTGAAATACTCACCTAATATCTCCTGCTCCTTTAACCTTTCCAGCTCCTCTTCCTCTAGATCCCTAATCTTTGAGCGAAGTGGTGTCATATAGATATCTAATTTATGGTTGAGGATATCAGTGTCTTCCATTCTCTTCCCATTGTCCTACTGTGATTTTTGTGTTAATTATTATCTAATATTTCAAGAAAACACATATCAAATGTGATTGAATACACTGATTTATGAATATATTATTATGCCATTAGAGTCATTTTATTGATCAGAATAAGTGTGATTTCTTTTAAACCTTGAGCCTTATCTAGTGACATATCTAATCTCAGGGTCTTAGCTTTATGAAAAGTGCCAAGAAGGGGTTCCATCTCATAGAGAAGGCCTTAAATAAAATAAAATTTTAAACGAAGAAAAAAAAGAAGATTAAAATGTAGTTGCTTATTTCTATATCACTTGGGTCACAATTTTCCCAGTGGTCTTATTTCACAGGCATGTCATTACTGTAGGACAAGGGGAAATAATAAGAAAGATGCTTCATTGCCCCCTATGCCCCCCATCATATTTACAGCAACTTATAGCACTAGCACTAGTCTAGTCAGTAGAGGTGAGTTTAATTTTTTTTAACATATTTTCCTCAGTTACATTTCCAATGCTATCCCAAAAGTCCCCCATACCCTCCCCCCCACTTCCCTACCGACCCATTCCCATTTTTTTGGCCCTGGAGTTCCCTTGTACTGGGGCATATAAACTTTGTGTGTCCAATGGGCCTCTCTTTCCAGTGATGGCCGAATAGGCCATCTTTTGATACATATGTAGCTAGAGTCAAGAGCTCCAGGGTACTGGTTAGTTCATAATGATGATCCCTTTAGATCCTTGGGACCTTTCTCTAGCTCCTCCATTGGGAGCCCCGTGATCCATCCAATAGCTGACTGTGAGCATCCACTTCTGTGTTTGCTAGGCCCAGGCATAGTCTCACAAGAGACAGCTATATCTGGATCCTTTCAGCAAAATCTTGGTAGTGTATGCAATGGTGTCAGCGTTTGGAAGCTGATTATGAGGTGTATACCTGGATATGGCAGTCTCTAGATGGTCCACCCTTTTGTCACAGCTCCAAACTTTGTCTCCGTAACTCCTTCCATGGGTTTTTTGTTCCCAATTCTAAGAAGGGGCACAGTGTCCACACTTTGGTCATCATTCTTCTAGAGTTTCATGTGCTTAGCAAATTGTATCTTATATCTTGGGTATCCTAACTTTTGGGCTAATATGCACTTATCAGTGAGTATATATTGTGTGAGTTCCCTTGTGATTGGGTTACCTCACTCAGGATGATGCCATCCAGGCCCATCCACTTGCCTAGGAATTTCAAAAATTCATTCTTTTTAATAGCTGTGTAGTACTCCATTGTGTAAATGTACCAAATTTTCTGTATCCATTCCTCTGTTGAGGGGCATCTGGGTTCTTTCCAGCTTCTGGCTATTATAAATAAGTCTGCTATGAACATAGTGGAGCATGTGTCCTTCATACTGGTTGGGACATCTTCTTGATATATGCCCAGGACAGGTATTGCTGGATCCTCCGGTAGTACTATGTCCAATTTTCTAAGGAACCGCCAGACTGATTTCCAGAGTGGTTGTACAAGCTTGCAATCCCACCAACAATGGAGGAGTGTTTCTCTTTCTCCACATCCTCGCCAGCATCTGCTGTCACCTGAATTTTGATCTTAGCCATTCTGACTGGTGTGAGGTGGAATCTCAGGGTTGTTTTGATTTGCATTTCCCTGATAATTAAGGAAATATGTTGAACATATTTTTCAGGTGCTTCTCTGCCATTCGGTATTCCTCAGGTGAGAATTCTTTGTTCAGTTCTGAGCCCCATTTTTTAATGGGGTTATTTGATTTTCTGGAATCCACCTTCTTGAGTACTTTATATATATTGGGTATTAGTCCCCTATCTGATTTAGGATAGGTAAAGATCCTTTCCCAATCTGTTGGCGGTCTTTTTGTCTTATTGAAGGTGTCTTTTGCCTTGCAGAAGCTTTGCAGTTTAATGAGGTCCCATTTGTCAATTCTCGATCTTACAGAGCAAGCCATTGCTGTTCTATTCAGGAATTTTACCCCTATGCCCATATCTTCGAGGCTTTCCCCCACTATCTCCTCTATAAGTTTCAGTGCCTCTGGTTTTATGTGAAGTTCCTTGATCCACTTAGATTTGACCTTAGTACAAGGAGATAAGTATGGATCGATTCGCATTCTTCTACATGATAACAACCAGTTGTGCCAGCACCATTTGTTGAAAATGCTGTCTTTCTTCCACTGGATGGTTTTAGCTCCCTTGTTGAAGATCAAGTGACCATAGGTGTGTGGGTTCATTTCTGGGTCTTCAATTCTATTCCATTGGTCTACTTGTTTGTCACTATACTGTTACCATGCAGTTTTTTTATCACAATTGTTCTGTAGTAAAGCTTTAAGTCAGGGATGGTGATTCCACCAGAGGTTCTTTTATCCTTGAGAAGAATTTTTGCTATCCTAGGTTTTTTGTTATTCCAGATGAATTTGCAGATTGCTCTTTCTAATTCGTTGAAGAATTGAGATGGAATTTTGATGGGGATTGCATTGAATCTGTAGATTGCTTTTGGCAAGATAGCCATTTTTACAATGTTGATCCTGCCAATCCATGAGCATGAGAGATCTTTCCATCTTCTGAGATCTTCTTTAATTTCTTTCTTCAGAGACTTGAAGTTCTTATCATACAGATCTTTCACTTCCTTAGTTAGAGTTACGTCAAGATATTTTATATTATTTGTGACTATTGAGAAGGGTGTTGTTTCCCTAATTTCTTTCTCAGTCTGTTTATTCTTTGTGTAGAGAAAGGCCATTGACTTGTTTGAGTTAATTTTATATCCTGCTACTTCACTGAAGCTGTTTATCAGTTTTAGGAGTTCTCTGGTGGAATTTTTAGGGTCACTTATATATACTATCATATCATATGCAAAAAGTTATATTTTGACTTCCTCTTTTCCAATTTGTATCCCCTTGATCTCCTTTTATTGTCTAATTGCTCTGTCTAGGACTTCAATTACAGTGTTGAAGAGGTATGGAGAGAGTGAACAGCCTTGTCTAGTCCCTGATTTTAGTGGGATTGCTTCAAGCTTCTCACCATTTACTTTGATGTTGGCTACTGGTTTGCTGTAGATTGCTTTTTTCATGTTTAGGTATGGGCCTTAAATTCCTGATCTTTCCAAGACTTTTATCACGAATGGGTGTTGGATCTTGTCAAATGATTTTTCGGCATCTAACAAGATGATCATGTGGTTTTGTCTTTGAGTTTGTTTATATAATGAATTACATTGGTGTATTTCCGTATATTAAACCACCCATGCATCCCTTTAATAAAACCTACTTAGTCAGGATGGATGACTGCTTTAATGTGTTCTTGGATTCGGTTAGCAAGAACTTTATTGAGGATTTTTGCATCGATATTCATAAGGGAAATTGGTCTGAAGTTCTCTATCTTTGTTGGATCTTTCTGTGGTTTAGCTGTCAGAGTAATTATGGCTTCATAGAATGAGTTGGATAGAGTACCTTCTGTTTCTATTTTGTGGAATAGTTTGTGCAGAACTGGAATTAGATCTCCTTTGAAGGTCTGGTAGAACTCTGCACTAAACCTGTCTGGTCCTGGGCTGTTTTTGGCTGGGAGACTATTAATGACTGCTTCTATTTCTTTAGGGGATATGGGACTGTTTAGTTCGTTAATTGTTCCTGATTTAACTTTGGTACCTGATATCTGTCTAGAAATTTGTCCATTTCGTCCAGGTTTTCCAGTTTTGTTGAGTATAGCCTTTTGTAGAAGGATCTGATGGTGTTTTGGATTTCTTCAGGATCTGTTGTTATGTCTCCCTTTTCATTTCTGATTTTGTTAATTAGGATGCTGTCCCTGTGCCCTCTAGTGAGTCTAGCTAAGGGTTTATCTATCTTGTTAATTTTCTCAAAGAACCAACTCCTCGTTTGGTTAATTCTTTGAATAGTTCTTCTTGTTTCCATTTGGTTGATTTCACCCCTGAGTTTGATTATTTCCTGCCGTCTACTCCTCTTGGGTGAATTTTCTTCCTTTTTTTCTAGAGCTTTTAGATGTGTTGTCAAGCTGCTAGTGTGTGCTCTTTCCAGTTTCTTTTTGGAGGCACTCAGAGCTATGAATTTCGCTCTTAGAAATGCTTTCATTGTGTCCCATAGGTTTAGGTATGTTGTGGCTTAATTTTCATTAAATTATAAAAAGTCTTTAATTTCTTTCTTTATTTCTTCCTTGACCAAGTTATCATTGAGAAGAGTGTTGTTCAGTTTCCATGTGAATGTTGGCTTTCCATTATTTATGTTGTTATTGAAGATCAGCCTTAGTCCATGGTGGTCTGATAGGATGCATAGGACAATTTCAATAATTTTTTATCTGTTGAGGCCTGTTTTGTGACCAATTATATGGTCAGTTTTGGAGAAGGTCCCGTGAGGTGCTAGGAAAAGCTATATCCTTTTGTTTTAGGATAAAATGTTCTGTAGGTATCTGTTAAGTCCATTTGTTTCATAACTTCTTTTAGTTCCACTGTTTCCCTGTTTAGTTTCTGTTTCCATGATCTGTCCATTGATGAAAGTGGTGTGTTGAAGTCTCCCACTTGTATAGTGTGAGGTGCAATGTGTGCTTTGAGCTTTACTAATGTGTCTTTAATGAATGTGGCTGCCCTTGCATTTGGAGCATAGATATTCAGAATTGAGAGTTCCTCTTGGAGGATTTTACCTTTGATGAGTATGAAGTGTCCCTCCTTGTCTTTTTTGATAACTTTGGGTTGGAAGTCAATTTTATTCGATATTAGAATGGCTACTCTAGCTTGTTTCTTCAGACCGTTTGCTTGGAAAATTGTTTTCCAGCCTTTCACTCTGAGTTAGTGTCTGTCTTTTTCCCTGAGATGGGTTTCCTGTAAGCAGCAGAATGTTGGGTCCTGTTTGTGTAGACAGTCTGTTAGTCTATGTCTTTTTATTGGGGAACTGAGTCCATTGATATTAAGAGATATAAGGAAAAGTAATTGTTGCTTCCTTTTATTTTTGTTGTTAGAGTTGGCATTCTGTTCTTGTGGCTGTCTTCTTTTTGGTTTGTTGAGGGATTACTTTGTTGCTTTTTCTAGGGCATGATATCTGTTTTTGCATTGTTTTTTTTTTTCTGTTATTATCCTTTGAAGGGCTGGATTCGTGGAAAGATAATGCGTAAATTGGCTTTTGTCCATCTATGGTAATTGAGAGTTTGGCCGGGTATAGTAGCCTGGGCTGGCATTTGTGTTCTCTTAGAGTCTGTATAACATCTGTCCAGGCTCTTCTGGCTTTCATTGTCTCTGGTGAAAAGTCTAGTGTAATTCTGATAGGCCTTCCGTTATATGTTACTTGACCTTTCTCCCTTACTGCTTTTAATATTCTATCTTTATTTAATGCATTTATTGTTCTGATTATTATGTGTAGGGAGGAATTTCTTTTCTGGTCCAGTCTATTTGGAGTTCTGTAGGCTTCTTGTATATTTCATGGGCATGACTTTCTTTAGGTTTGGGAAGTTTTCTTCTATAATTTTGTTGAAGATGTTTGCTGGCCCTTTAAGTTGAAAATCTTCATTCTCATTAACTCCTATTATCCTTAGGTTTGGTCTTCTCATTGTATCCTATATTTCCTGGATGTTTTGAGTTAGGATACTTCTGCATTTTGTATTTTCTTTGATTATTGTGCTGATGTTCTCTATGGAATCTTCTGCACCTGAGATTCTCTTTTCTATCTCTTGTATTCTGTTGCTGATACTCTCATCTATGGTTCTAGATTTCTTTCCTAGGGTTTCTATCTCCAGTGTTGCCTCACTTTGGGTTTTCTTTATTGTGTCTACTTCCCTTTTTAGGTCTAGTATGGTTTTGTTCATTTCCATCACCTGTTTGGATGTTTTATCTTGTTTTTCTTTAAGGACTTCTACCCCGTTTGGTTGTGTTTTCCTGTTTTTCTTTAAGGACTTGTAACTCTTTAGCAGTGTTCTCCTGTATTTCTTTAAGTGAGTTCTTAAAGTCCTTCTTGATGTCCTCTACCATCATCATGAGATATGCTTTTAAATCCGGGTCTAGCTTTTCGGTTGTGTTAGGGTGCCCAGGACTAGGTGGGGTGGGAGTGCTGTGTTCTGATGATGGTGAGTGGTCTTGATTTCTGTTAGTAGGATTCTTACGTTTGCCTTTGCCATCTGGTATTCTCTGGAGCTTTGCAGTATACACTTGGTGGGGTCCCGGAACCCAGATGTCTGCTACCTATGCTCAGGCAAAGCACTCCTGCGCTGGGCAGATCTCTATCCTCTGGCTGGGAAAGTGGCCGCTGCCTGTGCAGGATACACTCAGCCGAGGTGAGATTTTCAATTAAATATAAGCTATATTTCTCCATTTTTATACCATAACTATATGGTTTAATCAGCAGTAGAGTCTTACACTCAAGTTGTTGTTGCAACCATTAACATTGACAATATCCTGTGTTACTGTATAAAGCAGGTGCTCTCAAAGTATTTTTTTCTGTTAATCCATAACTCACCATAACACTTGACAACCAGTATCACTTGTAGCAGGAAAATTCTTCATGGCCAAATAATGGCCAGTATGAAGTATCTGGTTAAAGTTTTTTTTGCACTATTTAATACCCGAATATTTAGGGACCCTAAATAAATCTAATTTTTACAAAGGAAACTCTTGAAAGGTTTATGAAAAGAAAACAGAAAGGATCAGCAAAAGACTATTATCATTATCAGCCTTCATATCAAAGCTATATGAGCTTTCTTTATATAAGGAAACTTGCGTTAGCAGCCTCCATATGCAACTGAAAATGATCCTAATGAATGTTCTGTCTGACTATTTTGCAATAATCTGCTGAATAGGTTCACATCACCACGACACAAGCTATAGTCATCTGAGGGAGGCAATCTCAGCAGAGAAAAATACCTCTATAAGATTGATCTGTATCAAGTACATAGAACATGTTCTCAACTAAGAACTAATTTAGGAGGGTCCAGCTATTATTACTACACTGGGTTGGTGGTCCTCAATCTCTCCAAATGCATACTGAGCAAGTCAATATTATCAAGCCAGTAATAAGCAACAGGGCTCTATGGACTCTCAATCTGGTCTTCTTCCAGATTCCTACTAAATTTGAGCAATGCCTTGACTTCACCCAATGAAATATGACCTTTACTTCCAAGGTTTTTCCATCATGGCATTTCATCACAGTAATAATAACCTTAATTAAAAGAAATTGGGAATAAATAGAAAGTTCACAGAAAAAAATGAGTTAAATGAAAACAGTACAAGCAAAGAGCCAAAGAATAAGTGGTATTCATATATATATATATACATTATATATATTTGGTCTCAGTTATGTAGTTGAGGCTGGTTTTGAACACAAAGATACCAATCTACTTCAACATCCCATAAGCTTGAATGATGTATGTGAGACACCATACCTCACTTCAAAATAAACTCTTTCACTAAGTCAAATTTAGTTTCTTTAACAGATTCAAAGGAAAGAGTAAACTTTGCTCAAACACTGTTATTATATGATACAGTTTATTGTCAAATATGAGTCCAATGATTGTGTTTCATCTGGCATCTTATTCAAACAACCTTCAGGTTTTGGAGGAGATTTTAAATATGGAAAAATTGAAAGAAATTCATAAGAAAATTTAGCATTTTACATAGAATGAGGCATGGATGCTTTGAAGAAACGTGTCCAGAGTGTGAGTGACACATAGAAAAAAGTCCAAAGGAGGGAAAAGAGGGAGAGGGGAAGAGAAGAAGAAAGAGTTGAAATCATAGGAAGAGAAGCAGATATCAGTGGAGTACTTGCTTTTTGTTCATATAACAGATCCATACATAATAGTGCTTTAGATTGTAAATTTCCTACTTAAAAATACTTACATAACTCCTTTGCATGATGACAGTAATGGTAAGCAGGTAAAATGGAAGTGCATATAAAATAATATTTAAATACCATCATGTGCACTGCTTTATCACAAAAAATAAACCAAGATAAGCAGTAAAAAAAAAAGAGCAAGACAAAGGCATTTGAAAGTCATTACATTTCGGGCATTTAAAGTTAGGATGCCCACACTGATGGTTGTTTCATTTGACTTTCTTGTCCTCTAGATAGTTATCCGCACTTCAGTTAAGATACATTGTGTCCTTTGATTTTCCCAGTCATAAACCAAGACATGTTTTATTTTCTCAAAGCCAACATCCCTAAATCTCTGTCAGTAATGCTATGGGTCTAACAGATAGATAATTTACCCACTTCTCACATTAGTGTCCTTACTATCTGGATCTAAACTTCTCATGTTGTTTCTGTGCCTGTGTCTTTTATTAAAAGACTCTCTGCAGTAATTTGTCCTAAAGGGTAGAATTATGGTTGCATATAATTTTTCAAAACCCTCTGTGTCTTGTTTTCTAATTAGAAACACAAAAATCTGTGAAACAACCTCTAAGGAGAAATGATTGTCTTTCGTTTATCTATCTTCTCATATCTCTCTGTCACTTAAAAGAGAACTTAGTTTCTATTTTGGTTGTGAGCCTAGCCTTTAAAGGCTGTGTGGCTGAGTGTGTGGAGGAGCGCCCTCATAGAGGCAAAGGGGAGGGTGGAAAGGGAGGATGGAATGGGGGTTTGTGGAGGGAAAACAGGGAAGGGGATACCATTTGAAATCTAAACTAATAAAATGATTAATAACAATAAAGAACCTAAGTTCTCTCTCTCTCTCTCTCTCTCTCTCTCTCTCTCTCTCTCTCTCTCTCTCTCTCTCTCTCTCTCTGTCTCTCTCTCTCTTTTTCTTTTTTATCCCAAGGATGTTTCTGGCTCTGCTTCTCTTTTCCACAAGTGTCCTAGGCCTGCAATCTTCTATTCTGAGGGATGTGCATAGCTTGCATTTAAACTTCCTTTAGATTAGCTAAAATGGACACTTCTCAGAAATGTTTGCCACAATTCCTGTCATCCTCTGCTTATGGTCAAAATGTCTGTTGTTTTAAATACAAGTATAAATTTTCACTTAACATATATCATATGAATCATCTTTTAATTGTGTGTTTTATACATTTGGAATATTATATTCACTATGAAATTAACTATTTCTATATTTGAAACTCTCAACATCTTCATGGCAGGGCCTCAGATATTACCTATTCCATAATAGAGTGTCCGTAAATATTGTTTAATTATGGAAATTTATTATTTTATTAATACTAATTAATGTTACGCTTTCTAGGAAATTCCTGAAAACTATAGTATGGAAATCAAAAAGGAAGAACACCATGGATAGAGAAAATATTTGTAGATAAATAATCATCAATATGCACTCTACTCATGGAAACAAAGAACAAGGCAAAGCCTTAAAACTGGTTAGAGTTAAGAGACTAAAGAAGTTCAAATAAAAACTGTAAAATCATGCATTACTAAAAATACTTTAATTTTCAAAATTTGGTTTTGAAGTACTAAATCATTATTTCCCATTATAAAATTACCAAAACTTTATACCAAAATGTTTTTATCGATTACATTTATCACCTAGAGAACAAATTAGTGCAGTATTATAGTGAAATGGGTAAATGTTTAGTTTTCAGCACCATTAAAAATAATTGTGAACATTCTTTTTACTGACTTGGTAAACAACCTTGAATAAAACACTATGAAAGATGCCTTACACTTCCATGAATCATTTAAAAATATATTTATATAAGTGCAATATATTATATAAATATATTTATATTTTATATATAAAATATTACACATACACACTTATATTTAGTTTTGGAACTTTTCCAAATGAAGAAATTATTAACATTGTCCCTTCCTTCTCCCTACAAGGCTTTCTATAAATAAGCATTTGTGCATTTTCACACTTGTGTGATCTATTTCTTTAGTAGCCACACACACACACAAACACAAAAGCTCACCACATTAACACCACCTGCTGAATCTGTTAAGCATTTTTATGGCTGAATACTTGGTATTGCATAGTCAATTAGGGGACAGCGCTTTGGGAACCTCTTCTTCAGAAATTGTTAGTTGTCACTACATCTTTATCACAAGTGAGTTTGAGTTCACATATCATGCACTCTTAACTACAGAGAAATCTTTCCAGCCTCAGTAGTTGTAATTTTAATTGAGTTATTAATAATGAATATTTAAACCCTGTCCTTATATGGCTTGAATTTCTCTTTAATTTACAGGACATAGCTAAGACTATGGAAAGGTGCATGCAGCAATGGCTAACTTTTGAAAAGCTAAATTCTTCTCATTTTGTAGTTGTCTACTCTGCCTTAAAAATTTGAACCTGTAAAGAGAACTCAATGAACAGTAGGCTTTGGAAGTCATGAAGATGAATGCAGTGTTAATTCCTTAAATCTAGGGATAAAGAATAGAGAAAGAAAATGTGATTTGAATAGTAAGATTAGAAGTGACATTCTCACAAAGTGACAAATTTTAGAAACAAGTATTAACAATAGACCCTAATGTTAAAACTGGACATGTAGAACTGAAACTGTTATATTTATTTTGAATATTTTGAAGACTTTTTTCACTCTACGGTGAATCAAACCATGGGGAATGAGGCATGTTTTACTAATGAGGCAGATACGGAAAAGTCATTAGCCACATTAACAGGAATGGTATGGGAGCTCAATTGTGGACTAGATATTACCTCCCATCATCACATTTGCTTTCAGTCTTATCAGCTATAATTTTACATCAGCTACCACTTTCCAGATAATAGGCATTTTCAATGACAGTCCTTAATTTACCTGAGGCCTTCAGACTCTCTGTTAAGGACAGCATAAACGGTGTATTCGAAAAATGATTTGAAAGTAGCACAAGACTTAAAAATTATAAAAACTTTGAACAACAGGCAAACCAAAGTAACATTTAAAATGAATTGTTTACTATTTGTAATCAAATTTTTAAACATTTGGTAGAAGGTTGTATGTGGTTGAAACTGAAACTACATCAGAAAAAGCATTTTTCATCCGCAAAATCATTGGTCCACATACCAAAAGTAAATAAATAAATAAATGTTTAAATTTCTATTTTATTCATGTAAGAAACCAACAAATTTGCCTTTTTTTATAACATCAGTGTTATTATAGAAAAACAAACATTTCCAAAACAAATGTAATTTAATAGTTTAATGGTATAAATGAGAAACACGCAATGTTTTATTTATATCAGGTCAAACATGGAATTTTCTGAAATTAAAAAATACTTTTATAAAACTTTCGTGTTTCTTAGAAAAAGAAAAAAGTAGATATTTAACTATTTATATAGCATTATGCTTTAGATGTACAATTAATAATAAGAAGAAAATTAAGCTTCTTTAATGCCTTAGGTTAAAAAATGCTTAATCTTTTCAACAAAATTACTTTTCTTATTTATAGAGACAATAAAATTTCTCCCAAATTTATTGGAGTTAAATTAGATGTTTTAGTAAGTAAAAGAGGACAGTGGAAATTAATTTTTGCATATAGTATGTTATTAATTCTGTCATAATTCATTCAGAGGACTTTTTTTCCAAAATTACACCAGGCATACAAAGCTGAGAGAGTTCAAGCATGACCCATCACCCAAAGTGATTCATAACAAAATTTAGTTCAATTTTCAATATTTCCCTGCATTTTTCATTGACATTTTTAACTTCTCCCATGTAAGAAATATGCTGACCTTAAAACCACATTACATCCAGTTTTCATTAGTTCCTCATATCCTCTAGGCACATAAAGTGTGTCTGACAACTACTCAATTAATGTTGATTTTATATAGAACATTCAGGAATCAAAACTACTAGTAGTTTCTACCTGACTAGACACTGTTCTAAGTGTTTTTGAACAATGGGCTCAAGTGGGTCTATGACTGTCAGTGTACAGAGACTGCAACTGCACTCGGAGACATTTGGAATGTGTTTAGTGCAAATATAATTTCTCTTCTTGGATGGACAGCCTAGTAAGACTTCTCTTATCATCATTGTAGCATACCCATCACAGAAGAAATGACCTTTTAGAAAACTGAAATAATAAATATATTCCCCCACTCACATATATTTCTAAGGCATTCATTTAGCAACACTTACTAAACATGTATTTTATTATATACGGATAGTAGTATATGTTATTAGCCATTGCATATGAACTTTTGGAATCTAAACACTGCATAATCAGAAACAGGAATTGTTTGATATTCTTTTATATAAAATATATATATTAAGTTTTTTTATACTACTGCAGAGTATAGAATTCAGCCATGCTTACTCCAAGAGTGCAGGTGAACAATGTCCTTTGATTGGGAGAGTGCTCTCTCTTATAAAACTCTCTCCTCATCTGAAATGCTGCTGTTTCACCTGGCTGCACACCTTTGCTGCTCTGATTGCTCCACACTGCGTTGGTTGTTCCCCTGGTGTTATTCCCTGGTATTTTGCAGCCATGCTTCATTACTTGAAATTGTTCTTTAATATGTCTGCTGCATGTTCCTTTAGTTTGCCCTGTTTGAAAATTTTCCCCATCAGCTCAACATCCAACAGCTGGCCAGGTATCCTGCCATCCTTTTTTACACTTGTGTAGTCCAGTGGAGCTGCACTGGAGCAAGCATAGCTTCGCTGCTGTTGGCTTGGCCCCCTTCCAGAATCATGTGCTGGTGAATATGCTCACTAAAATCAATATTAAGCATATTACTAATATTCAGCACTTAAAAATAAAGTCATATCAGAAAACATCTATATACCTGTACACCTTTACATGTATTATAATTCTTCAAACTAAAGTCATCAAATATAAAGTCTACTGCATGTTTCAACTTGCATGGTTAATATTAATACATGTATAATATGAAGAAAACTGAAATTATCTGAAAATTACTGTCTATATCATAGGATATTTATTGGCAACACACCTGGCCAATCATTCAGAAAAATTTAATGAGCAATTGGGTAAAATAAAAAATACAAAAACCGTACATTAGGAAAAATATGTAGCATACTACAAAACACAGTTATAACCATAAGCATTTGTCTAATATTCTTTTAAAACATAAAAAATAAGCAGACTAGAAGTACAATTTTTTAGAAAGTCATCATTAAAATACATGAGTCTAATGAATATATGTATCCATTCATACATGTATATGATTATGATTTATGTGTTAAGCTCTAAACAGTAAATATGATTTTTTTTTACTTTCCATGCTATCTAAAGCATAGATGATTTCATTGCTGAATTACTATTCATTTTTTCACACACTTTGACAAAAAAGTCTTGGTGAATTATAATTAACATAAAATAGCCAACCAATAACAGTGAGATCATGTGTACCCTCAATGTATATGAAATAAATGATGAAGCAAGCTTATTTTTATATTCTAAAATTAAAGGATGAGATAGTAAAAGGATGGGATTATGGTAGGACTGAAATCACTATTGCAGCATACAAGAACTATTGGAAGAAACACTGTCAGGGAGTAAAAAGTATCAACCAAAGAAAATAGATACAGAGTAACTGTGAGAATTCAAGGTATGTCACACTTGTGTGCAATAGGTCATTCAAGCTACATAATATCTTTGCAAAAGTCAATCCTCCTGTATCATTTGCATTCCATATTTAATTCTGCATTTGTGTCTGTTTTGAAGATCCACAATAGTGTCTGGATTTGGTGACTGTATATGAGGTTGATCCCCAGGTGGAACAGTCTCTAGATGGCCTTTCCAGACTCTACTCCACACTTTGTCTCTATATTTGCTCCCGTGAGTATTTTCCCCCCCTTCTAAGAAAGGCCGAAGCACACACACTTTTGTTGGACCCTATTTTCTCTGGGTTTGGGCCTTGAGGACAAACCAGAGCCTGGCTCAATTTTCAAGACCTGTCATTCACTTCCACTTGAGAATGACTCAGCAGGATCTACCTACCTGAATGAGACTGCCTCTGCCTAGCTACTGCTGAGGTATCAATTTCTTTTTTTTTAATTCCTTTTTTTTAAGATTCCTATTTTTTAATTAGATATTTTCTTTATTTACATTTTAAATGTTATCCCCTTTCCTAGTTTCCACTCCAAAAATCCCCTTTCACCTCCCGTTTCCCCTGTTCCCCAACCCACCCACTTCCATTTCTGGTCCTGGCATTCCCTGACACTGGGGCATAGAGCCTTCACATGACCAAGGGCCTCTCCTCCCATTGATGACCTACTGCGCCATCCTCTGTTACATATGCAGCTAGAGCCACAAGTTCTACCATGTGTTTTCTTTGATTGGTGGTATAGCTCCAAGGAGCTCTGGAGGTATTGGTTAGTTCATATTGATGCTCCTTCTATGGGGCTTCAGTCGCCTTCAGCTCCCTGGGTATTTCTCTGGCAACTTCATTGGGGACCTTGTGCTCTGTCCAATGGATGTCTGTGAACACCCACTTCTGTATTTGCCAGGCACTGGCGAAGCCTCGAAGGACACAGCTATATCAGGCTTCTGTCAGCAGGCCCTATCAATGTTTTATAGACCCCGTCAGACCACTCCACACCCCTCGTCATCTCACACCACCTCGTAAGTCCTCTTACCCCCATATTCCTATCCTCACTTCTTTGCCCTGCCTATATAAGCAAATTGCTGCCACATTAAAGCAAGCTCTTGCTCTGGCAAGACTCCCACCCCAGTGTGTTTCTTTTGGGCCATGGACACATGCCATCATGCTGAGAGACCCAGGACAGGGTCTCTGTACAGGGTTCTCTCTTCTTGTCTGGACCTACTGGCAAACACCTGACACATTTTGTACTTCCTTCATCTTGAGCTTCATGTGGTCTTTGAATTGCATCTTGGATATGCCGAGCTTTTGGGCTAATATCCACTTATCAGTGAGTAAATACCATGTGTGTTCTTTTGTGATTGGGTCATCTCACTCAGGATGATATATTCTAATTCCATGTATTTGCCTAAGAATTTCATGATATCATTGTTTTTATATGTCTTTGGATTTAAAAGTATAATATAACTTCTCTTTATTTTCTCTACACTCTCTTGTGGATGCTTCCTTGTTCTGTTTCAAATTCATCAAATTCATATCCTTCTTTTTTATTAATTTTTGTTACACATGTCTATGTATTAACATAATACAACTTGCCCAGTCTTTATAATGTCACCCAGATGTATATTTTTAGACCATTTAGATAATCAGTGCTTCCAATCTTTCCCTGGAAGAGACTACTTCACCCATTCTCAGGACTACTCAGTTTCCTGTAGTTCAAAATTGCTTTGTTTATTTCCAACAGTTGCTGAAATCTTAAGATATCCACAAAATGAATTTCCCATGGTAGAGTACCACAGTGTTGTTCCAAACACTTTCAGTACTATCAGGAAATCAGAGATATGATCCAGCTTTTATATTTAAATAAATACATTCTCCCTCTTCCCCTCCCCCTCCCCTCCCCCTCCCTCTCTCTCTTCCTCCACCCTCTGTTCCTCTCCCTCACCCCTCTCTCTTTCTCTCTCTTCCCTCCTCTTTCTGCAATGTTACCCACCTCTCATTTATCTTTAGAAAAGGGCAAGGCTCCCATGTATATCAATCAATCTTGACATACCAATTAGCAGTAAGATTAGCCACCTCCCCTCTTCTTGTGGCTGGATAAGGCAATCGAGTAAGAGGAACACGGGCCCCCAAAACATGCAAAAGAGTCAGAGACAGCTCTTGCTGCCATTATTAGGAGTGCGAAAAGAAGAGCTGTCTAAAGCACTATAACATTTGTGCAGAGGGCCAGGTCGGTCCTATGCAGGCTCCCTCAAGTTTGGTTCAGTGTCTATGAGGGCCCAGGTCGGTTGATTCTGTGGGTTGTCTTTTGGTGCTCTTGATCGCTCTTTCTCCTACAATCTTTCCTTGCCTCTTCAGCAGCATTTCCTAGCTCCACCTAATGTTTAGGTGTGGGTCTCTGCTTCAGTTTCTTTCAGTGACTGGGTGAAGCTTTTCTGATGACAAGTTTGAGAATAACAAAATAACACTCGGAAAAATCTTCTATTCTAGCTCTGGGAGCTATTGAGCCTCTGGGTCCTGGCCCTCCAGGAAGTGCCAGGTGTGGACTTCCTGGCATGGGGCTCAAGATGGACCAGTCATTGTTTGACCACTCCCACAATTTCTGTGTCAGTTTACCCCAGAAAAAAATTTAAGGAGAACAAAATGTAGATCAAAGGTTTTGTGGCTGGGTTGGTGTTAGGCTCTCAAGTAGAACTCTTGCCTGATACCAGGATATGGCCAGTTCAGGCTTTATATCCATAGCATCATCCTTGTAGATTCCTGGGAGTTTTCCTTGTACTGGGTTTCTAGCTCCTTCCAGAGATGCACCCCCATTCCAGGTGACTTTCTCAGTACTCCCTCCAATTTCACCCACCGTTAAAAATGCTTTATAACTTATAGAAAATATTTTGGGACATATTGGCATATTAGGAGAGGACAACAGTCTAGGTCTAGGCCATGATTTTCATACCAAGGTGATGAATGCTTGCCAAAGAAAATACTTTCTGCGAAATGGATAATATACTGTTTTGCTTAACTAAAATCTTTACCACAATTTGGTATTTAATTTACTAATAATGGATATATGTGATCTTTGAAACTTTGAGCATTATTAGTATTAATAAATTACTATAAATATTTTCATGCAAAAAATCTTTATTTGATAGCATGTTGATACCTGTTTATGTTTGTGATATTATTGCTAACGTTCGTTGCTTCAATTAAACATATAGGAAAGCTTTACATTGTAAGTATTAACCACACAATTTAATCCCAAAAAGCTTAGTAAAACTGAAAAAAAAAACTTCAATATTTAAGGATTATTATCTACAAAAATGATAATATTGAAAGAGTTGTTTATTACTTTGAATCTAAAAGATTAAAAATATGAGAACCTTGGAGTATTAGTTTTCAGATAAAGATAAGACAATTTTAATGTAGTGAATCACAACAGAAGTGATCTTTACTTGGGACAACGAATCCAGACTCTTCCGGCAGTGTGATATTAGATTCAAAAGGAAACACAGGAAAGAGTCAAAGTGCCTTGTTAATGTGGTGTAAAGTCCTATTTACGATATGCCTTCCTGAAGAGCAGACTCGACAGGTTTCAATCAGCGTAGCATAGCTTCGTTCAGACCTACAGAGATGGAACCAGGATGCCACGTTTTACCTCCCTCCCATCTTGATGCTTTCAAAACTATAAATTTTAAAACATTATAGAAATAAATCACATCTTGGTAATTCAATTGGACAGATATTTATTAGCAGCCACTCACTCCCTTAGGCAGGTCCAGGCAATTACAAATATGACTTAACAGTTAGCTCATTCCAAAACTGCTCAGAGCAAAGAAAAGGCAAGGGCAAATTTTCATTTTGGATTTTTACTAGTATAGCCTCCTGCACTGGAATCCGAGAAAGCACATGTGGCAGGAGCCTAATCCTCTGGGTTTTTCTTCGTATCATAACACTGCTTTTAAAAGAATAAAGTCTGAAAGTTTTAAGAACAGTGATTGCATCATCCAGAAAACACTTTTTTTTCACAAAGTACAGAGAGTTTAGCAATACTATCATTATGATGTGTTGAGTTTATCTCTCTTTCAGAACCCACTTTGAAATCATAAGCTTTGCAAGGCCAACGGGCCTCTCTTCCCAAAGATGGAACACCAGGGCCAAGAAGTGGGAATGGGTGGGTAGGGCAGGGGGAGCTTATGGGGGATAGCATTTGAAATGTAAATGAAAAAAATCTAATAAAAAATTGGAAAGAAAAAGAAAGAAATCTTAAGCTTGAAACCCATGGTAGTAGGAGACGATGTGTTTAGAAAATAATTAGATGATATGAGTTCTCATGAACACAATGTTTATCTTTATAAAACAGACTGCAAACAGTGACTAGGGTGCTATTTGCCTATGAGAATGCAAAAAGTATTCTGCAACCTGAAAAACAACCTTCAACAGAGCCTGATTATGACATACTGACCCCTTCATCTAAAACTGAGAACATCTACAGCTGTGGAAAATGCATTTTTCTGGATTATAAGACACCCAATGTTCTCTCTCTCTTTCTCTCTCATTCTCTCTCTTTCTCTCTCTCTCCTCTATCCCTTTTTCTGTCTGATAGCCACCAAGAAAAACAAAGCATATTGCCAACAATTTTTAAATGAATTACAGAAATAAAGATATAAGAAAAGCTATTTCTTAAAGTATATTTTTAATCTTCAAATGAGGATAATAATAGAATATTAAACATTTGATAATAAATGTCAATCCCATCAAGTAGAAAATAAATCAATGGAAGATGGTTTAAATATGAGAAACTATCCACACAAGTCATTTGTGTATATCTTTGATGACTTGAATAAATTTTTAAAGAAAGAACAATAATGATCTTCAATTAAATGTTCTCTCTCTCTGCAGTTACAATTATTACCATCCTTTCCAGTACTTGCTAGGGCTGAGTCCATTCTCTATCACATGCTTGCCATGGTTTTCATCTTTGGTCTTTACCAATTATAAAGCAAATTTGCATACTTTTGCTCTACGTTAGGAGACTCACTCACCCACTTAGAAACATTGTTAAGAATGTTAATGCCAGGTGGACTCCAGAAAATCAAATAACCCCATTAAAAAATGGGGCTCAGAGCTAAACAAAGAATTCTCTCCTGAGAAACACCGAATGGCTGAGAAGCACCTGAAAAAATGTTCAGCATCCTTAATCATCAGGGAAATGCAAATCAAAACAACCCTGAGATTCCACCTCACACAAGTCAGAATGGCTAAGTTCAAAAATTCAGGTGACAGCAGATGCTGGTGAGGATGTGGAGAAAGAAGAAAACTCCTCCATTGTTGGTGGGATTGCAAGCTTATACAACCACTCTGGAAATTAGTCTGGCGGTTTCTCAGAAAATTGGACATTGTACTACCAGAGGATCCCACAATACCTCTCCTGGACATATATCCAGAAGTGGTTCCAACAGGTAAGAAGGACACATGCTCTACTATGTTCATAGCAGCCTTATTTATAATAGCCAGAAGCTGGAAAGAACCCAGATGTCCCTCAACAGAGGAATGGATACAGAAAATGTGGTACATTTACACAATGGAGTACTACTCAGATATTAAAAAGAATGAATTTATGAAATTCCTAGGCAAATGGATGGACCTGGAGGGCATCATCCTGAGTGAAGTAACCCAATCACAAAAGAACTCAAACGATATGTACTCACTGATAAGTGAATATTAGCTCAGAAACTTAGAATACCCAAGATATAAGATACAATTTGCAAAACACATGAAACTCAAGAACAAAGATCAAAGTGTGGATACTTTGCCCCTTCTTAGAATTGGGAACTAAACACCCATGGAAGGAATTACAGAGACAAAGTTTGGAGCTGAGACGAAAGGATGGGCCATCTAGAGACTGCCATAATCAGTCTCCATATGATCCAGTGATCCATCCCACAATCAGCCTCCATATGCTGACACCATTGTATACACTAGCAAGATTTTGCTGAAAGGACCCTGATATAGCAGTCTCGTCTGATACTATGTCGGGGCCTAGCAAACACAGAAGTGGATGCTCACAGTCAGCTATTGGATGGATCACAAGGCCCCCAATGGAGGAGCTAGAGAAAGTACCCAAGGAGCTGGGGAGATCTGCAACCCTATAGGTGGAACAACATGAACTAACCAGTATCCCCCAGAGCTCGTGTGTCTAGCTGCATATGTATCAGAAGATGGCCTAGTCGGCCATCAGTGGAAAGAAAGTCCTATTGGTTGTGCAAACCAATGCCTCAGTACAGGGGAACGCCAGGGCCAAGAAGTGGGAGTGGGTGGGTGTAGGAGTGGGTGGGGGAGAGTGTGGGGGAATTTTGGGATAGCATTAGAAATGTAAATGTAAATGAAATAAATACTTAATTTTAAAAAGAATGTTAATGCCTACTGCTATATATATATATATATATACATATATATATATATATATATATATATATATATATTTCTAAATTATTTCAGTCTGATTCTCTGCTGATATGATAAACGTGGCCAAAAGACAAAAGAAACTTAGGGAAAAAAACAACTTGAACTTTCATTTTTTTTCTGTTATTGAGGGAAGCTAAAGTCGGTGCTCAGGCCAAGGACCTGGAGGCAGGAACTTAAAGGAAGACCAGGGAGGAATCCTGCTATTGCTCTTCTTCCCAGGGGTCTCTCAGCCTACCTATCAGAGAACTCGAGACCACCTGCTCAGGAGTGATACTACCCAGAGTAGACTGGACACTTTATGTCAATCATTAAATGCGCACAAATTTGTCTGTTGCTAATCTGATGAAATATGGAGAGAATTCTTTCTTGATAAGGCATAAACCTCAGACCTACCCTAATCATGATCCATCTTAGCTCATTGCCAACCATTACAGCAGTAGCTACTCTCTTTTTTTTATTAATATTTTTTATTATATATTTTCCTCAATTATATTTCCAATGCTATCCCAAAAGTCCCCCATACCCTCCCCCCCACTTCCCTACCCACTCATTCCCAATTTTTTTGGCCCTGGCGTTCCCCTGTACTGGGGCATACACAGTTTGCAAGTCCAATGGGCCTCTCTTTCCAGTGATGGCCGACTAGGCCATCTTTTGATAGCTACTCTCATAACTGCAGAAGAGTGGATCTCTACTCTTGAGTAAACACACTAGACATCGTCATCATTTTCTGTCTAATGAAGTTCCTTCTGCCCTCTTATGCCATAGGGATTCTCTGCTTCTATGAGGTGACATTGTGAGTTACTTAGTCAGAAACTACATTGAGAAAACCCCTTAGGCCTGTGCCCAATAAAGGTATTTGGACATTTTTTTTCTCCTCTGTAAGCCACTCCTGTCCTCTGCCAGACATATCTCCCAGTGCAATATTAGGCTTGCCCACCTGTGGGTAGCACATGAAATATCACCTTCATTCCACTCTCTGTAGTTCTAATATTGATAGTTTATTTTACATCAAGTACAGAATTCATGAAATAATACCAATTCTTGTCATGTAAATTTGTCAAATAAGGTGAAGTTTCAGATTTTTATATATTCTATTCTATTCTAGTCTAGTCTAGTCTAGTCTATTCTGTTTTAGTATTCACATGTTTTATCTAAAAATGTGGTCAATTCACAGAATATGAATTTATAGCTAATAATTGGATTCACACTTCCTTTTTGTTTTGTTTTGTTTTATTTGTTTTGTTTTGCTTTGCTTTGCTTTGCTTTGTTTTTGGTTTTTTGGTTTTTTTTGTTTGTTTGTTTGTTTTGGTTTGGTTTTTGTTGTTGTTGTTGTTGTTGTTGTTGTTGTTTTTGTTGTGTTGAGACAGGTTTTCTCTGTGGAGCCCTGGCTGTCTTGGAACTCACTCTTTAGACCAGGCTGTCCTCGAACTCAGAAATCTTTCTGCCTCTGCCTACCAAGTGCTGGGATTAAAAGCATGTGTCACCACTGCCCAATGGGTTAACACTCCTTATGTATGTATAAATAAATAAATAAATAAATAAATAAATAAACAAACAAATAAAGTAATATGCCATTTAGGAAATTATCCCAAATAATTAAACTAGTCTCATGTTTATTTATGCTAAAACACTTCAGACATATTGATATTTAGTCGTTTTTTTATAAAATAATTATGAAATGAGTTAGGAATTTTCTAGCTAATGGCTTGTTTTCAAAAAATCTCCATATGAAGCAAATAATTTGCTTTATTAATTGAAATGGCCTTGTACATATTCATATTGGTCCATAGAAGACATTAAATTTTATATTAAATGCATTAATCAATCAATGAATGTACTTTTAAAAAAGGCCTAGAAGATTATTCCATATATACACTGTCTCCATTCACTAAAGGCTTGATTAAAACTATTTTTTTATAGTTCAGTCCCTTCATTTTTCTGCACATCAAAGCCAACCCTTATTGTTAAGAATTGCTAGAATATGTAACTGCTGGATTTTAAAATATTTAAATTAAAGAATACTACCTAGCACTTATTATTGATGCTAAGTAATGCAAATATATTAAAGAAATCTTAGACTGAACCAAAGACTGTTTTAGACTTAGGCACAGAATTATGCATATTGAAACTTCCTACCATCCAAGGAAGCATTCCTGTGAGGAAGGATAGAAATTCAATGTAAACAGAAAAGGCAATGAAGACAACACTAAGTACTGCTGTGAAATAAAACCTGACACTAAGGTAGTCATGGTTGGGGAGTAGGCTTAAAAGAAGGAGTTCTAGCTTCTAAACTCTTAGGAAAATCAGCAGGAAATTGAGGTCATAGCAAAACAAACAAGAACAAGGAAAACATTAGCCATCTCTGTCTCTGCTCTGAGTAACAAAATATTTGCATGTTTCCAAGTGTGGAGGAGAATCAGCTGCCCCTACTGTTACTCATTGATTATCTATGAAGTCAAATAAATAAATAAATAAATAAATAAATAAATAAATAAATAAACACAAGAATTTTATAGAAGAATGAAAGGAAACAGAACTGTACCTCATTAGGAATCCAAGGTTAGTACAAAATATTTTGCTGAGCAGGGAGACAGTGTATTCCACTGAACCTATGTTTAAAGAAAATGATGGCTATGCCATGCATTTCTCATACAGAGCAATTCAGATAGGAAATAACTGGTAAGCAAACATTGTGTATTATAAATGAGAGAATCCTGAAAGGATTATTGCTGTCTTTTTTTTTTTTTTTCACTGAACACATACGCAGGAGAATTATTCAACCATAGGTGCAGGAAACAAGTATCATCAAGTACAACAGCATTGCCGTTTGGGTCTTCCTCTTCTCCTCAAGGACTGTCATGTTTTCTATATTTCTTTATATGTCACCTTTCAGTACACCTCTGTATGGTTTGCATGCACTCAGTCTATTCAGTTGCTTTTTTTCCCTGTCATTGATTGTTGCCACCATGAACTTCTAGAGTCTTAAGTATACGAATGACAAATGCTATTCCTCAAATAATGCAATGCAAAAAAGTAGAAATAATGTCGACTGAAAAACTTGAAGTAGTTCTGTACAACTGGATACTTTCTGTAACAAAATTGTTTAAAAGCTATGTTTTATTTTCATAAATGCAGGAATTAAATATGTAAGTAGACTCAGGACATGTTATATTGGAAACCCTCAGTAAAATCAAGCTCAAGGTAAAAATAACAATACATCTATCCTATCACCAAATACAACATCCAAGAACAGCATGCATGGTTTGTTTGTTTGTTTTATCTCCTCCTAAGTAAATGCTTTCTCTGGTTATTTTTTTATATAGTTTCTGTAGTGGAAAGAAGTGGGGGGAACAATAAAGCCTAATTATTTCTTTCATTTTCTTGTGTTTCTATCACTATACCTATAGTGGTAGCTCCAGTAATTCCTACATTGTCTTCTCTGTCTTTACTTCTTTATGACAGAACTGCATGAATCTGACTATATTAGATAAACCTTTTTCATTATCATAGTCAGTTGGCATTATTTTTTTCACCTCTCCTCAGATATCTCTACAGTTGTCATCAGATTTTGAACATTTTGTTTATGAAATGTTATAGAGTAGAAGTATTTTAGAATTTGGAATATTTGTGTATATAAAACTACATCTTCAGCATAGTATCTCATGACTAGAAGGTCATCTATATTTTATTCAAGCCTTAAAATACAATAATTTATAACATAATTTCAACTGTAATCTTTCACATAAGATTAAATATGGCATGATCTCCATGTGATGTCATGTCGGTATGAGAGTTTTTCCTTCTCCAGAGGAAGAGAGAGAGAGAGAGAGAGAGAGAGAGAGAGAGAGAGAGAGAGAGAGGGGGGGGGGGGGGAGAAGAAGAAGAAGGAGGAGGAGGAGGAGGAGGAGGATGAAGAGGAGGAAGAGGAAGGAAGGAAGAGGAGGAGGAAGAGGAAGAAGAAGAAGAAGAAGAAGAAGAAGAAGAAGAAGAAGAAGAAGAAGAAGAAGAAGAAGAAGAAGAAGAAGAAGAAGAAGAAGAAGAAGAAGAAGAAGAAGAAGAAGAAGAAGGAGAAAAAGAAGACCCTCACTTCCCATTTTTATAGATCAAAGGGATTAAAGGAAGGGAAGGGGAAAAAGAAGATAGTGATGAATCTTTCAGTGAGTTGGAATTAGAAGTGTTTTTGATTCCATATACTTCATTGTAACTAATATGCATAAGGAAATGACAAAGGAAGGAAGTCTAGATAAAGAAGAGTTAAATATTCTCTTGTAATTCTTTAGAAATCAACATGCATTCTGACCTTCCCCTATACTGACAAAATATAATGCATATGCACTCATATATGCAGATATTAATTAAAATAATTGAGAATGTACTCTGAGCCAATACAATCACTTCTGATTAAGCTGGATTGAGTTAATTTTCTGACATTTGCAAGCTAAGATGTCTTAAGTAATATACATATCACTTTATAATAGTATTAAAATGTCACTATTAAACAAGTACTTTCAAACTAGGAAAGTCCTTGTGTTAAGGTAATGAGGACTTGCAGTGAACTTAAATGGTTATTGTTCCTTAGATTGTTTTGTAAATGTCCAACCTCACATGTCAATGTAGTACATAAACCCGAGTAGATAAACCAGAGGCAAACTATGAAGAAGAATGAAACCAATTTTTTTTAACTTTAAAAATGTATTCTTTTTTTTCTCTTTTTTTTTAATTAGGTATTTTCCTCGTTTACATTTCCAATGCTATGCCAAAAGTCCCCCATACCCACCCCCCCAATCCCCTACCCACCCACTCCCCCTTTTTGGCCCTATTTTGCTGAAAGGACCCAGATATAGCTGTCTCTTGTGAGACTATGCCGGGGCCTAGCAAACACAGAAGTGGATGCTCACAGTCAGCTATTGGATGGATCACAGGGCTCCCAATGGAGGAGCTAGAGAAAGTATCCAAGGAGCTAAAGGGATCTGCAACCCTATAGGTGGAACAACAATATGAACTAACCAGTACCCCAGAGCTCTTGTCTCTAGATGCATATGTATTAAAAGATGGCCTAGTCAGTCATCACTGGAAAGAGAGGCCCTTTGGACTTGCAAACTTTATATGAACCCAATTTTTGAAATGTAATGTAAATATGCATGTTAATGGTTAAAATAGTATTTCAGATTAGCAACTTAGTCTATGGAAGAGATGTTCTGGAAATAATTTTTAAAAAAGGGATGTATTATATACAATATATGTGTATTCTATTTATTTTTTTATGTATCTTTTCAGTAATAGATGATTGTAAGAGCACAATAAAATTGTATTCACAGAGAAAGTAAAGCTAGTTAGAACTGAAGGCCATCTCTGCTTTGTTTCTTATTTATTATAAAAAATTGCTTAAATCTTTGCTCTTTATCGAGCAATTACAGGTAGAAGGAGTTAGACACTGTTGTATCTGCCTCATTAATTTTGTGTCTATCTGTCTGTCTGTCTGCTTTGATTTTTAGAAATAGACACATAATTTAAAATCACATAAGTGTTTTTCATCTCATCATTATCATTATTATTACTTTTTTTTTTTACAGTCCAGTCTTTGCCCCCCTCCTGGTACACCTGTCCACAGTTCCTCATCCCATTCCTCCTTTCCCCTGTTTCCAAGAGGTTGTCTCTCCTGCAATCCGGCCACTCCACTCCTTGGGGCCTCAGCTCTCTTGAGGATTAGGTGATGATGCTCCCACTGAGGCCACACCAGGCTGAAGGAAAGGCAGTCCAGTGACTTGGCCAAATTGGGATCGATCTTAAGGGAGGGTACTAAGGCCTGACACAACTACTGATGCTATGGTGTGTTTACACACAGGAGCATAGCATAGCTGTCCTCTGAGAAGCCCAACAGGCAGCTGACTGAGACACATAAGTGTTATTTAAGAGAAAGTTTTATTCTGGTAAATAGTTTTTCTTCATATATCTAAATTTGCACATAGTCATAAAAGTTTTCCTTTGCCTCAATCAGGAGTGTCTAAATAAAAATTCAACAAGAAAGCCAAAAGTAAATATTTAACAAAATAATCAGATGAATTTGCTTACGTATTCACTTATTTTTCCATATTCTCATTCTTTAGATATTGAGGCTGTTTGGTTTTTGTTACTTTGTATTTTCAATTAACTCTATCCAGGTAAGAGAGAGAAAATGTTTTAAATTTCATTTCCTGTTTAGAAATAGAGATTTTAAAATTTGAGATGTTTAAGATTTATAATAAACCTATTCCTAACAGCAGGTATACTGTCTGTAATAGTATTCTGAGGAGTAACAAGTGAATGTGTCCAAATAATTCCCTAAAGTAAATTCTTAATTCTAACAGTCAAAGGTCAAAATTGAAAACACCAATTTAGATCTACATATTCTAAACTCTGTTATAAAACAGACTGTAAGAAAGTCATGATTAGAAACCACGTTAATTTTATTACCAATATATCTAATCATTTTTATTATTATTTATTATGATTATTCCATATTTTCGGTCAGTTTCCCTTTCCTCTACTCCCCTCACACCGACCCCCATCTTCCTTCTCTCCGAGATCCACTGCTTTATTTTCTTTTTCAGCAAAATAGCAGGCCTTCAAGGAATATCCACTGAATACTGAATAACAAGGTACAAAAAGTTTAGATACAAACCGTCATATCAAAGTCTACCTAATGTTTGGTGATAGATTTTTTTTTTCATCTGCTCCCATCAGATGCTAGTGGTAGCCTCTTTGACTGATCTAGGTACAGGATCCATAACTATATAAAAATACCATTAGGACTCATTATATTCTATAATCGCAGGGATATATAGTCTCTGGTTACTAGTTATCTAGGCAGTGTTGGGCAACCTCTTGGTCATGAGAGCCTCAAATTACACCCTTCATTCATTGACATGCCCATAACTTCTGTACTTCTAAACTCCATTGACACAGTACATCTTTCAGGAAAGATAAATGAAGATGGACGGTTTTTGTGGTTAGGTTAGTGTCCCAGTCCCACTTTTGAAACCTGGCTACAATGGATGGCTTGTACAGGCTCCGGATCCTTCATTACCATGAGTGTTCCCTGAGGTAATACTCAAAGATTCCTAAGAATTTCTACTGGACTGGGTTTCCACATTCTCCTTTCTAGCCCAAATGTCCACTAATTCCAGTAGTCTCAGTATTCTCTCCCTTCATCTCCCCAACCCACCCTCTTCTCTTCTGGACCCATCCAGACCTGCCCTCAGTTCACAAATAAAAGCTATTTGTTTTCTGATTCTCAGGGAGATCCAAGCATCCCCCATAGATGCTTCTTTGTTACTCAGCGTTTTTGGAATCTGTGGATTATAGTGTGATTATTGACCTAACATTCACATATATAAGTCTATGGGTCATTTTATTTTTGGGATATAATTTATTATTATTATCTCTTCTCATTCTTAGAGATCTTGAAAGTTAAAGTGAATTTTACTCATTATGACACAAAATCTTTGTATAGTTTAATATTACAAATTCCTTTAAACAGTTATCTCATAGGTTCTTTTTTGTTGGTTATTATTTATTTTTTTAGGGTGCATTATTTTAACACTAATAAAAAGAAAGGTTCTTCAACAAATGGTGCTAGTCTACTGGATGTCTGAATGTAGAAGAATGCCAATAGCTCCATATTTGTAACCACACAAAACTCAAGACCAAGTGTATCAAAGAACTCAGCATAAAACTAGACACACTGAGTCTGATAGAAGAGAAAGTGGTAATAGGTTTGAATGCATTGGCACAAGAAAAAACTTTCTGACCAGAACATGAACAGATCACGCAGTAAGATTTACAATTATGAAATGGGACCTCATGAACCTAAAAATCTTTTATAAGCAAAGGACACTTAAATGGCCAAAATGGCAGCCTACAGGATTGGACAAGATCTTCACTACTTTGACATCAGCAAGATGGTTGACATCTAAAATGTAGAAGTAACTCAATGAAGTAGATATCAACAAACAAAATATCCCAATTAAAAGTGGGGCACAGATCTCTTGACAGAGGAATACATAATGGCTGAGAAGCACTTAAAGAAAATTTCAACTTTGTTAGCCATTAGGGAAATGCAAATGAAAACAAATCTGAGATTCCCTCCTATATCATGCAGAGGAGGTAGGATCAAAAACTCAACAGATAGCTCATGCTGGGGAAGATGTGGACCAAGAGAAGCACTCCTCCTTTGCCCCAGGAAAGGAATTTTTTTTCTCCTCGCTGTTTGTTTGCTTGCTTGCCTGTCTGTCTGTCTGTCTGTCTGTCTGTCTGTCTATCTATCTATCTATCTATCTATCTATCTATCTATCTATCTATCTATCTACTTGGTTATTTTATTTCTTTACATTTCGAATGTTATCCTTCTTTCCGGTTTCCCCTCCACAAACCTATCCCATCCTCCCCCCTTCCCCCCATCTAGGGAACCTCACCACCCTAGCATTCCCCTACACTGTGGCATCCAGCCTTCACAGGACTAAGGGCCTCTACTACCACTTATGCCAGATAAGGCCATCCTCTGCTACATACACAGCTATGGCCATGGGTCCCTCCGTGTGCACTCTTTGGTTGGTGGTTTAGTCCCTGGGAGTTCTGGGATGTCTGGTTGGTCAATATTGTTGTTTTTCCTATTGGGTGGCAAAACCCTTCACCTTCTTCAGTTTTCCCACTACCTCTTCCATTGAAGTTCCTGTGCTCAGTCTGATGGTTGGCTGCAAACATCCTCATCTGTATTGGTAAGGCTCTGGCACAGCCTCTCAGGAGACAGCTATATCAGGCTCCTGTCAGGAAGCACTTCTTGGAATCAGCAATAGAGTCTGGGTTTGGTGTCTGCATATGGAATGAATCCTCAAGTGGGGCAGTCTTTGGATGGTCTTTCCTTTAGTCTCTACTCCACTCTTTGTCCATGTATTGCCTTTACACAGGAGTAATTCTGGGTTAAAATTTTTGAGATGGGTGGATGGAACCATCCCTCAACTAGGGGCCATGCCAAACCTCTGAATATGGTATCTACAGGTTCGCTCTCCTATTTGTTAAGATATTTCAGCTAATGTTATTCCAGTTCTGTCCTAGGAGCCTCTTGCTTCCCTGTTATCTGGGACTTTCTGGTGGCAATTCCCACTTCCCCATACCCCATCACTACACACCTCTGTTCAATTTCCTGACCTTCTGTACATATCCCCTAACTCCTAACACTTGATCCTGCCACTCTTTTCCCATCCCTCTCTTCTCTTCCTCCTAAGTCCCCCTCCACCCTCTCCTTCCTGTGATTATTTAGTTTTCCCTTCTAAGTAGGACTGAAGGATCCACACTTTGGTCTTCCTTCTTCATGAGCTTCATGTGGTCTGTGAGTTGTATCTTGTGTATTCTGAGCTTTTTTCCTAATATCTCCTTATCATTGAGTACATACCATGTGTGTTCTTTTGTGACTGGGTTACCTCACTCAGGATGATATTTTCTAGGTCCATCCATTTGTCTAAGGATTTCATGAAGTCATTGATTTTAGTAGCTGAGTAGTACTCTATTTTGTAAATATACCAAATTTTCTGTATCCATTTCTCTGTTGAGGGACATCTAGGTAGTTTCCACCGTCTGACAATTATAAATAAGGATGCTGTGAACATAGTAGTGCATGTGTCCTTGTTAGAATTCAGTTTGATTGTTTCTCAGAAAATTGGCAGTAGACTTAATTCAAGATCAAGCTATACTCCTCCTGGTCATATACCTAAAAGAAGTTCTACTGTATCAGGAGAACACTTGCTCAATTATGCTCATAGTACCTTTGTTCATAGTAGCCAGAAATGAGAACAACCTAGATATCCCAACCAAAGAATAAAGAAAATGTGGTATGTTTACACAATGGAGTATTGTTCAACCATTGCAAACAATGACATCAAGAAATTTCCAGATAAGTGGATAGAAGCAAAAATAGGTGATCCTTAGTGAGGTAACCCAGACCCAGAAATACAAACATGCAGATATTAGTTATAAAGTACAGGATAACCATTCTATAAACCACGGGCTCAAAGAACAGATTTCATCTCATTGAGAAGGGGAAAGGAATTAGATATCTAAGAAATTGAAATGGATGGAGTGTGGGAATTGGGTAGGATAGGGATAAGGATAAAGAGAGATGAGGTGGAGTGTGGATGAAAAGAGAGAGAATGCTGGAAGAGACAATTGTATTGAAGTGGCATCTCTGGGAGTTGCTCGAATCCTAGGGCAATGGAAAATCCTAGCAATCTATCAGGGTGACCATTGCATGATCCTATCAATGGGGGATATGGAGCCTAAATCCACCATCTCCTGTCACTAAGCAAGACTTCCAGTGGAGGTATTAGGACAGCCACCCATCTATAAACCTTCAAACTGCAATTTATCCTGCCTACAAGATGATAAAGGGTTAAAGATGTACCAGAATTTGATGGGAGGGACAACCAGTGACTGGCGGAGTTTGAGACCCATGACATGAGAGGGATCCCACCTATGTGACACTACTAATGACATTGTATTATATTTGCAAACAGAAGCCTAGCATAACTCTCATCAGAGCGATTTTACCTAGCAACTGATCAAAACAAATGCAGAGACCCACAGCCAAACATAAGTGCAGCTTATGAAATCCTGTTCAATAGGGGGAGGGAGGACTGAGGGCATCAGACGTTCAAGGGCATCACAAGAAAACAAAAAATCAGCTAACCTGGGACCAGCAGGGTTCATAAAGATTTAACTGCTAACCAGAGAGCATGTATAAAATGGATTTAACCACTCTGCACATAGATAATGGTTGTGTAGCCTGGTTCTTGTGTGGGAATCCTAAAGCGGGAAAAGGAGCCATTTCTGACTACATTGCCTGCCTTTGAATCACTTTCCCCTAACTGGGCTGCCTTGTCCCCAGTAGACAATAGAGGAAGATATACCTAGTCTTACTGCATCTTGACATGTCAAGGACGGTTGATACCCATGGGAGGCATCACCTTTTCTGAGGAGAAGGGGAGGAGCTGTGAAGCAGGGTGAGAAGTTAGGCCAGAGGAAGGGAGGGGAATCTGTGATTAAGTTGTAAAGTCAATAAATAACCTAAGCAGTAAAACAAAGTCATGACAAAATTTGTAGTTCTTTTCAATCTAGTCAGTTTAATTTACCTTAAAAAATGTCTTATGAATGGATGCCTTTAAAACAGTTTTATCTATGAATGTGAATGTTCCTCATGTGCGGAGGTAGGCAATCAAAGGTGAGCATGGCACATTAAGGCCTCAGATACTTTCATACTACCAAAGAAACTGGCTTTCTATGTTCTTTAAAGATATGCAAATTGAATATTGGGGGGGGCGTTGTTTGTTTGTTTGTTTTGTTTTGTTTTGTTTTGTTTTGTTTTGTTTTGTTTTGTTTTGTTTTTCGAGACAGGGTTTCTCTCTATATCCCTGGCTGTCCTGGAACTCACTTTGTAGACCAGGCTGGCCTCTAACTCAGAAATCTGACGGCCTCTGCCTCCTGAGTGATGGGATTAAAGGCTTGCTCCACCATGCCTGGCTACTTGAATAGTTTTTAAACACAGAAAGATTACTAATTGTTATTCTCCATGTAAATTCTTTGATACAAAATTCCACTTAAATTTGAAATCCTGTTTCTTATTCTGCTGCTTTGTGATTGGTATCATAATCATATTAATTCATTTTCTCAAAGACTTACCTCCCATATTCCTAATATCATGGCTAGTTTTATTAAAATAGATAGACTAATGTCATACTGTTCAGCTTAATTTGGTGCAATTTTATAAAATTCTTTATGTAATGAGTCAACCTTTTCCAGAATGATTCATATACATTATTTTACACGTTAAAATTATCAGTTTTTAATCTGTTTTTGTGACTTTAATCTGTTATACATGTCCACCATAGTTAGAATAAGGTTTATTGTGGGCACTTCTCAGCTGCTGCCACCATTGATGTTACTATTGCTGTTAGTTTTCAAAAACATCCTCTAAGAATCTACATATTCACATATAACATTTATGGTTTCCTTTTCCATTTTAAAGCTCTTTCACTCTAAGTTTGATGCCATTATTTGACTTACAAGGAATTTCAAGTAATCTTGTTAATAGGACATTTGGCTGCTCTCCTTGTCTGTCTTTGCATCCTGCCTCTGCTATGATGAAACATTTGTACTTTGGGGTGTACTTTTGTGGATATGTTTGCATGTACATTCTCCCTTGGGTACTTCCATCCCATATGCTTCACTGTTCCAGTCCTGAAGGCTGTGAACATACTGTGAACATACCTAATAAGCCTTTAACTTTTATGTGATGGTGTTTTTGTTAATTCACATTGATTTTCCATCTGCATGCTAAATATTGGGATAAAGATATTTTCTAGGAAGAATGTCAATAGTTTTCCTTTAAGTGTAGGTTTCATGAAACACAGTGTATTATATGAAGAAAAATGTACAAAATATTTCTGAATGCATACTAAGGTCATTTGGTTTAATATCCAAGATATTTAAAAAAATTAAAAACAGATCAGTTATCTTTGAAAGCATATATACACAAACAACAAAAAAGGACTCAGAAGGCTATATTTATATACATTTGTTCCTATCTACCCACATACATCATAACAAAATTTGATCCAAGGAAATGAGAATCTGAAGCTGTCAATTTGAGAATGGGGACTTCAGAGGGGTTGTTGAATGAAGGAAATAGGGGGTGATACAACTTTATTTAATTAAAAACATTAAAAGAAAAGACCCAATATTGTATTCTGCCTCTCTGCTTGGGGTTGCTGGCAAGCTGACCCGAGGAGAGAGGCAGGAACAGAGGTTCTGCAGTCTATGTTTCCTCTCAGGATATCAAGGTGCCAGGCAGGAAGGGGAAGGGGAAGGCCAGGATCAAACAGGATCTGGCCCTGGTTTGAAGACAGACCTGAGTACCAGAGGAACTGAGGAAAGAATGCCTTCTCTGGGAGTCTTAGGTACAGTTTTTTTAGTTGGAGGCCACCCCATGGTGGCTATCTTTGTGGAAGCAGCTCTCTGAGACAATCCTTCCTTGTTCATATGGTTTTATTGAGGGTAGATAAAGGCACATATACTATTGGGTTGAACCAGGGACTACATAACTCTTGGGGGCAGGAATACCCAAGAAGAGCAGATTATTGACTAAAAGTTTAGGGTACTGAAATGCCTCATTCTCATGGGAAATTATTCCAGTTGTTATGCTGCCTGAAATTCTGCAGGTAGAGATGTGAGGAGGATTGAACTCCCCTGATAAGATCAGAGAAGGGAGTCCTCATTATAGCACTGAGCCTCAGAAAGCTATACATTCAGTGGCTGACTTCCACCTTAATTAGCAGACTGTTCCCACAAACCAACTACTTACCTTAGGTTAAATATCTATAGTAAATGAAGTAAAGCAATGTTGCATATCCCCTTATGTAGAACCAAGCTGCATGTTGATATAAGGAATGCCACTTTAAAAATGAGCAATTTAAAGACAATGGAGTATGTACTGATATATCCAAAAGCATATATAGATTGCTAGTAATGGGAAAATGTACATTTAAAGAAGAAATTGGTGAAACAGACAAACTATTAATTCAAAGGAAATTATTTATTTTTAGTGTTTTAAATTGGCCTAAAAATGTTGAAAATGGTAAGCTATGACTACATTTTGAATAGATTTATGGTCTTAAAATTGTAATATAATTAGAAGAAATCTTCTGTTCCTCCTTCTAAAACCTCCCCTACACCCATCTCAACTCTCTTTCAAGTTTACAGCCTTTTTGTATTGGTATTGGATGCATATATGTATATGTACATGTATATATATATAAGCCCTTAGTACTACCTTCTCCTACAACTGTATATTGTTACTTGCACATATGTTTTCAGTGATGACTATTTGGAATTGGACAAACTATTGGTGTACCTTTTCCTCTGCGAAGACCACTTCTACTCCCACGTTTCCTCACTTCTCTATAGTTCATTGTGTAGAGTTGAATCCTCAGGAGTGAAGTGGAAATTTCTCATTTCTTTGGAAATTTCAGTGGTGTCATTGTCATGTGATGTTTTCCTGGAAACTGTCTTATGAGTGGATGTTTTTCCTGAAGCAAACAGGTGGAGGGAGATTTTGCTTAGACCAGACATGTGATGGTTCTCTGGAAGCCACCTGGAAAAAGAAAAGAAAAAAAAAAGACATGTAATATTTTGCTAGAGTGGATACTTGAGAGAACATATGATGTTTAAACAGAGTAAAAATATAAGTCAATAGACAATGGATAATGCTAGGTGGTATTGGTGGCATGCCTTACTATTCTTTGCTGGCCATCTTTTGTCATAACTTCATAAAGAGAAATGTACCAAAAACCTTGTGGCAGTGTTCTGGTGCCAGCTTCTTGTAGTTTCCTAGACTCAGAGTGATTGGCAGATCCTCAGTGTTTAAACTGGATTTGATGACTGGTGATTGGTGTTTGCAAGTGGATGAAGCTGCTGCTGCTGCTAATTTCTGTAAACTAAACTACTGATATCCTGACAATGGAGGTTGAATTTGTTCCAAAAATCTGTTTATAAACAGATCCACATCATCATTTTCTCTATTAACCTTTCCCCGATATTATTCCTGGTGTGTGATAGGCTAGATGGGAAATTAGAGCATTAGAAAAACCCTTATTAAAAGTAGGTTTTAAAAGAACATGAGCTTTTCCCTATCTACTGTTCTTTAATGTCCTTGCTCATCTCACATTGGAAGTCATGTTGGGCAGACTTTGTGGGGATAGGTTTTCAAATAATTAAGAGACTGACTCTTAGAGACTACTTTATGATCCTCTAGCTCTTACATTCATTCTGGCCATCCTTCTTCAATGTTTCAGAGACTTTAGTGAAGGAGTGTTTTGTAGATGTATCCACTGGGACATGGCTCCACAATTCTGTATTTCAATTGCTTATAGTTTTCTGTAGTCAACACTGTATGGTCCAAAGAGAAGTTCCTTAATGAGTGAAGACTATGTTTATCTGTGTGTATAAGCATAGGCCATTTTACATTGCTTTTCAAGTTTACTGATTTCTAAATCAGTGGTTATAGATTCTTTTTCACTAACAGTGACTTCATTGTCACAAAGTAGGTTGCCTAGGTTTCCAGTATCAGGTATGGTTTCCATAATATAAACTAAATAAAACATAACTTTATTTAGGTTTTTTATATATTGGTGTTTTAGTTAGGGTTCCTATTGCTGTCAAGAGATACCAGGACAAAGGCAATGAGAATAATGGTAAACATTTAATTGTGATTGTCTTGCAGTTTCAGTGGTTCAAATCATTATCATTATGTCAGGAAGCATGACAGCTTGCAGATTACTAGAAGAGTCTAGAGATCTATATGTGGTTCTGAAGGTACTCAGAAGTAGACTCAAAATTGCAGGCATCAAGCCAGGAGGAGTGTCTCTTCTGCACTGCACAGAACCTGAGTAAGGAAGCCCCAAAACTCACCCCACAATGGCATACTTCCTTCAAAACGGCCATACCTACTCAAACAAGGCCAATCTCCTAATAGTGCCACTTCCCATGGGTTAAGCAGACTCAAACACTACATACAAATCCCTGGTACCCATAGGCTTGTTCAAACACTGAGTCTATGGGGATTATACCTATCCATAGCATAATACAAAATATATTTAGTCCAACTCCAAAAGTCTCCATATTCTATCATAGTCTCAACAATGTTTAAAAACCCAGAGTTCAAAGTCTGTTCTGAGATTCATGCAGTCTTTTAACTGTAATCCCTTATAGAATCAAAATCAAACAGCAGATCATATACTTCCAATATCCAAGGATATATATCACCATTTCAAATCATAGAGATGGGAGAATGGTGAGGAAATAATGGACCAAGAAGAAATAACCAGCTGGTTATGAAAATTCCATTTTCTTCATCTCTATGTCTAATGCCAAAGTACTCTTCAGATCTCTAACTCAGTTTAGGTTTGCTAACTGAAATACACTTCTTTCTCTTGGGGTGATTCCACTCCCTGTTAGCAGCTTTCCTTGGCTGGTATCTCACAGCTCTGGCATTTCTGACATCTTGGGGTCTCCCTTCATAGATTCTTGTTCAGTGTCTGAGATCTACACATGATCTTCTGAACTTCTCCAAAGGTGTTGACTTCCTTCTCCATCTCTCTCCTCTGTAGCGCTCTAGGTTCTGCTGACTCCACTCTATTGCTGCTGCTATTCTTGGCAGTCATTCTGTGGTACTAGCATCTCAAATACACTGAAGACTTGTGTTGCAACTTAGCCTTACCAATAGTCTCGCATATTGAGGCTTAAAGGTGTCAAGCCTCAACTACTTTACAGGACACCTTCAGTCATGGAGGGGGGGGTGTCAATAGCAACTGAGGCTTCCACTTCACCAGTGGTCTTTCCTGGCCTCTTATAGTACCCAGACTAAGCTATTCATATATATATATATATATATATATATATATATATATATATATATATATATATATATATATATATATATATATATATGCCTTAAGTTTATTTTAAAAACAGCATAGGACACTGGCCATCTGCAAATAGTTTGTGGGTAGGTGTGTCACAGCAATCCATCTGTCTTCACACTGGCAGGAGCCTTTCCTATGGGACCTTCACAGGGGCCTGGGTACCTTTGGTAGAATGAACCCTTCGTGTATTGAAGACCAATTCTACCTAGGTGATTCTTACATATTACCAAGTTCGGGAACAGCAAGATATATAACATTGGCCAGTCTCTGGAACACAGCTTCTTTGTGCTCTCAGAAAACTTTTCCCAGAAATTTTTACCTCAATGATGCTGGTCAGTTTTTAATCACCACTAATTTCTTCACTCCAGCTAACAAGCATCAGTTGCTCCAATAAACCCTGCTATTCTTGTTTCTCAAGCTAGGTCCATGTGACCACAGCTGCTAAATTCTGCTGCTTGTTGTGGATTCAACATGGTCCACTTGTTCTATAACATACTTCACTGTCTAGGCTTGGTTGTCATAGAACTTTCTCTGCATACTGACCTTGACATCTGAGATCTGCATGCCTCTGTCTCTTCAGTGCTGTGATTAAAGGCCTGTACCGCCATGCCAGGACATTTCTTTATTTCCATTTAATGGACTCTTTATAAGTTTTATATTGAAGTTCATTCCAGATATAGTCAAGGTGACAACTGAGAAGAGCCATCACAATCCATTTCTTTTCAATTTGATTTATGTGATGGTTTGTATATGCTTGAGCCAAGGATTGGCACTATTAGAAGGTATGGACTTGTTGGAGTAGGTATGCCCTAGCCCTAGCTGCCTACAAGGCTATTCTGATAGGAGCCTTCAGATGAAGAAAAAGAACACTCAGCTCCACTTGCAACATGCCTGCCTAGATGCTTCTACCATGCTTTGATGATAATGGCTTAACTTGTAAGCCAGCCCCAATTAAATGGTGACTTTACAAAAGTTGCCTTGCTCATGGTGTCTGTTCACAGCAGTTAAACCATAACTAAGATGATGTATAATCTTATGTTCTTATGTCCAAATGAAAAACCATAGCCAGGTCATAACATGATATAACTTGTTCTACTGCAAACTCATAAACAATAAGTTTAGCTGGGTAGGAACATGCCTCCAAGGTTACCACTCCCTAATTTCATTTAAAATCTTTGAACAAAGAATTTAGTTTCATTTCACTTCCTGGTCCCTAATTAATCTTTGAACTGTATTTTTTTTTTTCATCTCAGTTATCTAGTTCTGAAAAAAAGACTCTTCATAAGAGAGAACCACAGGAGAGAGTACATGCTAGCCTCTTTGAGAACATCTTCCTCAGTGCAACCAATCTACTTTCTTCACATTAGGCTCAGTCAGATGCCCCAGAAAAGGGCAAAAAATCAGTTATATTCTTCAACAAATCATCACAGAAAATAATCTCCAGTCAACAGAGTAAAATTCTTCTCTTATGAAACCTCTTGAGCCAGGCCCCCACAGTTCAAATCATCTTCACCACCACTGTCTTCCATGCTTCTATTAGAATGGCTCATTAAGCCCTACTAGAGCATTCCACTGCTTTCCAAAGTCTCAAAACCCACATTCCTCCAAACAAAAGCATGGTCATGTCTATCACAGCAATATCCCGGTCTTGATACAAACTTCTGTCTCTATTTCTGTGAAGAGACACTATTACCAGCACAACATTTATAAAAGCAAATATTTAATTGGGGCTTGTTTACAGTTTCAGAGGTTTAGTTCATTATCATCATGGCAGAGAGCATGACAACTTTCAGGCAGACATGGTGCTAAAGGAACTCGGAGTTCTATATATTGATCTGAAGGATGCCAGAAGGAGACTCAATTATTCAGGTAAACAGGAGAAAAGTCTTTTCTGTACTGAGGAAAAGCTGATCAAAGAAGTCTCAAAGCTCTCTCCCCCTTCCACTCACAATGGCACACTTTTATCAACAAGGCCACTTATTCTCCAACAAGGTCATATCCCCTAATAATACCAATTCCAATGGGCCAAGGGTATTCAAACCACCACAACTGGCTTTTGGGTTAATACTCTAAAATACTCTAGAATACGTTAAGTACAATTCTATCAAATATGGAAGAAAACATATATTAAGATATTAAATTAAACATGATTCAATTTTGTAGGTAAATGACATTTTAATTAAGGAGATATATTTTCAACATATGAGCAGTTGTTGAATATAGAATATAGGTTTCATATTTAGCAATTGTGGAAACTCTATCCTGGTGTGGTGGACATGCAGCATAAGGCAGAGCCAGGATTTCCATAGGACATTTACAATATGAAACACAGTGGGTGTTTAAAGAGCATTGAGGTATAGTAAAAAGCATTTATGTGATAATTTCTAAAAACTGTGCTGAAATGATACTCTTATTATATGTCAAAATGAATATTTTATTTTTATGAAAACAAACAATTTCTATACAAATGGTTTTCTATACAATTGGTAAACATTCAGCAAAAGAAGACAAGAGTTCATTGTTAATAATCTTAAATATGAATAATGATGCCTGTGTTGTGAGTTTAATTTCTTCCCTTTCCCTTTTTTCTCCTTCTCCTTATCTTTTTGCCTTCCTCTAATTTTTCTACTATTTTTCTTCCTCTAACTCTTCCATTTTATCTACCATATTCTTACCTCTACCCTGCCATCTTCTTTGAGCATTCCATAAATTTAATTGAAAGAAAAATGTGGCAAAAAATTTTAATAGTGTCATAAAAATCACTGGCTTTAAAAACAATAATTGAGCTTTATTATTTTATGATGGTACCTTCCTCTATAATTATAGCCAGGAGAAGTATTGCTGCCCTTTCTACAAGGAGATCCTGAAAATGAATTTCACTGTTTATAACTTTTTCTTTGCTGGTGTTCTCGAGGATAACTTACAGTATGTAAATCACATTAACACATACAAGATATTATTGTATAAGCTGTTGTCAGCATTTTTCATTAAGTTTGTGGTTAGAAAATACTAACTGAAGGATTCAAGAGCTCAAATGCATCACTATATGAATATGTACTTTTTTAATAAATGTATAATTATAATATAGCTTCCATTGATACTACCAGATACTGAGCTCAAAAATATTTCAAGTTAGTACTTTAACTTATAAATCTTAAGAAGCCATTCCCCATGCCTTTTGTTCTGAAATTTGAAAACAAGGAAATCCTTAATATCTAAGCAAATCCTGGGAAAATGTTTAAGTGGGTTGTCAAAGACTTACCAGGATATTGTATTCAAAAAAGAAAGGAAGGAAGTGAAATTTGAGAAAGTCATCAGCTGAAGAAATATAGTATATGAAAGTACTAGTAGGAAGTTCTCAAGATCTGTTAGATGAACATTTTAAAAACCCATTCATTTTAAATTAGAACTTAGCTAAAGCACAAGAAATGTACAAGCACTTAATAATAAGGAAAGCTAAAGCCATGACCGACATTATAAATATCGTAGATTCATTTAATATAAGAGAAAAGAGAACATATTGGAAGTTATTTGGAAGAAGCACATTAGAAGGAGGTTTGGCATTTGCTATATTAAGTTTCTGTACAGGATAGAAAAAAGAATAGAGACTAAACCACCAACCAAGTACTACACATGGAGAGACCTGTGGCTTCAGCAGCATACGTAACAGAGAATGACCTTGTCAGGCATCAGTGGGAGGAGAGGCCCTTGGTCCTCTGAAGGCTTGATGCACCAGTGTAAGGAAATTTGAGGGCAGGGTGGAAAGACTAGGTGGGTGGGTGGTGGAACACCCTTATAGAAACAGGGAGAGGGGAATGGAATAGAGGGCTTCTTCAGAGGGGAGAGGGGACTAGGAAAGGGATAACATTTGAAATATAAATAAAGAATATATACAATAATAAAAGGAATAATTAAGGGACCATGAAGAATCGTTATAATAACCCAGGTCAAAAATGGTAGCAACTTTGGTTGAAATGTTGGCAATTAAAATGGAAAGAAAATTTTGGATTATAACAAATATATTTAATGTACAATGAAAGACAATGCTTTCCTGTGACTCTGAAACTCCCACTCCATTCAATAATGAAGCAACATGACCAGTAAAAGTTGGAAATTGATACTTATCAGCTAACTACCAAAATGGGCATCACTTGCTAAACAAGGAACTGTCTCTCAAAGTCATGATACAATATTATGAACATAATATTGTAATTTTTTGCACATAAATGATTATTGCTTCAGATGCCTCAATTTGCCTTTGAATTAATGCATGCATACCTTGTAGGCTACAAATAGTAAGTGTACTTAATATTGTACTTAATAAACTATTTGTATCACAGTCAGTCAATTAAATGGATAATTATGTTGGATTAAAGTTTCTGAAAAGTAAATGGTAACTTTTAAGAAAATGGCAGGAAGTAAGGCAATAATCTACTTGAGAAGGTCAAGATGTTTTCTACCTAACAATCTCTAGGAAGTTAAAAACTTCAATTAACTCTGGTACAATATTAAATTTGTCTATATTCCCTCCCCAAATTCATGAGTTATCAAGCTTCTCATCTCAAAATATTTCAAATTAATATCTAGGCATTATCCAATGTTAAGAATATACCACCTGATGTTAAAACAGGAGGAAAATTAGCATGAAAAAACATGGTTGTACACACTGACCAAGCCCTCAGATCCTCTAAATTATGATCTAAATGTCCTTGTCATCTAAATTTCCTTTAACATGATAGCTTTGCAAAATATTTCCCTTTGAATATAAGAAAAGTAAACTAAGTGCTACATAACTGGGTCAAGGAAAAAGCTCAGTCTTCCCCAGTTAATATGCAGTCCAATATACTTGCTTCCACCACACTCCTATTTCCCCAGATTTTTTTGCCCTATGATTCTCATACACATAGGATGATCCCAACAGTTGCAAAGAAGGGATATTCTGTACTCTCTGTTCTCAAATGAAATGAGAAAGGTATATTTTCTGTGCTTGGCCACAATCGAAGGAGTCTGACTTCTAAGTTTTCCAATTGCTTCTCTTTCTGGAGACATTTACTTAAGAGTGGGCTTGATTATTATTAAATCTGGCAGATTCATCCTAAGGGCCTGCAGCACACCAGCTCTTTGGGAAACAGAAGGAGAGAGTAGCTGCTGTATACAGAATAACATCCAGCAGAAAGAGCACTAAGTCCTGACCTTGGCTGTTTCTGTTTAACTACTGGGAGCATTAATTTAGAATAGCCAGTGACTCAATGGTTTAGTCAATCCTATCCTCATGTTAATATTACATGATGCTGTAATTACAACATTAATAGTATGTATTAATTCTAAAGGCAGAACAATCTATCTTCAAGCTCGCTTTCTTGGCATAAGAATTTAATATTGCAATTAACCTTCCAGATAAATTTATTGTATGATCTCAAGTACTCACTTTAAAAGAGAAAAAGCCTGAGTCTAAAAGTGTTTTATTTTGTTTTATTGTAGAGAAATTATATAACTAGTGACTGGTCTACGGAGCATATGATATTTCATCCTAGTGACATTTGCAAAATAATTTAGAAACTTCTGTTCACAGATGAGAAAAATAAAAATACTTCTTTTATTTTCATAGTTTTATGAGAGTAGAGAGTGTGTCTTTAGATTCGTATGCAACTATCAGAAGGCTTTTAAATTTTTCTTATTGAAATATAAATAAAATCCTATTACATCAATAAGGTTATGAAATAAAATATGTCACTACTTAATTGCATCTATTCCATTGCATTGAAACTACTAAAGATTTTCATGTTAGTAAAGCAATGATATGTAGAAGTTCCTAGATAGATAGATAGATAGATAGATAGATAGATAGATAGATAGATAGATAGATAGATAGGTAGATAGATAGATAGATAGATAGATAGATAGATAGATAGATAGATAGATAGATAGATAGATAGATAGATAGATAGATAGATGATAGGTAGATAGAAAGAATCATTTAGGGGAGGTGAATGTTAGTATTTGAAAACTGCCTTCTATCTTTGTAGAAAACAATTTGTAGAAAATTGCCTTATTACTCATTCATTAACTAGATTAAAGAATGTTCTCTAATTGGTAAGTAATGAAGAGTTTACACATTAAAATCTATAGTGTTACTGATGTTTTAAGTGTTAAAACTTAGTTAAACATCATTTGCATTATCTGTAATCTTCTAGCACTACATATAAACACTGTGCATGACTTATTGTAAAAGGCAAACTTTTCTCCCTAGCAAAGAGATCCCTACCATCTGAAATTGCATCAGTGCCACATTCCTTCCAAGCATTGTCTCTTTTTATATCATAACTGTACTAAGATTTTTGACAATGACCACTTAAGTAATTCTTACTTCTACAGCCAAGTTCCCATCTTATTTAAGCAAGATTTAATGTATGTCTTTTCCATGGATGACATGATGAACTTTCTTGCTCAGCTTCTCATGGAATTCTGTTCTCATCACTTTTCCTGCACTGCAAATGAATTTATTAACTGTAAAATCAGTTATTTTGACATTAAGAAAATTATAAGTTATTAAATGTTAATTTTCATTGACTGCCACAAAACAGAGCATTCTTAACAAACCCTTGGAAATAAATTAAATGAATAACAATAACCATAAGAAAAATACTATTGGCAAGCTGAGAAATGTAAGTCAGAGCTATGCACAGATCTCCACTGAGACATTGTATTGTGCACAGCATGTTACAAGGAAATGGTACTGAAAATACTGTGTCAGGGAGAATCTGTCCTCTGGGTCTTTACCAAACATAATTAGTTTCATGTAAAATGACTGCTGTTCATGTTTATTATATATGAATTTAATATCCCAAATAGATAGAATACAAGAAATGATAAGTGGAGAAATTCAAAAGATATATAATTCTCTGGTGAACACAAAAATAGCCTATGCTGCATTCTTCTCCTTGGCTGCACAACATGCAAGACTCTGACATTTCCCATGAAGAAATTGATGAGCATGTTTATTCTGAGGGTGTTTACTCTTATCTTCTTATGATAAAGAGGAAAAAGGAAAGCATAAAGATGATACATTGATGGTTTGTGAAATGGAAGTATGTGTGAAGATGACAGTACCTCCTTATAAAATGCTTAAATTATAAGAATTTTGTGATGACAATCTTTGGGAACTTGACTGGTGCCTTCAGCTCACATCGAGTTCATTCGTTGTTGATAATATGAGCTCAACAGGAAAATGAATTCAATAAATTTGCTACAGCGGTTCAAACTGCCTGTGATCAGTTGTTTTGGGGACAGCTTCCTTGCCCTACCATTTTCTTATAGAAACTTCTATATTTTATCTTCTTTTTTGCGGTTACATGCATGTACTCTTCTTTCTGTGCAAAAACTAGGATTTTCTCTACTGTTTCCTTCCATTAAGAACTATGTTCAGTTGACAAATATGTTGTTGTAGAAACATGGCTCCTGTGAATGAATATGCATTTGTTAAATCAGAGAAATTATGAGGCACTCACACAGAAACAATGACCTTAGAGAGCGTGCTCTAAAGATCACTCTTGCCTCACTCCTGTCATAAGATTTTATTTTGTCCTGTCTAGGGTTTACTGGCTCATTCTATAACCATCTTCGCATACAATATTCCTGGGTCCCTTTCTTCTTCCTACATCATAAGAGAAAAACAGATACCATCAGAAGTCATGGAAAACACTCCTAATTGAGTCTGGAGACTCACAGGGTCTCAAGAATAATGGGGAAAGAAATAAAACTTTATTCATCAACCATGAATCTAGAAATAAGCAGCACTGATGTGTACATGTCTGTCTTTAGCTGCATCTTTAAATGAAAATATGAAAGAGAAGTGTCTGCCTAGTGATGTACCACTATATAAGCCAAACATTTTCAGGTATGTATGAAGATATTAGGTTGGTTATGAACATGAAGCCCAAGAATCAGCAATACTGACACAAGAAATATGTATACCACACAGAAATCACTCATTTAGGGAATAAAATTTAATTTAGACTATGACTCTTCTCTGCTTCTGTGTACTCAACATTATTAGAACAAGCCCTGTGACATACAATCCCAAATACAGGATTTTATTTCCTTGTCACAAACTCTAGTGGCTCCAAACAACCTACCATAAGTATTGCTAAATTTGTTGCCATGACACCTCGAAATATTTACTAATTCTTCCAAACCACAACTCAAATTTAATTTATGCCTGATCAGTACCCAGTGATTTTAAGGTCCTTCATTATAGTTACATGCTCAATGGATCTTAGCAACCTAACAAAATTGGGATAACTTTCAGATAGTTTCCTAGGAATAACAATATCTAGTGAACTTGATAGGTATAGCTGCCAGTGAGAAAACCTAAGGAACACAGTAGATGTTTGGTATTCTGATCTACCACATCCTCAGTGAGCATGGAACACAGGAGCTCTGCAATATTTAATTACATGCTTATGTCCCCTAAAATTTCCTGTATTGTTTATAAATTTAAATGTCTAACACTCTTATTTATAGATTTTACATAAATAATATATAATGAACTAATCCATGTCATATACTATGATGATCAAGATGAAAATTTTGATGACTTGTTTAATGTATTTTATTATTAAATTAATGTATAGATTCATTTAAATGCCAAATGGTGCTACCCCTCCCTGTCCATCCCTGACAGAGTCCCTCCCACTATGCCACTTCCCTTCTCTTCTGAGAAAGAGGGACAACTCTGGATATTTCCTCACCCAGGGACATCAAGTCTCTGCCACATTGGGCAAACAAGGCTGCCATGAAGACTGAGCTGCTTCTATGTTAAATATGTACCTGGGCCCTCATTCTAGCCATGCACGTTATTTGGTTGGTGGCTCAGACTATGAGAGCTCTCATGCAACCAGATTTGATGACTCAATTGGTTTTCCTGTGGGGTTGCCATCCCCTTCAGTTCCTTCAATCCTTCTCCCAGCTCTTCCATAAGTGTCCTTGGCCTTCATATAAGTTTGAGTGTGTATATCTACATATGTTTCAGTCAGCTGTTGTGGAGAATATTTCTGAAGACAGTTAGGCTATGCTTCAGTCTGCAAGTACAACAGAGTATCATTAATAATATCAGAGGTTGGTGCTTGCCCATGGTATGGGCTTTAATTTGGGTCATAATTCCTTGTTCACCCCCATTTTGCTCTCTGTTCCATCCCTGTATTTCTTTTAGACACTTTAAATTTTGGATCAAAAGTTTTATGAACAAGTTGGTGGTTTTTCTTTTTTATTGGATATTTTCTGTATTTACATTTCAAATATTTTCCACTTTCCTGACCGCCCCACCCCCACCCCGAAACCCTCATACCACATCCACAGGGACTAAACTACCAACCAATGAGTACACATGGGAAGGACCCATGGCTCTAGCCACATATGTAGCAGAGGGTTGGTGTTTTTATCCTTCAACTAGGAGGTCCTGTGTAACTACAAGAGGTGGCCTTTACATATTCCATGTCTCCATTGTTAGGCATCTTTGCTAATGTCACTCTCACCAATTCCTCAAAGCCTCCACTATCCCAGGTTTTTGTGAATTCCTAGACATTCTTCCCTACCCCTCCCCTCAAGCATATGTAAATTGTCACTCATTTTCATAGCCCTCTGGGCCTCTCTCCTGTATCTCTCCTCTCTTACCTCATCCTGCCTTTCTATTTTCCTTGCCTTCCCTTTCCTACCCAGTTCTATCCCTCCTTCTACTTCCTCAACTATTTTGTTTCTTTCTCCTTCTATGTGTGAGTCAAGCATCCTGGTTTGGACTTTCATTCTTGTTTCTTTGGGTATGGGGGGTATATCACTTGTGTTTGCACTTTCTGGCTAATATCACGTTTCAGAGAATATATATCATTGTTTTTCTGGGTCTAGGTTATCTCACTGAAGATGATTTTTCTAGTTCCACCTATTGGCCTGCAATATTCATGAAGTCTTTGTTATTAAAAGCTGAATAGTATTCCATTCTCTAAATGCACAACATTTTCTGTATTCAGTCTTCAGTTGATGGACATCTGGGTTGTTTCCAGTTTCTAGCTATTGCCAACAAAGCTGCTATGATCATAGTAGAACACATGTCCTGGCAAATGTGTATATTTTTGAACATCTTTTGGGTTTATGCCCAGGGAATGTATAGCTGGGTCATCAGTAGAACAATTTCCAATTGTCTGAGCAAATCCTGATTGATTTCCAGTGTGGTTGTACCAGTGTGCAACCATCCCCAGCAATGGAGAATTTTGAAAGTTTCAATTTAGTCATATGTCATGCTTAGTTCATTGAATTCATTTCTTATTGCTCCATGATGAATTGCCATGTATAGAATAGCTTAAAAGAAGACCGTTTCTTTATGCTATTTCCTACATTAGAAATCCTAAAGGTTCCAGTGACTATAGCAAAGTTGTAGCAGGGATTATAGGCTTATCTAAGGTTCTTGGTCACTGTAGAAAGCTAATTATTTGAAAAAGAATCTATGTTTTTTTTTTTTCAGTTTCAGATTCCCATTTACTTTCATGGTCATCTAGCCATTTCTCCTGTCCTTCCCCACATCTGATCCTGAACCCTCCATTCTCTTCCCCATCCCCCTCCCTCCCAGTTCTCTCTACCTCTTATGGCTATTTTATTTCCCTTTCTAAGTGAGATTCAACCTTTATCACTTGGGCCTTCCTTCTTGGTTAGATTCTTTGGGTCTGTGGAGTATAATAACATGGTACCTATGTTTTATGGTTAATATTCACCTATAAGTGAGCACATACTATGCTTGTTCTTTTGAGACTGTGTTACCTCATTCACGATGATATTCTTAAGTTACATCCATTTGCATGAGAATCTATGTTTTTTAAATATACTAAACAGAAAGTCTATCCAAGGCCAAGTAGAGATTTTCTTTGAAAAATATTCACCATTTAAACATCTTAGTTGGCAATATAAGCACCACACAAGGCAGGTTTCCTTTTGAATATTTACAACTCAACCAATTAGTAACCTCATCTTGACAGATAGTCCCATTTTATATAATGGGTATGAATATTATAGGATCCAGTCCAAAGAGTTGGTAGAAATGCTTTAGTCTGTCTTAGAATCTTTCTTACATAGCTTAAGAAAGGGGTATGGAGAACATCCATATTTGTTACTTATTTTGGAAATGTATATGTAGCAGATAAGTGTAATTTTATTTAATGACTTTAAACATTAAAAATAATCTTATTTAATGAAGTGCAGCCCACAGGCCAAAGCTTTGGCATCTTCTCCATTCCCGTAATCAGAATTCTCTGAATGTTGTTACTTGGCTCAGCAAATCAGCAAAAGCAGGTGCATCAGTATTAGATAGAGGGCTTAGAAAACTCCAGTTGGAGATCTACAACGCAGATGAGAAACAAACTCACTTCTGCAGCAGCAGACAATAATCTTTCATCTGAAAAACAGCTACTGACAAGTGAGCAAAGAAAAGCAATCTAAGGAAGTTTTTGGAGCAACTGTCCAACTCCAGATGTCAGGCAGGGGCAAGTCATCAACATCCTGGTATCCTGGCATTTCTCCTTCTGAAACCACAAGGACAAGGGAGAAGCAACCTACTGGGCAGTGGGTAAAAAAAAAATAGAAAGAGTTACTTCTCAGAATTGATCGGGACACAAATACAGAGGACTCACAGGCAGGTAACCTTGGCTATTGCACAGGTGTCTTTTTCTCAGCTCACATATTTGCTTCATGTCTGTTAAAAATCTTTGTCCATTGATGCGTTTTTCTGGTCAGTTAAAGTGGATAAAACAAAGTCACTCGAAGGCAGAACAATTGCTTATTCATTTACTGGCGTTGTTTTAACAAAATACTACTCTCTGTGTGACTAAAAGCAACAGAAATATATTTGCTTACAGTTCTGATAGTTAGACGTCTGAAAGCAAGTTATCATCAGGGCTGCATGTTCTTCTGAAGGTTCTGTAAAAGGAACTTTTCTTGACTTTTCCTAGCCTCTGGTAGTCACCCGTGTTCAATGTCATGGTTTTAGTTGCATATTACTCTAATCTCTGCCCCACTAGTCACATCAGCTTTTCCTCTCTTTGTCTTTATGTGCAAATTGTCCTCTAGTTTCTCTTCTGAGCACAAGAATTAATGGATTGGGACCTCATTCATAATTCTATAGGTCAAGTGTTCAGTATATTGTTCAGGAGTTAAACTAGAGGGCTGTGATAAGGGAAGAGTCCATTGTGGTCTGGCATTGGAGACATAAATTTAGTCTAAAAATTCAGGAAAAATTGAGTGGAGATAGAAGATATGTTTTCTGGATAATAACTACTACTTTATCAGATAATAAAGGTTCTATTATATATGAGATTATGGTTTAGAATTAAAGATGCTTGTAAAAGATATATACAGACTATCAAAGGCCAAGGTCTTTGTACATTAATAACAGGTGAAGTCTTTAAACAATATTAACAAAAACAAACAAAGTAAAAGGCAAAACAACAACAAACAGGTAGACAGAATTCATCCAGTGGAGGAGAGGCAGATTTTAGCCTTAAGAACCTGAATGTTGGTGGAAGAAGGTAGCAGTACACTATTTGTGTTAATAGGAATGGATATTATTTGTGGGTCCAAGGCATCAAGCTTCTTTTAAAAACCATAAGATTTACCCTATATTTATGTTTAAATGCCTAGATTTTTATAACAAAAAACCAATATTGAACCAATTAAATGTTGTTGTTCCCCCTAAAGACACTAATTTACTTTCTTCATAATAAGATATTTCAATGAAGACTTGGAATTCTGCAGGGGAATATTTTGTAGAAACAAGAAGTATCTATTCTAGTGTTTTGTCTTCTGTGCCAATTGTTTCTTTAAAAACAGAAGCATGCAGCACATACCATGTATCCTTGCAGTCACCACTGCAATCTCCATTTTAAGAAGGAAAGTGTATGTCGCTGAGAACATGGCTGATTGCATACAGTTGGAAGAAAATGACCTAAAGGAATACTGCAGTGTCTTAATAAAGACTCATCAATTACAGGTTGAGATATTTTCTGCTGGGATGTAGTATGTACACATAAGAGCTCAGGGAAGATTGTAATCAATGGCTAGAACACACAAATTCATAGACTAAGAAAATCTTGCCACTTTCTACATGACAAGTTTATCTTTCCTTCTTCTGAAATCTTAGTCTCTGGTCAATGATATTAGATGTCATGATTTCTTGATTTTATGGAGCACAGACATATTAAGTGGCATAGAAGAGTTTGTTTCCCTGACACATAATTGTGACCGAGGGTAGATTCAGAAACTTGGATATCAATATAGCACTTTAAAAATGATTTTAGCCTGATATAATGGTGAAAGAATATATAATAAATTACAGTTAGAATCTCAAGGGCTTAACTATCTCAAGAGTGAAAGACCAGGTCATCACATCAAGCAAGCAAAATATATCAAGTAAATTTATACTTGAGGGCTGCAGAAAGAGTTCAGTTGGTATTTCCTGCCAAGAAAATATGACATTTTGATGTCTCAAGGCAGGATTAGTTGTACACACTTTTAATCCAAATATTGACTAAGTAGAAACAGTAAAAATTCCTGTTGCTTTTTGGCTAGCCAGCATAGTTCTGTAACCTGGACAGTTTATACTACTCAGTGAACTCTAGGCAAACAAAATCCTTGTCCCCAAAACAAGATGGATCACTCTAGGGAAAAACTCTATGTTATCATTTGATTCCAAATGCATGTACCCAAGCATTCCCATCCACCCTAGTGTGCACATGTGAGCATGCATACTTTTACACACACACACACACACACACACACACACACACACACACACACACACACACACACACACACACAGAGATAGACCCACATACCCACACATTGAAATTTGAAAGTACAAAATATTCAGAATTGGTAGTAAATCACTGAACTAAAACAAAACAAAACAAAACCAATTTGTGTTGAATGTGAGTTGTAACAGAAACAAGCATTTTTTTCTAATGACCATTCTATTTTTTTAATTGCTAAGTTGTGTCCTTAGATCTTGATAACTCAGAAACTTTGTGGATTTCCTACAGAAAGCCAAAATAATAAATGTAGGATGAAATTTTATTTCCTTTATGAGATATGTCTCAGGCTTATATAATATAGACATGACAATTTCTTGCTGAAAAGAACACAAGAGGAAATATTCATATATTCATATAAGTACATTTCAGAGATACCAGAATAAAATAATCCACAGAAGCAGCTATCACTCTGTTAACATGGAGACAGATAGATCTCTCCTTTCAATAGTTGGTCCCAAAAGAGATGCTGTATATTTCCTAGAAAAAACTCTTGCCCATATAAGTAGCAATATGTCTTGTGTTATTGTTGCTGTTGTTGCTGCTGTTGTTGTTATTATTACTATTGTTGTTGTTTTACTTTCTATGACCATCTTACTGTCTGCCTGGTTCTCCTTTTCTTTTCTAGTGCACAGACACAAATACACACTGCCGTTATTCAATCTTCCTAATATTTAAATCATTACAGCAGTTGAGTGTATGTTTCAGTAATAGAAAGTTTGCCTCCTATGTATTTATTTAGGATGTAAAACTTTGATGAATATATGATAATAACTAAGTAGAATGATATAATCATTCATAGTTATATCATTGATTATTAAAATAGCAAATATTAATATTGGGATGTAGATAACTCCATAAGTCAATGTTCTTGCAGTCCATCCTGATGACCTGAGTTTAATTCCTAGAAAAAGACTTGGTGGAATATCACTAACTCCTACAAATAATCTTTTGACATTTGTACATTTATAGATGGGCACACATGGATGCACATCCACACATACAAAATAAGTAAGTAATAAACATAATATCAGAATAAATACTGAAGCATAGACCAACAGACAAATAAACTTTCTTTTTATAATTTTTAATTACAGTATCAAGACTTAGAAATGGAGGAGTTAGTGAAAGTACCGAAGTTGCTGAAGGGGTTTGCAGCCCCATAAGAAGAACAACAATATGAATTAACCAGTATCTCCAGAGCTCCCTGGGACTAAACCATCAACCAAAGAGTACACATGGTGGGACTTGTGTCTCTAGCTGCATATGTAAAAGATGGCCTAGTCTAACATCAATGGGAGGAGAGGCCCTTGGTCCTATGAAGGTTCTGTGCCCCAATATAGGGGAATGCCAGGACCAGGAAGCGGGAGTGGGAGTTGGGGAGCAGAGGAATCAGAAGGGGATTTTTGGAGGGAAATCTAGGAAAGGGGATAACATTTGAAATGTAAATAAAGAAAATAATAAAAATATTTTTATTCTTTGAAAAAAAACACAGAAAAATGAACTGCTCAGATAGATAAAATTTCCTGTTTTATATGTATACTCATTGGAAAGATAGGTATGGCTGATAAAGATTATGTTAAATGGACTTCCTTATTGTTTGCAAAGAACAAACAAAAACTCCTGGGAAAAATATCATTCTGAATGCATTTTATGAGGTAACTCATGAAAAACATGTATAATACCCTGTTTAATACCGAGAAAAATTATCTTTTTTAAAATAGTTGAAATAATTAATATTTGACTGACACATACATTCTAGACAAACGTGTAGATACCATGAATATAAAAGTGAATAAGATTATGTGTCTGACCTTGGGATATAAATTCTATTTGGTAAATTAAACAAAATAACTCGAGAAGAACATGCCATAAAATGCTCATTACTACTAGACAGATGATGAGGAATAAAATAGGTAAGGTCAGATACTAGACTATGAGAGGGGCTGACAGGAGTGGACATGGAAATGACTGGAAGAAGGGAAAGCCAGTGGGAAAGGTTGATACCATATTTTAAATGAAAATTTAAATATGTTTTAAAGAAAATATTTAATTGCTTAACTTTTAAAAGTTTAATTCGGCTCTTTAGCGCATAGTATGAGCATATTAGTGTTTTAGGATCTTAAGTGTGCAAGCAAAATTAACTGGAAAGCTAAACATTAATTTTCACTTTATATTGGTGATATGGTCAACTGGGTTTTCAATCATGTCTGTTTCCGTTTTTGTTCTCTCTTTCTCTCTCTCTCTCTCTCTTTCTCTCTCAATATCTGTGTCTGTTATCTGTTATTCAACGGAATGGATGTAAGTTTACATTAATCTGTTAAGAGAACATTTGTAGAAAAAGTCACGATTGCTCATCTCTTAAAGCTCCACAGCAGAATGAAAAGAACTGTAGACCCGAGGGACTGTTGTTTGTTAATTGCTTCTGTTTTTTTTTTTTTTTTTGGCTTGTTTGTTTTTTTATTGTTTGTTTTGCTTTGATTTTATAGATTGCTGTGTCATCTAGACGTCCCCAGTTCACTGGCTCATATTCAGTTGCTGAGTGCCTCATGTCTATTGAGCAGCTACACAGTGGGCCAGTCAGGTATGCTGTGACCACAAGTCACATTCCCCAGAACATGCTCTATTTCAAAAACAATACACCAAGTTTAAATAAGAAATTCAGGATTGAAGATTATCTCATGCCAAGGCTACATGTAAAAGGTATCCTTGCCACCTTTTACAGTTAAAAGGGTATCTATTTTGTGTTAACATCAAAAATCTATTTAGATATGTAGGTAGGTAGGAAACGGGCACATTTAATGTTCATACTATATTTATTATATAAACAAATAAAGCAGGTAATTGGCACAAGAATTATTCATTGGATCAAAAATCCCAAAGGGGTTGTATAACAAGGATGCAATTTTTATATATGTTTTATATATATGTATAGATAGATAGATAGATAGATAGATAGATAGATAGATAGATAACACATCATTGCTTTTTGAAAAAGTGAAACCAGCTTAGTGTTCATAGTATGTCCTATATACTAAAGGCCTTAATACTCCATCCTCCTTTTCTTAAATGGACAGATTTTTGAAAACAGCCCTCATGAAATTCAATTACCATTTCTTAATGTGCCAGGGCTTCCACAGAATATGATTATTCTAAATCCTCCGAGATTATCCCAATGATGAATGGAAGGTGTTTGAAGTGAAGGAAGCTGGAGCCCAGTCAGCCATCAAAAACAACTTATCAACCAAAGGTGGTCTTTATGGTAAACCCACAAGCAATTTTTCTTTCTTTGCCGTGAGCCAAGAACCACTTTGGTTTTCCAACTCTGTCCTTCTGCCATCTGAGAACACAGCCAGAAAAGAGAGAAAAATGGGTAAAAATGGCAGCGTGAAGCTGTGTGCACCAGCAGGTGTCTAGTCACAGCCTCTGTGCCATAATATATTTGAGTTTCCTAAGCAACCATGCTCCCTAGGAAACTGGTTAAACTGCTTCTATAGAAACTATTAACTGAGCAATTCCTCCCTCAAACCAGCTCTATGCAGAGAGCACAGGAGAAACATGATGGGAGAAGATTTTCTGCTTCTACAATTCTAGAGATTTTTCTCATGAAGTATTTCAGAATTGTATGGTATAAATGTGAAACCATATTTCCCTAAGCCTTCATTGCTTCTCTGCTTATTTCATTGCATATAATATAGAAAGAGCAGCGATGTGTGATGTTGCTTCTTCGTTTGGTAGTTTTTAGAGTCATGGAAATTACCCAATTTGCTTATGGGACAGATTTGACCTTTTCTTCTCCTAACCACTGGAATACACATTACATCTGCTGTAACTTTGGCCTCAACAGAACACTGCATTCCCTATCGCCTACAGAATCACATCTGGCTGTTTCTGAATTGAGCATTGTTAATGTCCTAATATGAGACATTTGATTTTTTAAACATAAAATAAAAATTCATATTAATTTAAATATATAGATATTTAATTGCTTCACACTTATAAAATTAAGATGTATAGCATTTTTCTGTATTTAGCCACTTTTTAAATATCTTAGACATTGTTCTATTTCAAAAACAATAAACCAAGTTTAAATAAGAAGTTCCAGGAAATCTGGAACAGCCTATTTTTTCATAATGAGAATACATTTGTTGTTTTATTTTGTGCTTTACATTAGAATTACATTTTATTCCAATTGGACAGCAGGCTAATCTGGAGCACCTCACAGCTTCTATGGGCACGTTTATCCTAATAAAATTGTGAAGTGAAATTTCTTTTTTTATGATTTATTATCATTTTATTTTATTATTTTTAAAAATTTTATTAGATATTTTATTTATTTATATTTCAAATGTGATCCCCTTTCCTAGTTTCTCCTCTGAAAATCCCCTATCCTCTCCCTGCTACCCCTGCTTCCAAACCCACCTATTTCTGTTTCCTGGCCCAGGAATTCCCCTATACTGGGCCATAGAACCTTCACAGGACCAAGGGCCTCTCCTACCATTGATGACTGACTAAGCCATCTTCTGCTACATATGCAGCTAGAGCCGAGTGTCCTTCCTTGTGCTTTCTTTGATTGGTGGTTTAGTCCCAGGGAGCTCTGGGGTTGCTGGTTTATTAATATTGTTGTTCCTCCTATGGGGCTGCAAACCCCTTTAGCTCCTTGGGTACTTTCTCTAGCTCCTTCATTGGAGACCTTGTGCTCTGTCTAATGGATGACTGTGAGCATCCACTTCTGTACTAGTCAGGCACTGGCAAAGCCTCTCAGGAGACAGCTATATCAGGCTCCTATCAGCAAGCTCTTGTTGGAATCTGCAATAGTGTCTGGGTTTGGTGGTTGTTTATCAGATGGATCCCCAGGTGGGGCAGTTTCTAGATGGTAATTCCTTCAGTCTCTGATGTGAATTTTTTTCTCTGTAAGCCATTGTTTTGCATAGCTGAGTAGTATTCTATTGTGGAGCTGAGGTGGTTTGCAGCCCTGTTTGGGGGAGAAACAGTGTCAAGCACCAGATGCCCCCGGAGCTCCTGGGAACTGGACCACCAACCAAAGAGTACACATGAAGGGACCATGGCTCCAGCTGCATATTTAGCAGATGATAGCCTTGTTGAACACCAATGGAAGGAACAGCCCTGGGCCTGAGGGCATTCAATGCCCCAGTGTATGGGAATGCCAAGGTAGGGAGGCAGGATTAGGTGGGTGGATGGGGAAGCTTCCTCATAGAGGCAGAAGCAGAGGGGATGGGATACAGGGTTTGCAGAGGAGAGACCTGGAAAGGTGATAACATTTGAAATATAAATAAAGAAAAGTAAAGAAATAAGTAAAGGAAATATCAAATAAAAGAAAAAAATTTGAAAAATGATTCTCCATCTAATGAATTTGCGATATGTTTATTAATTCTATACTTCTCATTGTGTTGAATTTAGAACTTGAAACTTCTTAAAATTCACCCTGTTTTTACCAAAATTGGCAGCATGACTAGATTTAAGAAAATTGTAAAAATCACTGGAAAGATCATGGATGTTTTATTTTAGTGTTCACTGTATGCATCTTTTGCAAGAATAGTGGTTAAAATTTGCCTTCTGTATTTATATAGATGAAGGCAACTTAAAGGCAATCTAGCTCGTTCTTCTGTGTTAGGAAATGATGATTTCCTCTGAGAACTATCAGACTGATAAAAATCAATCCTGCTTTTAACAGTCTTCTGTAACTAGTGACTATGGGATCTTTTTTGATCTAATAACAGTGTGAAAATTTTTTCACTGTATGAAAATCATTTTTTCATATTATCTTCACCATTGCAAAGCCAGAAGGAAGTTTCAGAGATAATTTGTCTACCTCAATGTCTGTGTATAAGACAGTAACTGCACCATTTATATCACTATTGGTCTGTTCTATTTTTAAAGATCTTTGCTTGGAGCTAGTAAAGGAACAACATACATATTAATTATCATAAAGAAGAATGCTGGTAGTTTTAAGACAGATATTCTGATATCATTTTTAAAAAAGTCAATTTTGACCAGTTTCTTACTTTTTGGTCTTGGGGATGCTCTAACGATTCTGAAGCTTAGTTGTCTTTCCTATGAAATTAAAATAATACCACCGGATCATTGTGCATCTGATTTAAATGTTAAAACACTATCAAATTCCTAGTTGTGAATTATTAACATGTTAATAATGATGTCATTGCTTTTGTGACCAAATTTTTTAAAAAATTCTTCTAAATTTAACTCAGAATGCATGAAATCAAGCTTTCATATGTACAAGCTTATCTTTTATCAATGAGACGTGATTTAGGCAGACAAAATGATGTGAATTAAAAACAAATTCAAGTTATCTGAAAATTACAATTTTATACTCAATAGGGGTTATTAATAGTTTGAACCATATTCCAAATTTTGTTCTAAATATGAGCACATGCAGACAAGGAAGTTTTGTACAAAACTTAATGATGATATTCTAAAATCTGTGTAAAATTTAAGAAACAGAGCAATGAAGGAAGCATTGCTTTAAAAGTGTTTTCTCTGCAGATTACTATGCATGCTAGGAACTTATAATTACTAGCTATAACTTTATTATATAACTTCCATTAACTTTTTCTTGATTTTATTCTTAAAGTTTAATCTCTTACTTCTCTAGGAATCTAGTTAGCTTATCAAACAAGGTTATACAAAGAATACTCTCTCTTTCCCTAGTCATCTTTCTTTGAGGGAAAGAGCTAGCCTACTGTTTATATTTTGAAAATACCTTGTATATTTTCCTTACTCGGGCCTTAGTGTTTTATTAGCTAGCTTATATGAGAATTGTTCCATAGGACCAGTTTGATTGAATCTTTGGTCTGTAGCAAAAACTATGTCACTGAAGCTAAATGCTAGAAGGGTTACTGAAGGACTGGAAGGTGTGACCTTGCTAAAGCAGGTATGGCCTACTTTCTTTCAACAAGAAAGAGTCATGCCATCTAATGCTCTTATTATGTTCAAGTATGTCCCTTGAATTCCTGTTCTCTCTAAGACTTTTAACATGAAGGAGTGTTAGATTTTGTTGAAGGCTTTTTCAGCATCTAATGGGATGATTATATGATTTTTTTTTCCTTTGAGTTTGTTTAGTGGATTTCATTGATGTGTTTTTTATATTGAACCATCCCTGAATCCCTGGGATGAAATCTACTTGATAAACGTAAATGATGTTTTTCATGTGTTCTTGGATTAAGGTTTTAATAATTTTATTATTTTTGTGTTTATGTTCATAGGTAAAATTGATCTTAAGAGCTCTTTCTTTGTTGGGTCTTTGTGTGGTTTAAGTATCAGGGTAATTATGGCCTCATAGAATGAATTAAGTAGTGTTCCATTTGCTTTTATTTTGTAGAAAAGTTTGAGGAGTATTGGAATTAGCTAAAAGCAATATAAACTAATAGCCAGCATCAAAATAAATGACGAAAAACTAGAAGCAATCCCACTAAAACCAGGGACAAGACAAGGTTGCCCACTGTCTCACAGTCTATTTAATATCATTCTCAAAGTTCTCGCTAGAGAAGTAAGACAACAAAGGGAGATCAAAGGGAAATAAACTGGAAAGGAAGAAGTCAAGGTATCACTATTTGTAGATAATACGATAGCATATGTATAAGCAACCCCCAAAATTCTACCAGAGAACTCCTACAAATGATAAACTGATTCAGCAATGTGTCTGGATACAAATTTAACTCAATGAAATCAGTAGTGTTCTTTTATATAAAGTAAATGGGGTGAGAAAAATTATGGAAAGAACATCTTTTATGTTAACCACAAATCATATAAAAGCAAGAGAAAGATTTATATGATGTGAACTTAGAGTCCCTGAAGAAATCAAAGACCTCAGAAGATAGAGATTGCCCATTCTCATGTATGAATAGGATTAACATAGTGAAAATGGCCATTTTACCAAAAGCAATTACAGTTTTAATGGAATTGCCATCAAAATTCCAACACAATTTTTTTACAGACTTGAAAGATCAATTCTTATTGCTTCATATTAAAAAAAACAAACAAGCAAAAAAACAAACAACAAAATCAAACAAAAAAATCAGTATAGCCAAAGCAGATGTTAATAATAAAAGAACTCAGCCATGACCTCAAGCTGTATTACAGAGCAATTGTGATTAAAATGTATGAGGTTGGTGCAGAAACAGAAAGGTCTATCGATGTAATAAGATCAAAGACTCAGAAATAAACGCACAATCCTACAGATACTTGATTTTTGACAAAGAAGCTAAAACCATACAGAGGAAAAAGAAAGCATCTTCATTACATGGTGCAGGTCTAACTGGTCATCTGTATATACAAGAATGAATGTTGATCCATATTTATTACTCTGCACAAAGCTCATGTTTGAGAGGATCAAGGACCTTAACATAAATCCAGATACACCTTATTTAGTAAAACAGAAAATGGGAAATATCCTCAAACCCATTGGCACAGGGGAAATTTTCCTGACATAACACCACTGGCTTGTGTGCTAAGTTCAACAATTGATAAATGGGACCTCAAAGGCAAAAGACGCTATAAATAGGACAAAATGGCAATCTACAGATTGGGAAAAGATTTTCACTACCCCTATATTTGTTAGAGGACTAATATTCAGAATATATAAAGAACTCAAGAAGATATTCTCTAAAAAATAAACAAATAACCCAATTAAAAATGGGGTACAGGGATAAACAGAATTCTCAACAGAGGAATATCGAATGGCCAAGAAGCACTTTTAAAAATGTTCAACATAATTAGCCATTAGAGAAATGCAAATCAAAACAATCTTGGGAGTCTACCTTAACACCAAACAGAATGCTAAGTTCAACAACTCAAACAACAGCCCATGCTAGAGACGATGTGGAGAAAGAGCAACACTTCTCCATTGCTGCTGAGATAGCAAAGTGACACAGTTACTCTGGAAATCCATCTGATGCTTCTTCAGAAAATTGGTAGTAATACTATTGAAGCCCCAGCTATAACTCTCCTGGACACATTCCCAAAATGTTTCAATAAGGACAAGTACTCTACTATGTCATAGCAGCCTTATTCTTAATAGCCAGAAGTTGGAAGCAACCCTGGTGTTCCTCGATGGAATAACAAATACAGATTCATTTACACAATAGGATACCATTCAACTATTAAAAATGAGGAGATCATGAATTTCGCAGGAAATCAAAATATCCTTCTGAGTGAGGTAACCCCACAGACCCTAAGAATTTAAGCAAGAGGAAAGGCTCAGGTTTGCTTATGCCAATCTCACTTAGAAGGGGGAAGCAAATAATCATGGAAGGGAAAGGAGATGAGGGACCTGGATTGAGGTAGGAGGTGGGGGAAGGGAGGCATGGTCAGTTATGAGGAAAGATAGGAGAGTAGCCAGGAGAATGAATGGAAATATGCCGCTTCTGAGGGAGGAGGGTGAACCTCTGGAAAGTCCTAGAGACCTGGGACTGGGGAGGCTTTCTGGGCTCAATGTGGGTGACACTAGCTGAAATGCCCAACAGTGGGGATACAGAACCTGAGGAGACCAATTCCAGTGGATAAAGAGGGCCCTCAGTGGAGCCATGTGGACACCAATTCACCTACAAAATTTTTGACCCCAAATTGCTCCTGTCTGAAAGAAATTCATGGACAAAAATGAAACAGAAAGTGAAAGAATGGTCAAATAATGACTGGCTCAACTTGAGATCCATTCAAGAGTTAGGCACCGATCCCTGACACTATTAGAGATGTCATGTTGTACTTGCAGATGAGAGCTTAGAATGGCTATCTTCTGAGAGCCTCTAACAGCAGCTGACTGAGACAGATGCAGAGAGTTAGAACCAAGCATTGGACTAAAGTCAGTGACCCTAAGGAAGAGTGAGGAGTAGGATTGAAGGAACTGAACAGGATGGCAATCCCATCGGAAGACCAACAGTATCATCTAACCTGGACCCCTGGGATCTGACAGAATCTGAGAAACCAACCAAAGAGCATCCCTGAAGATATATAAAGTAGCAGAGGAGTGCTCTGTCTGGTCTCAGTAGGAGACCTTGTACCTAATCCTGCAGAGATTTGATTCCCGAAAATGAGGGATATGGGGTGTACACCATCTTACAGGTGAAGGGAGGGCAGATGGAGGGAAGAACTCTGTGTTGCAATGTTTGATATGTAAATGAATAAAATAATTAATAAAATAAATAAATAATAAACTTTAAAAACAACAAAAGAAAGTGGTGAGTCACAGGGAGCACACCTTGAGATTTCAAAGACCTATATTAGGTCCAGTCTCTCTCTCTCTCCTCTCTCTCTCTCTCTCTCTCTCTCTCTCTCTCTCTCTCTCTCTCTCTCTCTCTCTCTCTCTCTCTCTCCTCTCTCTCTCTCTCTCTCTCTCTCTCTCTCTCTCTCTCTCTCTCTCTCTCTCTCTCTCTCTCTCTCTCTCTCTCTCTCTCTCTCCCTCCCCCTCCTTGCAAATTTCACACCAGCCACTTCTCCTACACCATATCTACTTGCATGCTGCCTCATTCTCTACCATAATGACCACTGACTAATCTTCTGACACTCCAAGCAAGTCTTCCATTGAATGTCATTTTGCCCCAGTAACAAAGCAGGAACTAACACAGCTAGGGATGGATATATTGTTTATATCCTCATTCATTTTTTTAATAATAGTCCCAATGATTCAAACATGTTAACCATGAAATATTTAATCTTTAAATATAGTAGGGAGTTATAAAATTTCTTATATTTTAGAAAGAATTCACAATCTGGAGAAATGATGGTCCTGACTTTCCATGACTGCTCATATTTATTGACACATGCATTAATTATGACTCTAGACTGCTCTAAGTTTTTGTAGAAATTTTACTTTCCAAACAAAACTCCCGGTAATTTCACATATTTAAAATAACAAGTCTCAGTAAATATCTCCCATACCTGACTTTTCAAGGATAGAGAGTAAGTCCCAGAGAAATTCAGAAAATGATGAAGCTCAATTTCATCATTGCTTTTGTATATTTTGTTGAAACAACCACAATCAGGTCATTGTTAGTAGATGTATTCTGCCATTAGGGATCTTATTCTGAATTACCTTGTTATCTGTACCCGTTAAACACTTATAGACAGGGAAGGGTAGTCTTGTCTCTTTAGGAAGACATATTACTGGATATTTGTGTGTCCCATAGAATACAGAATTTACAAATGACACATTATAACTACCCAAGTTACTTTTGAAATATGTGTTTATCTGCCTTTTCAGAGCTAATGCCTATGCAATCTCAAATTTAATTGGAACTTACAATTAGTAGGCAGGTGTCTGCCTTAGTGAGCTATCCAAATTCAATAGTGCCTAATGGCTATTTGATTGGTATCATCAATACAATATGTCTTTTCAAGCAAATATCTATTTCATGTAGTCATCTTAAAAATTAATACTAATTGTATTTTAAGCCAAAGAGTTAATCTTTGTTCCTTCTCTGAGAATAGAATAGAATAGTTATTCAGGCAACTGCTAGATATGTCTAGGTTATTGCAATTAAACAAAGGCCTCCAGTTTGCCATACCATAAGTCCAGTGTCACTAATATTGAATACTTTCTTTTTTAAGGGCAGAACCATATACCCATCTTCCATGGCAATTGCTGCAGAGGAGGGTGCAACAGAGAAGTAACCCGGAAACCTTTCAAGGATGAGTGGGCACTGAAAACTGGAAAAGTGGCAGGGAAGTCCAAGTTAGGGAAAGAAGAGAAAAATGTGTATCGAAAAAAGTAGTTTGGTAAACAGGGAGAAAAAAAATGATATTTTGCAGAAACATCTGTTTGCTGTTGCTTAAATTTTTGCATTTAAATGTTCTCTCGTCTGGGCTCTGAAGTTAGCACTTCCCTGAAGTAGTTCACACCTTTGCTATTGCTCCTGCTCAGCCTCAGATCATTTTATGCAACGCTGATTTTAACAAGAAAATGATGCATTAATTTACAACGTGCTGAGTATTTTAAAAGTGGCAAAATCTAGGCTTTTGTGAAATTTTAGAATCTGGAAAAATAGAAATACTTATGTAAAGCTCTTTAAAGTATCAGAATGGCTTCATGCACAAGAAATTATAACCTGATTAAAATCATTACAAAATTCAGTTATAAAGAAATACATCAACCTCCGCTCGTGTTTTTCTGTCTTTTTAGGGTCTTTTCTCAGAAGTGCAGGCTGTACAACTGCAGACATTATTCAGCTATACACTTAATAAAATCTCTTTCCAATAACCCGTTCTCTATGTCCTTTCAAACCCTTTTACGATTTTACTTTGCTTTCTTTACCGTATTTTCTTTTTTAATGTTTTCCTTCTTAGTTATTCTCCTCTCACTTATTTCATTTCCAGTGCAACTTGCCCTTCCTCCTGCTCCCATCCTTCCCTTCCCATTCCTCTTTCTCCCTGATTCACACCCTTTCCAAGTCCCCTCAGAACAGAGCACCCTGTCCCCTCCCCCTAGGAACATCAGCCAAATGAGGGTTAACAGACTGCAATTCAACCAGATGCATATTCTCACATCAAGCTTCCATGAGGCAATTCAGTAGGAGGTAAAAAGCTTCTGATGCTGATAAGAGTCAGAGACATTTGGTTAGGAACACCAAACTACACACCCATAACACATAGGCAAGGGACCTAGGTCGAACCAATCGTGGTTTCCTGATTTCTGTGAGCCCAGTTGAGTCCCAGTCATTTGATTCTGTAGGTGATGTTCTTGCAGGGCCCTTGGCACTTCCATCTCATCCAACCTTTCCTCTTCCTCCTTTAAGAAAAGAAGTTAACCTTGGTTCCTTACCTGAGAATAGAATGGAACAGTTATACAAGCAAGGGTGAGGCATTTTGTTTGGTGTCTTTGTTATTGTGATTTAAAACAAAGACCTTTAGTATGCTATGCTATCAGCTTGCCACAAAATATCCAGGAAATCTGACACACTATGAAAAGACAAAAACTAAAAATAATAGGACTAGAAGAAGATTCCCATCTCAAAGGCCAAGAATATATTTTTAATAAAATCATGGAAGAAGAGGTTTTTAACCTAAAGAATGACATGCCTAAAAATGGCACAACAAGCTTACAGAACACTAAATAGATTGGACCAGAAAAGAAAGTCTCCTTGCCACATAATAATCAAAACATTAAATATACAGAACAAAGAAAAATATTAAAGTCTACAAGGATACTAGAACAGTACTATTTAAAGGCAATAATGATGACAGTTTCAGGTTGCACGTTTGGGGAGTGACTTGTACACTGTGGTAAACAATTCAAAAGAGGGCTTCTCATTTTGAAAATTTGAAAGTGGTCTTTGGCTCTCGAGTGGATCACTGTCAATCTAGATGAGACAAGTTCACATCAGTATGCTGCTATGACAGGAGAAATATGGTGTTGTAAATCAGGGGCTCTGTCAGCCTGCCTTTCAGTGACTCAGCATCAGTGACTTCCATCATAACCAGATGCTGCCAAGTGTCTCACATTTCTATTGTTGCTATGAATTATATATTTACCTACGTGGACATACACTCTTTAAAAGGTCCCTTTGGACATCACAGCCCTTTTTCATTCTCTCTCCTTCCTGTCTGTAGGTCTGTCTGTCTGTCTCTCTGTCTGTCTCATGTCCCTACTCAAAGAGTGTCTTTCAATCTCCTCTTCCATAATAAATGTCTTGCTAAGAACTATGTGTAACAACATAATGGGCTCCCTCTTCTCAGAGGAGAATGGGAGAGTGGGAATGGAAAGGATCTAAATTCTGTGTGAAGGGGTACTAGGAAGAGAGGGGGTGCTGATATTGGGATGTAAAGAGAAAATATAAATTAAAAAGAAAACCAGAAGATTCATCAAATATTATAGGAATCAGAAGAGTTTAACAGAGACCTCTTCCTCCTGACTACAGTAGTTTATTCCTTCATCTAGGAATATCTAGTTGTAGTTCTTTCTACATTCTTAATATAACCGCCTTCATGCACAAGAGATGGAGCATCAAGTTCTTCAAGAAACCAGAGCAAGAAATTACATCTTCTCCTCCTCACAATAATGGTGGCAGTTATGTTTTATAATGTCTATTGGATGTAAGCAGTGAGATCCGAGAAGTCACACTGTGTGGCAGGTCTAACGTGGGAGGTATATTAAAAGAAAGGGGAAGATGCAGAGGCTGCCTCTGGGTGGAAGAAATAATAAAGGGGGAGGGGTTTGAGAAACAGGACCCATTTTAGGGCATGTGGTACAAGTGCAGGAGGAGGAGCTGTGACATGAGACAACAGTGGATTTGCGTTGCTTCTTGGCAGCTAGTGGTGCTAGCCATGGATGGTTCTGATGCTCTTTCTGTTGCCAGAACCCTCTGGCTGGCCATGGACATACCTGATGGCCAACAATGTCTATCTTAGTGTTTCTTTTATTATTATTATTATTACAATTCACTCATGTTTGGTTACAAAAACATTTATACTAAATCTCTTTTCATATAATAATACTGCCTCTGATCTCTTTACTGGAGTCTTTCTCATACTCCAATTTTTAGTTCAAGCTGTCAGTTCCTAGCTTTTGGCAGTTAAGTGGAAGATACTGAGAAGATAAGTTGGAGAGTTATATTTGTCCCCAAACTCCTGAGAATGTGGTTTCATTTATTACACACAGGATTATAGGATTGATTTGTATTATTTTCCTGGGGTATAAAAGCAGTGTCCTACTGGTAGTCTACTGATTTTTATTTCACTGTTATACTGAAAATGGATCATTTTCATTATAATCCACTTGCAAGTGCATGTATTTTCAAAAAGATAGATTAGAGTTCATAAACTTATGACACTATGCTATAACTAAGTAGTAGGAAAGCTATAAACACTCACTGAACAAGTCCCTTAAGCGAGTGAATGTTTAAATCATTCATTCATTCAAAAATAAACATTGATTATGTGACAAATATTATCCTTTAAGGGATAAAACCATGGTTCTTATTTTCAAAAGTTTTATATTCTCTGCAGAGGAGAGCTTGACACCAGATCATATAAGCCTGGAAATATATTAAATACATACTCTGAGATTTTTTTAAACTTAAGGGAAGCTGTAAATTCAGGGTCTGCTTTTGAAGAGGCGTGTGGGTGGACATCAAGTAGGCCAATCATTCACCACAAACATTGGTCTTCTAGTGATCACTAGTTATCTGAAAGGTGTCAAATTTGGCTCTTCCATTCCCCAAATACACAACTACCATAAGTAATTTACAGGGATATACATTTATCTAGGATAATCTACTACTGTCAAACAATAATAATAATAATAATAATAATAATAATAATAATAATAATAATAAATACAGTGTCTCAAAACAACAACAAAGACTAAATTAGTTAATTCCTGAACCAATAACTTAAGATAACTTATCTCTCTGTTTTACTCAAATTGGGGCACAATCCCAGCGTCTCAAAACAACAAAGACTAAATTAGTAAATTCTGAACCCATAACTTAACTTATCTCTCTGTTTTACTCAGATTGTTGAGTAAAACCTATTCATTTAACCTAAATAGCTTTTGAGTTTTTGAGTTTGTTTCATCACATACCACATTAACAGGTACGGAAAGTCAGGAGCACTTACAACAGCTAGAAGTAATTTTTAGATTCCCTTCAGATTTTTTTTTATATATTTACATTTCAAATGCTATCCCAAAAGTCCCCCATACCCTCCCTCAGCCCTGCTCCCCTGACTTCTTTAAGGTGCTGTTTAAACTTCTTTATAGAGTAATTCTTGTCTTTAGCAAGTTAGTATTGTTCTAATAAACAGGAAACAGAAAATGTCAGCCCTCTGTGGGTTTCAGCCCAGAAATAAGTGACTGGTATATCTTGTGTTTCCGGGTTGGTTAAATTGTAAATTATAAATATGTTTCTTATGCTAACAGAGATGCCAGTCTGTAGATGTCCATGTTAATAAAATCAAGTTGAGAATTAAAGATTATATTTAAGGGTTAAACTACTCATTTAAATATCTATCTTAAATTGGTAGATGTGTAGCACCTTCAAAAATGGGCATAACAGTTTGTAGCTAACCCATGAACAAGTAATTTTCAGGCAGTCTATGCACAAAAGAATACGAAAATTTGAGAGGAAAAGTTGAGATGAGGTTTGTTTTTTTTGTTTTGTTTTGTTTTGTTTTTTTACATTTAAGTCCCCATTCTTTAGTGTTCATCAATGCCGGCGTGTGTTGGGGACATTTGGCACAGGATTTATCATTGTCACAGAAGCTTCCTTTTATTCCTGCTTTGCATCATGTAACCTCCAGGACAGCAAGCATTGTATCAATTTTTCTCAACTAATCATATCAGTTTGTAGCTGAGTTAAAATTAATATTTGTGAGGTCTAACAGTCTGGTGATACATCATGCTCAATTAACACTCTCTGAAGGGAAACTGTTTTTGATGTTGTGTATGTGTATTTACCTTTTTGTATACGTATATATTGTATAGTTTTATTTAGCTTTTAAATATTATTAGGGTTCATCTTTTCTCTGATTTATAATGCTTATTATAACCATAACTCTGTTTAGTCATTGATTCAATGTAATTGCATGAGTAGTGCACTTGTAAAATGGATCATTGGTGATTTATCTCAAATTTATAATCAGGAGGATGAGTAGGGAGATTAATGACAACAACAAGTTTTTCTAGAACTGGGAAAAATTGAAGCATTATTTTTCTGTGTTTGTGCTACTTCCATATGAGCGTTTTCTATTTTCTCTCTATATACCTGCAAATTTCATTTTTCCCCCACAGCTAAAAAGAAGCCCTTTGTTTATATATATTTCCATTAGCTGTCTGTTAGTTGAAGACTTGTTTTCATTTTCTAATAATTGTGAATAGATAAATAATAAACATAGCTGAGCAAGCTTCTGTGGGAAAGGATATCCTATACTTTGAGCATATGACAAGGAGTGATATATCTTGGCCTTACGGTATATTTCCTTTTAGATTTGTGAGAATTCTAAGCATTGATTTCCATAGTGACTTTACCAGAATAAGTGATGGTTAACCATTCTTTATATTCTGACCAGCAATTGCCAGTCATTTTTATGTCTTAGCCATATCCAAGAAATCTCAAGAACATGGCTGCCTAAACAGGTCCTGAACAGACATGACAACTTGGGTGAAGCATATCTCACAGGATCCCAATCTTGGATAAAGAGATACTGACAAGATGACCAGGGACTGGTGAGAGTTTAAAATTACTTTCTTTCCAGGTATCAGATTCCTAATTAATTATCTATTGCCATTTTGTCACAACTAAAGGTGTATTCATGCAGGTAAAACAAATAGACTCAACAGTTGTGTTTATATATTTATTCATCTATATAGTACCCCCACAATACACACATACACACACACACATGATACACCAATGATGATTTAAAGAATAAGATGGCCTGAAATTGAAAGGAAATAAGGTAAAAATAGTTGGATTTTGGAGAGTGGAAGGACTAAGAAGATTATATAATTCTATTTTAATTAAATTCACCAGTATGAAACTTGAAATATCAAAACAATTTTAATTAAGATTTTGAATATTTTATGATTTTTAGTCATGTTTTATTTCTTTTTTGATAACTGTTCAGATATGTAACTCATCATTTAATTGAGTTGTTTTCTTAATATTCTATTTCTTTGAGTTTTATAGATTCTTGATATTAATCTTCTATCAAGTACATCTTGTGCAGGGTCAGAAAGAAGAATCTAGATAAATTTTTTTCTATATTCCTGAATTCAGTTTCAGTAGGAACTGATATTACCATTTTGTTAATATGTATTTTAAGCCTCTTTCTTATGTATATTTAAATTGGAATACCTGTAGAAATCAAGCAACTAGTATGACACCAACTGCATGGTATTGGAACAGAGACAGACAAGTAAACCAATGGAGTAGAATTGAAGACCCAGAAATAAAACCACACACTTGATCTTTGACAAAGACACCAAAATTATAAAATGGAAAATAGAATGCATCTTTAATAAATTGTGCTGATGTAACTGTTTGTCTGTATGTAGAAGAATGAAAATAATCCCATATTTGTCATCTTGTACAAAGCTCAAGTCCAGTTGGATCAAAAACCTCAACATAAACCCAAATCTAATAGAAGAAAAAGTGGAAAAGAGCCTTGAACTCATGGGTACAGGGGGAAATTTCCAGAAACAAAACTCCAGTGGCTTATGCTATAAGATCAACAATTGAAAACTGTTGACTGAATGAAAGTAGAAAGCTTCTGTAAGAAAAAGGATATAGTCAAAAAGACAAATCAGCAACCTACAGATTGAGAAAAAAATCTTCACTAACCCCACATTTGATAGAGGGCTAATATCCAAAATATATAAAGAAATCAAAAAATTAATCACCAAAAAACCAAACAACCCAGTCAAAAATGGGGTATAGAACTAAACCTAGAATTCACAACTGAGGAATCTCAAATGGCTGAGAAGCAGCTAAAGAAATGTCCAAAGTCCTTAGTGGTCAGAGAAATGCAAACCAAAACGACCCTGAGATTTCACCAATCAGAATGGCTAAGATCAAAACCTCAGGTGACAACACATGTTGGAGAGGATGTGGAGAAAGAGGAACACTCCTCCATTGCTGGTGGAATTGTAAACTGGTATGACCACTCTGGAAATCAATCTGGAGGTTTCTCAGAAAATTGGAAATAGATCTACCTGAAGACTCAGATATACCACTTTTGGGAATATTCCCACAAGATGCCCCATTATAGCACAGATGCACGTGTCCCATTATGTTAATAGTGGCCTTATTTGTGATAGCCAAAAGCTGGAAACAACTAGATATCCCACGACAAATGAATAGATACAGAAAATGTGCACAGCCTCTCAGGGTACAGCTATACCAGGCTCCTGTAACCAAGCACTTCTTTGCATCACCAACAGTGTCAGTGTTTGGTGTCTGCAGATGGGATGGATCCTAAGGTAGGGCAGTTTCTGGATGGCTTTATCATGTATTGCATCCAAACAGGAGTTTGTCCTCCACTCTCCCCGGTCCATCTCGCCCCCATTCCCTCTCAGATTCACTCCTCCTTTGCTTCCCTTCAGAAAATGGCAGACATCCCAGGAATATAAACCAAACATGGCATAATAAATTATAAAAGCACTAGGCATATACATTCATATCAACGCTGGAAGAGGCAGCCCAGTAAGAGGAAAACAGTCTTAACAGCAGGTGAAAATGTGAGAGACCTCTACTCACACTGTTATATCCCCGAGAACATCAATCTACAAAACTATACCATATAGGCAGAGGACCTCAGTCAGATCCATTGAAGCTCCCTGACTATCAGATTCTTCAGTCTCCATGCATCTCTATGAGCTCTGCTCAGTTGATTGTGAGGGTAGTGATCTTGTACTGCCCTTGACCCCTCTATCTCCTAAAATTCATCCTTACCACAGGACTCCTGACCTTTAGCAAAGGTTTGGCCATGGGACTCTAAATCTGTTACCCTCTGGATGAAGCTTCTCTGACAACAATAATCCTATTCTATCCTAGGTCTCTGGGCTATTCAACCTCTGGTTCCTGGTAAGCCAGGCAATGTCAGACATTGGATTTATCTGTGACTTGGACCTCAAGTTGAATCAGCATTGGTTAGCTACTTCCACAAGTTCTATGCCACTGTTACCCAACCCTCTTTTAAAATTATATATATTTTTATAATTAGACATTTTAAGAAGAAATTCTTTTGAGATATAGAATATTAGAAAACAGAAGTATAATGATGACATGTTAAAGCTACCATGGAATTATACAATTCTTTTTTTTTCCATTTTTTATTAGATATTTTCTTTATTTACATTTCAAATGCTATCCTGAAAGTTCCCTATACCCTCCCCCCACCCTGCTCCCCCACACACCCACTCCCACTTCTTGGCCCTGGCATTCCCCTGTACAGGGGCATACAAAGTTTGTAAGACCAAGGGGCCTTTCTTCCCAATGATGGCCAACTAGGACATCTTCTGATACGTATGCAGCTAGACACATGAGCTCTGGGGATACTGGTTAGTTCATATTGTTGTTCCAACTATAGTGTTGCAGACCCCTTCAGCTCCTTGGGTACTTTCTCTAGCTCCTCCATTGGGGGCCCTGTGTTCCATCCTATAGATGACTGTGAGCATCCACTTCTGTATTAGCCAGGCACTGGAATAGCCTCACACAAGACACCTATATCAGGGTCCTTTCAGTAAAATCTTGCTGGCATATGCAATAGAGTCTGGGTTTGGTGACTAATTATGGGATGGGTCCCCAGGTGGGGTAGTCTCTGGATGGTCCATCCTTTTGTCTTAGCTCTAAACTTTGTCTCTATAACTCCTTCCATGGGTGTTTTGTTCCCTATTCTAAGGAGGAATGAAGTATCCACACTTTGGTCTTTGTTTTTCTTGTGTTTTGCAAATTGCTTCTTGGGTATTCTAAGTTTCTGGGCTAATATCCACTTACCAGTGAGTGCATATCAAGTGACTTTTTTTGTGATTGGGTTCCTGGCAAAGGTGTGGAGAAAGAGGATCATCCCTCCATTGTTGGTGAGATTGCAAGCTTGTACAACCACTCTGGAAATCAGTCTGGTGGTTCCTCAGAAAATTGGACATAATACTACTGGAATATCCAGCAATACTTCTCCTGGGCATATACTGAGAAGATGTTCCAACTGGTAATAAGGACACATGCTCCACCATGTTCATAACAGCCTATTTATAATAGCCAGAAGCTGGAAAGAACCCAGATGTCCCTCAACAGAGGAATGGATACAGAAAATGTGGTGCAATTTCACAATCGATTAATACTCAGCTATTAAAACAACGAATTACGAAATTCTTGGGCAAATGGAATTAAACAATTCTTGATGTGTCTGAAGTTGTGGCTCAAAAAAAACTTTTTTACAACTATCAATTTAGATATCAAGTTCTTCAATCAGTGATGCATTAGGTCTTCTGATGATGGGTGAAAACATCATGAGGTGGAACTTGTCCCCCTTCTTATTTATTAAAGTTAGCTGGAAAGATTTTTGACTGTTTTGAAAAGAAGCAAAGATGTTGATAGTACTCACTTGAAGACAGAGTTTGTGGAGGAACAAGATAAACTATGTAATATGTATATATTAATTAATAGACAAAGAGGAGACAGAACATACTGATGTCTTCTCAGCAGCAAATGTTTATACGAGTTTAGTCTAATGCTTTGTCTTTTTCCAATTTTTGACAACAGAGTATAATTTCTGACTGACACATAAGAGAAATGAAACACTTTAACTGAACATTTAGCACATGCTGCATGGCTAAATGACTAAAGAAAATGCACACTGTTCTTCATGTATAGTGCTCTCATACACTTTTACCAGGATTTTTAAATACCAAAACATTTTAAATGATGCTCACAGACTTGTTTTAATTTTATTTAAGAAGCTTCTACCATATAATCAGAATTCAATGTCCAAAGTGAACAAATCCAGCTAAAAGACCATCATAAAAAATGCTACACTGACAAACCCTAAGTATGCATGCAAGTGTCACTTATGAATCACTTGATTGATGGTACATTGCTGCCTCCTTTTCTTTCTGTAATTGCCCTAAACAACTATGAATTCTGTCTGTAGTAAAATATACTGTGAGATTTTCTTCTAAAACTCCACATTTTTTTATTAAAATTAAGAACCTGAAACTAAACAGTAAGTAGCTCTGATGACCAGATCTTATTGTTATCTATTCTTAATGTTGACCACCCCATATTCTTTTATATGGGAAAAAAAAGAACTTTTAAAAGATAAACTGTACTATAACACAGAGATGTTTCATTTAATAGATATCTAAGTGTTTCCATTTTCTACTATTTCTGACAACCAATGTGCAAAGATTATAAAAATTGAAGTGATTTTAGGCCTGCTATCCATTCTAAAATCTGTTTAATGATACATTTCTACTGGGGGAAAAAAAGACCACTAATGTTTTCGAATGATATTTGATTGCTTTTATTTTTTTAAAAAAATGACATAGTTATTAGAAAAGCATGCGAAAGTAAATGGCCAAAAAGGTATTATAATACATCAAATGTATCTGTATTATCACAGTTCTGGGAGGGATGTAAAAATGCAATTTAATATTTATACCGGTAGGAGAGAGCTACTTAGGAAGCCTGGAAATTATCCAGCCTGTGTGAGTCATGGACAGGACAGCCCTGTATCTGAGGTAAGATCTCTACCTGGAGGCTTACTCCTGAATGTAGAGTGAGTTCTTTTCATTCTCTATAACAGGTGATGATTTTATAACCTCCCAGTGTCATACTTTTGGTGCTATAAATTCAGTGAATCATTGCAAAATCCTCTAGGGAAAGCTACATGTACATCATATATAAACAGTCTTGCTAAATTGTGCAGTTACTCGTTGAGATGCAGTCAAAATAAATGTTATTGTGCAGACACCAGAACTTTTGTTTGGCATCCACTAACTGATATGCTTTCTATAACTTTGAAAGAGCCAAGTGAAAGACTACCAAAAGGCTAAGATGATAGGAAGTGCTCAGTTCGAGTGTAAAGATCTCCCAGACCTCTTTTAATACAAGGAAAAAATATGAAAATGTGTGTGTGTGTGGTGGGGGGGGGTAAGAGTGACAGAGACACAGAAGCAGAGAGACAGAGAGACAGAAAGACTGAGAGACAGAGAGACATAGAAATAGAAAGACTGAGAGACAAAAAGGCAGAAAGCATAAAGCAGGTGTCAGGAAGTGGAAATTTCTGGTTTCTTTGGAGGCTCAGTTTTGTCATGTGATATTTTTTCTGTAAACCGTCATATGAGAGGTTGGTTTGTGCTGAAGCAGATACATAAGAGGATGTTTTGCTATGAACGGACTGTTGGTGATTTTCTGGAAGCAGACTGGAAGGGCACGTGATATTTTGCTAGAGCCAACACCTGAGAGAACACATGATGTTTGGAAACGGCATAAATACAACCCGACAGACAGCGGACAATGCTATGTGGTATTTGTATGCCTTACCATTGTTTGATGGTAATTGTTGTGCTTTGCCGATGCTGGTCTTCCTTGATGATACTGCATGCTACTCGAATGCCTTACTATTCTTTGCTGGTCATCACTGGGCTTTGCTGACAATGGTGTATGGAATTCATTCACCTTGCTGTTCTTCACTGATCATCATTTGTCATGACTTCCTAGAGAGCAACACCACCAAAGAAATTCTGGTGATATTTGGGGGACTTTTTTAGACTCGGGCCAATTGGCAAAGCCTTGCAGTTTCTTCTGGATTGAGTTGCCATTGCTGATTTGTTAAAGGTGTTTGTGAGTGGGATTGAGTTGCCATTGCAGATTTGTTTGAAATGAACTGCTGATATCCTAACAAGGCAGATTGGATTTGCTCCAAAGAACTATTTCTAAACAGTTCCGCATCCTCCTTTGCCTATTAAAATTTCTGTTCCACTACCTCTGGTGGGTGCTGGGATAGAAGGGAGGTTAAAGCATTTTAGAATCCTTATTAGAAGCAAGTTTTGAAAAATATAAGCCAAAAATGCCACTTTCTAAAAAAAAGTTTTGTTTTTAATTCAATGAATTAACTTAGTACCCACATTATGGTTCAAACTCACCATGCCTGCAAACTAAACTTCTACTTTTAAGGAAAAAAAAAAGAAAGAAAGAAAAGAAAAGAAAGAAAGAAAGAAAGAAAGAAAGAAAGAAAGAAAGAAAGAAAGAAAGAAAGAAAGAAAGAAAGAAAGAAAGAGAGAAAGAAAGAAAACATAACAGTCTCATAGAAAACCACAGTATCGGTGATCAAGGATGAGTTGAGTAGATCTAATGAATATTAAAAAATACATGAATACTTACTAGATCCACTTTTTTAACTTTAATGGCCAGACACAAATATGCATAGACTCAGTATTGGTTTTATGTTCTCCTAATTCTTCTTTCATATTGAATTCATCTTGAGAGGTAACAGTTAATGAGATATATTATTTTCTTCTATACTTGGCATAGTTTAAACCAAATGAATATAAATAGGTAGCTGTCCATGGTCATGTAAATGTTGGTTAACCTTTGTCACATGCTCTGGGGAAAATTTGCTAAACATTCGGACCTCTCTGCTATTTTTTCGCCTCTAAAATTTATAAAAATTCTGTTTCTTTGAAAGTTTAGTAAGTCAATCATGTCTGTTAGTATATCTTACATGTATTAAAATATTTTATTAGGCACTGCAGAGAGGGTCTAGATGTTAAAGTACTCTTGTTCTTACAGAAGACTGAATATAGAGCACAGCACCTCCATCAATCAGCTCAAAGCCATCTGTAGTCTAATTTCAGAAGTTGTAATCTTCTGGTTACCACTGCCACAACCCAATACACAAAAATATATCCATGTAGGCCCACATGTAGACACACACACACACACACACACACACACACACACTATTCATAGATAATCTCATGAATAAAATAAAACAAATAATAAAATTAAAAAATGTTGTATTTGTTGTGATAATTTTAATGTTCAGGTTAAGTAAATTGAACACCTTTGTAGTTGATATAAAATTATAGAATATTTCAGAGGCACAGACACAGTACAATGAAACATGCCATAACAGAAATTTAATATGCACAATGAGCAAGCATTATTCATTATTCTTTAAAAAGTGCATGTCATACTGTAGAATGCACATAATTGGGAAATTGGGACTGATTGGGAAATGATTCTCCCAGTCAACTTAACCAATGCTTGTATTAATTTATGTTTCTTTTATTTTTTTCTACTAGCATGCTTAATACTTCCTTTCTAAGTGTCAAATATATAATATTTTCAAGCTGCAATCATCATCATATTGTAAATTTTAAAGTCAAATGACACATTGGATAAACCAGTACTTTTTAGTGTTTCTGACCAATTTACAGTACTAAGTACATTATATTTCACAGTTGCATGAATTATAGGAAGAATTTCAAAGAGTTTGGAAGCTTACAGTGTGACAAGAATAAAAAGAGGTAGTTAAGCACGTGAATCAAAAAGAATTTAATTTTCATTGTTTACTTACTCATAAGCCTCCGGGTTTAATCAAATCCATTATTTAAAGAATATTAAATACATTCTTTTTTGCTTTTGAATAACCACCGCCTATAAGAATGTGTTGCCTTAGAGTATTTACTCCCAAGGTAATCCTTCCAACGGAGAAGGTCACTGGGGAATTAGGGTCTGAGCTTCCATTAGCCTAAACATGTTATCTATTTTTGCAGTATGTTGTATTTGTTGTGATCACTGTGACTGCTCAGATAACAGGTCTCCATTTTTATGCTCTGCTTAAGCATCTATGTGTCACATTCCCCACAGCATGTTAGTGGTTGAACAATCAGAAATGGAAGAATAGTAAAAAAAAAATGTCAGACTGTTCTGGCATAGTATTAGTCAATGTAAAATATTGCATTTGAACTTAGTGGTATAAATTCAGAGTACAGAGTATAATGCAGAGGAAGCCGCATTAGCTAGTGCTTATCTGGCCAAAGATTTACACCCGTGATTGGTCAAGCTGAATGCTAATATCACACAATCCTAAATTCGGTAGTAAGGACATAGGAATTGCTTAAGCTGGCACCATTAGATAAGGAAAAGAATAATAAAAAGTTCAATGTAAGATAGGTCATCTTTGCTCCTTTTACTACAAGTTTTCTTTAATAGTCTTTGGAGGAAGTTAGAGAAAACAACTTAGTAGTTCCTGCAACACTTTTTTTTCTCATGAGTTAGCTTCCAATACTGTACAGAAAGCCCTGTTCATCAGCCATGCTTCCTCACTTTGAGAACACGGAATAAACTTCTAAAGCCGTAACATAGTCACCACCAGAACACTATGAACATAGCTTTTCATTTTTCTCATTATTCTATTAGATATTTTCTTCATTTGCATTACAAATGCTATCCCCAAAGCTCCCTATCCCCCACTCTGCTCCCCAACCTACCCACTCCTGCTTCCTGGCCCTGGCATTCCCCTGTACTGGAGTATATAATCATCACAAGACCAAGGGTCTCTCATTCCATTGATGGCCAACTAGGCCATGCTCTGCCTTTTCATTTTAAGTATTTAAAATCTCTTTTCATCATTCTCCCAAGGACAAATTATGTCAGCTGAGGAGAAGGCATGTTTCTTCTCATGTTTGGATAGGATTCTAAAGAGAAGTCATGATAATACTAATTTCCTGGTTGAATATTTCTCATCTATCAAATATATTGTTTTAGCTGCTCTGTCACTAATGTTTGTTTGTTTGTTTGTTTGTTTGTTTTGATACAGGGTTTCTCTGTGTAGCCCTGGCTGTCATGGAAATATCACTGTAAACCACAGTAGTCTCAAACTCAGTGCCTCTGTCTTCCTAGTTCCGGAATTAAAGATGTATGCTACCACATATGGCTCATACGTGCCCTATTTTAAAGACTCATCAAGTACAATTGATATTGCATATATGTGCATGAGTATAGGATCATACACTGGAAAATAAGCTACCCATGTAACTCAAGGCTCAAACCTGATTTAAAAAAAAAAAACTAGTTTGTTCTCTCCCAGAAGTCATCCACTGTCAATAATTCACCATCATGGGGTAGAACCCCATGCGCACCTACACTATTCATTGTGGCATGTTGAATGGCTTAATCTTGTGTAATTTTCAGTCTAGAGAATGTTTATTGTCAAGTGTTACAACTAGCAGGACACATATATCACACAGTGCTCCATTCAATGAACATCAAGAAATAACTTTAAGGAACAACAGGAAAAAAGATTATTATTAAGAGTCAGTGAGTCATATTGTGTGAGTTCCTTTGTGAATGCGTTACCTCACTCAGGATGATGCCCTCCAGGTCCATCCATATGGCTAGGAATTTCATAAATTCATTCTTTTTAATAGCTGAGTAGTACTCCATTGTGTAGATGTACCACATTTTCTGTATCCATTCCTCTGTTGAGGGGCATCTAGGTTCTTTCCAGCTTCTGGCTATTATAAATATGGCTGCTATGAACATAGTGGAGCATGTGTCCTTCTTACCAGTTGGGGCATCTTCTGGATATATGCCCAGGAGAGGTATTGCTGGATCCTCCGGTAGAATTTCCTAAACACATGAAACTCAAGAAAAATGAAGACTGAAGTGTGGACACTATGCCCCTCCTTAGAAGTGGGAACAAAACACCCATGGAAGGAGTTACAGAGACAAAGTTTGGAGCTGAGATGAAAGGATGGACCACGTAGAGACTGCCATATGCAGGGGTCCACCCCATAATCAGCATCCAAACGCTGACACCATTGCATACACTAGCAAGATTTTATCGAAAGGACCCAGATGTAGCTGTCTCTTGTGAGACTATGCCGGGGCCTAGCAAACACAGAAGTGGATGCTCACAGTCAGCTATTGGATGGAGCACAGGGCTCCCAATGGAGGAGCTAGAGAAAGAACCCAAGGAGCTAAAGGGATCTGCAACCCTATAGGTGGAACAACACTATGAACTAACCAGTACCCAGGAGCTCTTGACTCTAGCTGCATATGTATCAAAAGATGGCCTAGTCGGCCATCACTGGAAAGAGAGGCCCATTGGACACTCAAACTTTATATGCCCCAGTACAGGGGAACGCCAGGGCCAAAAAAGGGAAGTGGGTGGGTAGGGGAGTGGGGGTGGGTGGGTATGGGGGACTTTTGGTATAGCATTGGAAATGTAAATGAGCTAAATACCTAATAAAAAATGGAAAAAAAAAGAGTCAGAGATTGGGTGCTATAAAGTAAAGTCTTCTGAACATGACAGGGCCATTGCATTCATAAATTTACCAAAAAACTATATATTTTATTTCAACTGTTCATGAACAAACAGATCAATAACATTTTTATGAATTACTGTGTAGTTCTATACTAGTATATTACATATATTTTAATGAGATAAATAGTTTCATGTTAGCTTATCTTTGTTTATTTAGGATGTAAGCACATATTTTTCTCTCACACTAATATTGATGCAACAATAGATCTACATAAAGAGGATGACCAAAAATTTTATTTTCTTTGCTTTGAACCTCAAAAGGGTTACAAACTCAGGGAAGAGTAGATTGCTTTTCTATATATTTTTAGAGTTACATTCATGTATGATATTTGAAATGACATTGTCTGAAAAGAAATTCGATTTAGTTAATAGATTTACGGTTATGAAATTACTGAGACTTTTGAATGATAGAGTTTGAGAGCAGTACTTAAAATTAAGTAAAATTCAATATGGTGACTTTAAAGACAGGTCTAAAATAGAATCACCTTCATTTGGTTTGCTATATTTTCTGCTTATGGAACAAATATATAAAGAAACTGGAGCAGAAAATCGGTGACATTAAATTTACTAGGATCAGAAAAAACAAGGTAAGCTAAAAATCTACCTTTGGCTTTTATATATGGCTGTTTCACAGGTTAGCAGAAGCACATGAAAATTATTTCTGATTTTAGGAAATACTTCCACTCATATATTCTATAGTATCTTTTACATTTGTTAGATATTCTTGCATGGTTTAAATGCACATTAAGAAGAATATCATTGAAATATTTTCTTATGTGGTACTTTCTTAAAGATGTTTTTGTTGGCGCATCATGCTTGAAGCAATTTAAATGAAAATATTAAACATTTTTACAATAGCTACATAAAATTGTGTATATTTTCTTCTAGATAATTCTATTTTATCATGCAAAATAACTAGAGTAATTCACTTGACTGAGTTAACATCTCTTCTATTTCCATTAATTACTACTTTTTAAAGAGAGTTCAGAGAAATATTAGTGATGACTAGAAATTAATTGTCGAATACAGAATAATACAAATCTCTTCAGTTTTTCATCTTCATATACATTTTAGACATAAATAATTATAACTATTTGTCACTGAATTATAGGGAATTTTTTTTTCTGTGCCTCCTATCCTAGACAATATTTTCTTCATTTGAGCACAACAGTGTACACTCACACAGGTTTCTATGGCACGGCAGCTACTACAATCCTTGGCTGTTTGATCCTAGACTACAATGTTTCACAGAGTATTACAGTACAAATTACCAAAGACAACTGTAGCACCCCAGGGCATTATACTTTAAAGAGTCCATTATAAACCATTCTGATTACAGCTTGCAAGTTGTTTGGATATGAAGCCATGAGGTATAATGTTATATGTATCCTAGTATACTTTGTATCACTTTATTTAGTTTGTAGTATTTTTTTAAAATATGTCTTCAATAATCAAGAACTCAATTATTTTATTGTAACTGTAATAAGTTTACTCTTTATTCATTTTGTATACATATGTTTTCCCACGTCTAAGTTTCTTAGCTTAAAATTAAAGTGCAATGTACAAGAATTAAAGAATTTTTTCTCTTCTTATTATGTGGCTTATAACTATTAGGGAAAAATGTGTTTTTTTTTAAATCTATCAGTAAAAGCCAAAACCATAAAAACATTCTTTAAATACACAAAAGTCTTAGCCAAGAGTACTTCAATATTTCACCAGCCCATATCATTGCACTGGAAGACATTCAGGTATATATTAATATATACTTAGGAGTCTTCCAACACTTTCTACAATATCCCAGGAAGACCTACTTAGGATTCTTTAACAATAATAGTAACAGTTCTTAGTAATATGAATTTAGTCTTTTTGATATTTTTCATCATAGTATTGTTTATTAACAGGTAACAAAATATGAGTGTTTTCTCTACAAGTAAATGTCTTTAGGAGTTGGAGAAATGATTCAACTAGTCAAGTGCCTTTATATACAATGATGACAATCTGAATATGAGTCACCAGTACCCACTTGAAAGAGGGTATCTGGGACTCTCATGTTAGGAGAGGGCCCAATGATGAAGGAAGTAAAGGAAACAGAGAAAGACCATAGCATGGGAACTGACAGGGAGGGTAGGATGGGGCAGTATGACCTCTTGAACTAATTAGTCAGTCTAATCAGTAGGTAAGTCAAGCTTTCTCAAAACAAAACATTAATCATAATAGAAGAAGAATTTTACTATCAACTCTCTGCTTCAATATGTACCTCTTTAGGTGTGTATATACATATTTATACATACATGCACACTAACAAAGAACAAAAAGTCTTTTGGATTAAAAATCTGGGTCTATGTTCATTCAGCGATGATGTACCTAACCCACAGTAGACTGGAAACCCCAGGGAGTTTAGCGGTCAGGTGGGGTGGGGGTGGATATCCAGGTGGAAACAGGGTGGGGTGGAGAGGAGGTGTGGGATGTAGAGCAGACAGAGTGGGGGGGGGCAGAATGGGAAATGGAATATGGAGGGTAAAAGAAATTGAAAATAAAATTAAATTTAAAAATACTTTTAAGTGGCTCATTGTTCTCAATAAATACTTCACCTCAACTCTTTATTATGAGTTTTTTTTGAGGATTTTTTTCTTTGATTCTTCAGTTGGTGTCTTGACTCTTGTTTCCTCAGCTATAAATTCACAGAAGGAAACACCTTTAGAACTGTGCAGTATAATGACAGATTAGCCAGCTTATGTGATTAGTCATTGACAGAATGTATAAGCACCCTGAAATTCAGAGACAGTGATTTCCTTCTTTGTTCCAACTATATTTCCAATGGTCCCACAGTATTTGCTGAGATAGTATTTAAGTAAAAGTAATATCTTAAAAGGCATACTAATAAACATTCCTGTAAAACAGTCTAATTCTCAATAAGTGATCTCTTTTAAAAAATGCAGTACGCAATGGTGTCAGCATTTGGAAGCTGATTATGGGATGGATCCCCGGATATGGTAGTGTCTACATGGTCCATCCTTTTATCTCAGCTCCAAACTTTGTCTCTGTAACTCCTTCCAAGGGTGTTTTGTTCCCACTTCTAAGGAGGGGCATAGTGTTCACACTTCAGTCTTCATTTTTCTTGAGTTTCATGTGTTTAGGAAATTGTATCTTATATCTTGGGTATCTTAGGTTTTGGGCTAATATCCACTTATCAGTGAGTACATATTGTGTGAGTTCCTTTGTGAATGTGTTACCTCACTCAGGATGATGCCCTCCAGGTATGAAGGAGCTAGAGAAAGTACCAAAGAAGCTAAAGGGATCTGCAACCCTATAGGTGGAACAACATTATGAACTAACCAGTACCCCGGAGCTCTTGACTCTAGCTGCATATGCATCAAAAGATGGCCTAGTCGGCCATCACTGGAAAGAGAGGCCCATTGGACACGCAAACTTTATATGCCCCAGTACAGGGGAACGCCAGGGCCATAAAAGGGGAGTGGGTGGGTAGGGGAGAGGGGGTGGGTGGCTATGGGGGACTTTTGGTATAGCATTGCAAATGTAAATGAGCGAAATACCTAATAAAAAATGGAAAAAAAATGCAGTACATCCTAATTTGATTAAAAATGTTGATTTAATGAATTTGGAAGTGGCCTAATCCTGGTAAAAGTGCCTTTGCTGAGATACTCACTTCTAAAATACTCATTAATTTGAATAATGAAATGTACAAAAGTATCTGTTTTAAGGATCAACATATCAATTCATAACTAAGTTAGCATTTTCTTGTAAGAACAGTTGAGGACATGTTCATTTCACCTCTGTACAAAAGCTGTTTTGTAATAGAATTGTAGAATACAGAAAAAAGAAGTATGAACAGTAATGGGCAAGGTTAAGTTTCAGTTTTCACACCAATTCATATTGTCTTCATAAATATTATTTTAACGAATGTTGGATTTATTAGAAGAATTTAGTGTAGTTCAAGGAAGTCCATAAATTTCTTCTCATAATATAAGATACTTTCTTCAAAACTCATTCTTTTTGAAAAGCATGTAGAAAATGTGGCTATTGATAGTAATTTGCTCTTGTTAATGCTCTGTATCATCTTATATAATACACTTTAATTATCTTGCTGTTCATTGCCTCATTTACTGACATTTGTAACTAGACTTAATGCAGCTTAAGTTAACTAATAGTACTATAAATCTGTTAACATCTGTATGTTATTTCATGTCCAATCTTTGGCAAATAAAATTATCTAGTAGCCATTTCTTCTGCTATGATCATCTGAGGAGAGATAATAGTAGAATTTTCTCTACACACTTATTTATAGGCCATAAACTGAATAACCAGGACTTCTGAGGTCTTGTTTGAAATATCAAGTATTAATGGCCCAAATAAATTAGTTGCACAAGAATACACTGAGATTCACAATTAGACTATAAAGTTCCACATCTAAAATACTGATGATTTTTCTAAAGTACTGAATAAAAAAATTAAGAGAAAAGTCGAAATTTTCTGAAATAGTGAGAATCTGTGTGCTTACACATATCCTAATATTAGTGATTTTATTGAAGGAATGTCCTTGGGAATGAGAAGGTACAGAATATTTCAAGGCATCTGAAAATGTCCTCCTATAAATACATTGTAGCTTCATAGGGAGAAGACTTGTAAAATCAAATTCTGCATAAGAACACAAAAACACATAGTTAAATAATGCTACACTCTATTTGTTTAACACAACCATTAAAATAGAAGGAGCCTGCAACAAGTCAGCACAAATGGTGAGAGAGAGGGGGGTAGAGAGAGAGAGAGAGAGAGAGAGAGAGGGAGAAGGAGAGGGAGAGGGAGGGAGAGGGAGGGAGAGGGAGAGGGAGAGGGAGGGAGAGGGAGAGGGAGAGAGAGAGAGAGAGGGAGAGAGAGAGAAAGAGAGAGAGAGAGAGAGAGAGAGAGAGAGAGAGAGAGAGAGAGAGAGAGAGACATATACCTAAAATAATAGAAGAGTAAAAAACTTCCCTGTTTGAGTGAGAACATACAGCCTAGCTCCTTGGAGTAACTGAATATAGAAACAGGGAATAGAAGAGTTTCATGAAACTCTAAGAAAACTGTGAATTGTTGTAAAAATTTGAAAATTGAAGGGCACTGCTCTATCATTACATGATGTCCTAGAACAAGTAGGAGAGGATGTAAAATTGGACACTTTACTTGAATTGGAGTCAGACAAATCTCTTCTCACTCTGATTCTCCTGCTTAATCACTGTGAATCAATATCTGAATTTTCACATCATTACTTGGAAAATAGAGATCATGGCAGGTAACATCATTGCAATTTTGTGATGATGTTATTTGCAGAAAATAAGTATCCGTTATGTGATACTTCTATTGTCAATGCTTTCATTTCTTTCACTAAAAGCATATTTTAATAGTTTTGGTAATTTCACAATTTTTACATTACAATATTCACATTATTTCTCCTTCACTTCTCCAATATCCTCTCACAAGGCCTTAAATTCACCACATGTTCTATAACTATTTTAGACACACACACATACACACAAATACATGACTTGCCCAACCTACTTAGTATTTTTTGTATTCACATGCATTTAGGACTGACAGCTGCAATTGGACAATGTATAAGGGGAAAGCTGATTCCCTCTTACATGGCAGCTTTTGATTGCCTGTAGTGCTCCATCTAAAGGTGCAGACTTGTCAAATATCCACATTGATACATTGACTAGTATGCAATCTTTATTTGGGCAAAACTATTACTAAATTTTCATGGGTACATCATCTCTATCACAACACTTTTTTAGCAGCAGGTCCCCTGGTTATCAACCTCTTAAAATCTTCTTGACTCCTCTTCCACAATATTCCTTCAAGTTTTGGTGTTAGGGTTGCCAAACAGAAGGGTTGCCAACTGTGGAAAGACATCCCAGTGTTGCTTATCTTTGTATATTGACTAGCTGTATTTCTCTGTTGTAATCACTGATGGCTGTTTTTTTTTAAGTATCTTTGTTGAGACATATGAAATAAATTTATATGAAGAGATAGAATAAATATTAGAACCAGGTTAGAAATTAAAATTTTATAAGTCAGTTGGTCAAATCATGCTTCATAGGATAACTACATATTGTCATATCTTTCTGTACTGTATTCAAGGTTATTTATCATAATATTTATATTAAGTTTCTTATCAATAAAATATTACCCAGATACCAGTATTTTTGTAGGTGTAACTGCCAGGATCATCTCTTGACATTGTTATACCTCGCTTTAAGCTAATATTTAAAGATTTAAGTAAGATACATCAAATAGAGAAACATCACAATTACATGTTTTGATCAATTGTTCATTACATAGTATCTATAGAGTTCTAGACAGAATTAGCTGAAAAATCAGGAAAGCTCTGAATTTAGAAAATATACCAATTACTCTCAATTTCCATTTTTCCATTGTGGTTGTACTGTACAAGCTTAATATAAGTAATTTTAGGTGTGTATTGATGCTGAAAATAAAATGAGCAATAATTTCAAAATTATTTTTAATATAAAAATGATAACCACATTTGAAAGAGACTTATATTTTTGAAGACCCCATTTTATACCTCTTTAGAAAAATTATTTATACAACTCCAAAATCCAATGTGATCCTCAAAATATATATCCTAGCATGAAAGTGTGCTTGTGTTCTATGCTTCCATGTCATGGACATGTATCTCCTTTATTCCATATGCACCCCTAATGAATGAGAATTTTAATTCCACTCTACTGGTATACATTCTTCTCAGCAAGGAAAAAGTCACTGTCAAATAAAATTTAGTTTACAATTGGTTAGCAAGGTGATAGCAGCCTTTTTTATAATAGCCAGAACCTGGAAAGAACCCAGATGACCCCTCAACAGAGGAATGGACACAGAAAATGTGGTACATTTACACAATGGAGTACTACTCAGATATTAAAAAGAATGAATTTATGAAATTCCTAGGCAAATGGATGGACCTGGAGGGCATCATCCTGAGTGAGGTAACCCAATCACAAAAGAACTCACACAATATATACACACTGATAAGTGGATATTAGCCCAGAAACTTAGAATACCCAAGATAAAAGATACAATTTGCTAAACACATGAAACTCAAGAAGAATGAAGACCAAAGTGTGGACACTTTTGCCCCTTCTTAGAATTGGGAACAAAACACCCATGGAAGGAGTTACAGAGACACAGTTTGGAGCTGAGACGAAAGTATGGACCATCTAGAGACTGCCATATCCAGGGATCCATCCCATAATCACCCTCCAAAAGCTGACACCATTGCATACACTAGCAAGACTGTGCTGAAAGGACTCAGATATAGCTGTCTCTAGTGAGACTATGCCGGGGCCTAGCAAACACAGAAGTGGATGCTCACAGTTAGCTATTGGATGGATTACAGGGCCCCCAATGGAGGAGTTAGAGAAAGTACCCAAGGAGCTGGGGGGATCTGCAACCCTATAGGTGGAACAATAATATGAACTACCCAGTATCCCCCAGAGCTCGTGTCTCTAGCTGCATATGAATCAGAAGATGGCCTAGTCGGCCATCAGTGGAAAGAGAGGCCCATTGGTCGTGCAAACTTTATCTGCCTCAGTACAGGGGAATGCCAGGGCCAAGAAGTGGGAGTGGGTGGGGGACTGGGGGAGGGAGCGGGTGGGGGACTTTTCAGGTAGCATTGGAAATGTAAATGAAATAAATACCTAATTAAAAAAATAAAAATAATTAAAAAAATCACAATCTAAAAGACAAAAGAAAAAAAAGCTGCTTCAATTAAAGTTCAGTAGATCTCATAGCTGGTACTCTCTTCTAGATCCATGTTGTCTCTCTACATTTAAAGAAAGGGAGAATTAATATATTATAATCCTATGGCAGCAAGACATACTGACCAAAAAATTATAATGTATTTCAAGGACATATTTACTCCCCTTTCTCCCTATGCCTTAAGTGTAAATAACCATTAAATGCACACACTCAGTTTGAGTAACATTCTTATTTTCTTTTAACTCATACTCCAAGGCTCTGAAGAACCAGTGACCCATGTGTCCATCATCTCAGTCATGAAAATTATTATTCATCTGTCAAAATGGGGTCTAGAATTCTTGCCTCAGAAAAAAATCTCTTCATAATATATACAAAGTGCTATTTCTATGGTCCTAGAAATGGGATAATTCTGCAGATAACATTTCTTAAGTCCTTCTATTTATTACTTATTCATCAGTCTTTTGATAGTAAGTTCTGACTTCTTTAAGGGCAAATTTGTTTCTTGCACACTTTTGTGACTAACAGTGTGAGCTCAGAGTTCTTGGTGAGAGCCAAGGGTAGTCTATCTGTGATATATGCAATTTATATATAAAATATTTAACTGCTATACTAATTTACACAGTAATGGATATAGAAAATGCTCGAAGTTAGACATGTACCTTTTGTCTTCCTAGTTGCTTCTGAAATTACTTGCACCTAAGGGAAATTTTCTACTAAATGATTTTCTGAATAATCACTTTCCCAAAATGGATTTTCTCCACTTACTTTTCCCCTAGTAGTTCTAAAAAATGGAAAGTGCTATCTTATTAAGAACATCTTATTACTTTTATTTTTCTGACACTGAAATGCTTAGATATGTAATAGATAGGATCATTATCTTTTTTTGGGAAGCAATCTATATGTGAATTTCACCGGAGTCATTCTGGTTTTCCAAAAATGGAATTTGTTTTCTACAGATTCTCAGAGAATGTGGTATATAACATGGGCTGCATGTCAGAAGCAGTCCCCAGAGGTAATTTTGATTTAACATCCTACTGTTTCAAAAATATACCTGTGTATTTATAATGCACTCTTGGGATAATATACTGGTACAATTTTCCATTGGGAAAAATAATTTTCAGATGTCCTCATTAGAGGTTAAAAGCAACAACAGAGATTAAGTTTGATAAAATAAACTATTTTATTTAGACTTTCATATTTTCTAGTCCTTAACTAAAGTATTTGCTTATGGAAGGCACTCACAGAAAGCACAAAGGAAAGTAAGAGAGGAAAATATTCCCTGTGCCTTCTTATTCTAAAACAAACATAATGGTTGATATTCCTAAGGGGTGTGGAGTGGAAAAGAACCACATGAAACTCTTGTCCTGTCTACATTGCACACTCATCCCATTGAGAGTGTTCTTTGGCTTGCAGGTGCTGATAGCAGGGCATGCTAGTGTTTGCATCTCTGTTACTTAGGTTCTCGCTAACCAGAAAACCCCATTATTGTTGGACCAGGACTGACTGGTGTGACCACAATATTTTTGAAGTTAATTTGTATAAATTCTTCCACATTTGTTAAAGTCGATAGAGAAAAGACCAGGAGACATTACTCAACATTACTCAAAGAACTTCAGATCACTAAAGAATGCTGAGAGTGGGAGAAATTGTCTTCTCCGGGGAAAAACAGCACAATTATCAGACTGAATACATACACACAAGCTTCAGATCGAGCAGGTTATATTGAGAAATAGTTCTGTATGTAAACATATATATGATCATGTAATAACAATCAGGAAAAAGAGGTCATGGATTTAAGAAAGATAAAGTAGGATAATACAAGAGGGTTTGGAGTGAGGAAAAAGAAGGGAGGAATTAATAATTATAACTTCAAAATATGAAAAAAATAATTGAAACTCATGGGAAACTTTTCTCAATTCCTAGCTTTGTGCTGTTTCCTCTGGTCTCTCCATCTATCTTCTTAAGATTGTTAGAACAAGGTCTTTTTAATAACTATAACATTCATCTATGACCTTTTTTTAAATACTGACATTCTATATTTATAACATTTGTTTATTGATTGGGAGAAAATATAATATCAAAGTTAAGATGGTTTCCTTTATTAAAATCTTATTGATCTAAAGTCTGTTTATTTTTTATTTTGATTATGTAGTTCTTTTGCTCCATCCTCTAACAATGAGGATGTCCAGGCAAGATTTAAACTTGTCCTGCTGTATTAATCTCCTGAGTAGTCAGCTAAGACTATAGATATACATCTCTATACTAAGCAAATATGTAAAAGTGAATTATGGCAATATGCAATATCTAGGGTCCATTCAGTCCAGACACACAATTGTCTTCTGTTATTAAGCATCCTGACATTTTCTAAAATTGGGAAAATGTGTAAGTTAGTTATGTCCTAGCCTAGGTTATTCAGCATAATAAGAATAGCATCTAAGCCAGGTGTGGTAGCACACGCCTTTAATCCCAGCACCTAGGAGGCGGAGGCAGGCCAATTTCTGAGTTCGAGGCCAGCCTGGTCTACAGAGTAATTCCAGGACAGCCGGGACTACACAAAGAAACCCTGTCTCGAAAAAAAAAAAAAAACAAAAGCAAGCAAACAAACAAACAAAAAACAAGAATAGCATCTAAGTGAGATGATGCTACAAGATTATGAAATAATCATGCATTTATTAAAGTAGATAGATTTACTTAGAATGGTTGAATTAAGATGATTTTTAAAAGAATATTTCAGAGATTACAAAGAATGGGAGTTTGATTTACACAATTGCCAACATTTATGGATTACTCATAGAGTTGAGTATAAGCTAAATAAGTGATAACGAAGTAGTAACATGTATTTTTGTTATAACAAACTTACCATTCAGGAATAGAAGCTTGATAGTCAGGAGAGACACAAAGGGGTATAACAAAACACTGTCCCTTCCAATCAGTTTGTACTTTTGCAATGAAGTTACAAGCATTCTAAGACACAATCTTATTTAAAGCAAACAAACAATAAAACAGTAAAGAACTTCAAGTTGAAAATATCAGAAACAAAATGTAGGTTTGAAAAAGGTTAGATAGTATATCTATCTAAATGTTACACATAGAATCTACTTGTGTGAAATCAGCAATTGAAACAAGCAGTAACTTTCTGCTGTACATTCATTTTTTAAAAGTATGTTGATGGCTACTTTCGGTATATGTGAATACAAGGAAACAGATGCTAAAATCTAGATGAAGAATCAAAGATTGACATGACAGATATAAATATAAAAAGTTTATATTGAAAGGCAAAGCCTTAGAGTCTGGTTTTTTTTTAATGATTCCAAGAACCATTTAGATTTTTAGTAAGAAATTATTTCTAGACAAGATTATTACATATTAAAGTGGAATATGATAGGGTGTTTCTTGTCTAAAAAAGATAGATTTATACTCTTATTTGATGATTTAAAGGTGCACCCTCTTAAAGCTAAAATAAGGGAGCTCAATGGCTTCAAGTCACGATGAAACTCCTTGTGAGTGAGGTAACCCAATCACAAGAGAAGTCACTTGATACGCACTCAGTGATAAGTGGATATTAGCCCAGAAACTTAGAATATCCAAGATACAATTTGCAAAAGACAAGAAAATCAAGAAGAAGGAAGACCAATGACCAATGTGTGGATACTTCATTCCTCCTTAGAATAGGGAACAAAATACCCATGGGAAGGAGTTACAGAGACAAAGTTTGGAGCTAAGACGAAAGGATGGACCACCCAGAGACTGCCCCACTTGGGGATCCAGACCATAATCAGCCACCAAATGCAGACATTATTGCATACACCAGCAAGATTTTGCTGAAAGGACCCTGATATAGGTGTCTCGTGTGAGGCTATGCCAGTACCTGGCAAATACAGAAGTGGATACTCACAGTCATCTATTGGATGGATCGCAGGGTCCCCAATGGAGGAGCTAGAGAAAGTACCCAAGGAGCTGAAGGGGTCTGCAGCCCTATGGATGGAACAACAATATGAACTAACCAGTACCCCCAGAGCTCGAGTCTCTAGCTGCATATGTAGCAGAAGAGGGCCTCGTCGGCCATTATTGGGAAGAGAGGCCCATTGGTCTTGCATACTATATGCCCCAGTACAGGGAAATACCAGGACCAAGTAGTGGGAGTGGGTGGGTAGGTGAGCAGTGCGGGGGAAGGGTATAGGGGACTTTCCAGATAGGATTTGAAATGTAAATGAAGAACATATCTAATAACAAATTGAAAAAAAAGAATATTTAAACACAAAAAATATTTTTTCAGATGCTTTAAAAAACAGAAAGAAAGAAAGAAACTCCTCATGAAACTGTTCAGTATGTAAGAAATCCACAGCCTCACTTCAAACAAGTATATTTTTTTCTTAAAACAGATAAATTATTAGTTCCATTTTGGGTGTATAAATTAAAAAGGTTCCATTGATTAGTTTGGAGGGGATTCCATAATAATTCTAATCTTTTTTATTATTTCATTTATTTAAATTTCAAATGTTGTCACACTTACCAGTTTCCCCTCCACGAACCTCTCCACCCTTGGTCTCTAGGAGGGTACTTTCCCACACACCCAGCAAATCCTGCTTTATCCTTCTAGCATCACCCTTCTCTGGGACAGCAAGCCCTCCACAGGACCAAGTGCTACTCCTCCCAGTGAGGCCAGATAAAGCAGTCCTCTGATACATATGTAGCTAGAGACAGAGACCAGCCCCTGAATACTCTTAGGTTGGGAGTTTGTCCCTGGGAACTCTGGGAGGTACAGTTAGTTTATGTTGTTCTTCATAAGGGGTTGCAATCCCCTTCAGCTTCTTTAGTCCTTCCCCTAACTCTTCCATCAGGGTACCTATTGTCAGTCCAATGGTTGGTTGTGATTATTTGCATCCAATGCTGTCAGAGTCTTTCAGAGGACAGCCATACCAGTCTCCTGTCTGGAAGCTCATGTTAGCATCAGCAACAGTGCCTGGGTTTGGTTTCTGCAGATGGAATTGATCCCAAGTTGGGGGCTTTCTCTGGATAGCCACTCCTTCAGTCTCTGCTCCATTTTTTGTCTCTGCATTTCTTTCTGACAGGAATAATTCTATGTTAAAACTTTTTAGATGGGTGTGTGGCCCCATCCCTCAATTGGAGGGGCCCTGGCTATCTGTAGGAGGTGAAATCTCCAGGTTCTATCTCCCTGCTGTAGGGCATTTCAGCTAAGGTACCCCACATTGAGTCCTGAAAGCCTCTCACACACCTGGCATCTGGGACTTAATAGTGGTACCCCATTCCCCACCCCACCCTCACTGCTACATATTTCTATTCATCACTTTCCTCTGTAGAAGGAAATATAGGAAGGGGAAATAAAGAAGGATTTCTTGCTACAAAGAGAAAGGAATGTAAAAAGTTACCAGGAGAGAGGAACTTTCTAATTCACAATTGAAAGGAAACTATCTTCCATTCAAGAACTATGTTGAGCTATACAGGGTACTTCAACTGAAAGTTCTGGGTTTTGTTGTTGTTGTTTTTTGTTTTTTGTTTTTTGTTTGTTTTTTGTTTTTGTTTTTTTGGGGGGGTGTTTGTTTTGTTTTTGTTTTTGTTTTTGGCGAGGAGAAGTGTTCTGGGTATTGTTCACCGGCATACAAACAAGTTGGTTTCCTAACAGCATTTTATAACAAAGGTCATTTTGTTTCTCTTCCCCTTCTCTCACTCCCCTCCATCATTTGTTGTGCCCTACCACTGCCAGCAAGCCCCTTCCTATGTTCCTGTCATGCTGAACTTTTGTCCTCTACTCTCTTTTTAACATTTCCTATGTCTTCTTATATTTCAATTTAAACATTAAGTTATTTTGTTCAGCTGGGGTGACAAACTGATGGGTGACAAAAGACATCAGAAAGAACAATTCTGAGAAATATAAATGTCCTTAGATTCACACTGACTAAGTCAATGCCTGCTAATTTATAGTGGTATTCCTTGTTAGATGAAATTGGGCATTCTTGCAGATATATATATATATAATGTGTGGGTGTATCACTGTATTTTATCTCAAAATTGGTTCTTTATCAGAATTGGTTTTCTTGATTGAGTGTTTATATTCATTTTGCTTTCATTGAGAGTAATTTTTTTCATACAATTTACTCTAGTCACATGTGAACATAGCCCAAACTGAAACATTAGCCACAACAAGTATATGCAATCGGAGCAATTTTGTTTCACTAATAAATGGAATCAAATATTATACTTTTGTAAGTCATTTCAGCCATTTCTAGGAATTAAATATGGTTTTAGCATTGTAATTGCTGATCTTTGTTGTCAACTTCTTATTCAGTGTCAAGTTTTTTTTAAATATCCAGACATGGACATTTAAAATATCTAATATATAATTGCCAAGCATTAGAGAAGTAAAATGTCCATGAAGTTATTTTTATCATTTTAGTGACATAAATGACCTGATCAAAACAACTTAAATATATGATGGTTTACTTTGCATAACTGTTCTAAGTAGATGGTGTCATAATGGTGACAAGGAGCCTGAGTTGGTACCCATATTATAGGGGCAGAATTCACAGATAAATACAGATGATCATTGAGGCTAAACTTAGTTTTACGTTTTTATTTGGTCCAGGTGCAGTCAAATAGACATACTTGCACACATTCTGGGAACTTTTAATCTCAGTTAAGAATTTTAGAAACACCACAGACAAGGCAAAAGGTATGTTTTTATGGTAACTTATATCCAGACACGATGCCCATTATGATGAACCATTATATAGTCCTTCAGTAAATAAAAATTGAAACCGGTAGAACATCATCACAATCAGATAGTCAATACAAACATGCACAGGTCTCTCAAACTGATAGAGGGCAGAGGGACATCCAGACATATTTACAAGGGAAAGAAGACAGTCTTTAGCTATTTTGCTATATTCTTTCAACTATATGATTTTTGAGAAAGGGCAAAACTATAGCAATGGTGCAAAAATGAGTGATTGCCATGCGCTCCTTGTTAGGGATAAGTGACTTTTCAGAGCACAGCATACAGTACAAGGAAACCCATGATAGGTGTGTGAATATCCATGAAATGTATGGGGCAAGATGAACAGCATTGCACACTAGACTTTGGTTTGTTGACTGCAAGTTTCTGCTGTGGGAAACTGACAGAATAGTAGGCTGATGTAGGTAACTAAAAGTACGAATTTCTGTACTTTGTGATGACTTAGGATTCATCTAAATATAGCATCTGAATATACTTAAGAACAAATATCGAACACCAGATTTGAGATACATGTGACTCATAAACTTAAAAAGTGATTCAGGCAACATAAATCCCCAAAACTATTTCATCAGCATCTATAATGTTTCATAAACTAAATGCAGAAGGCTAGAAAACTTCTTAGGACAAAATCTAACACTACATGCACAGCACTACCTGGAAGCCGTTAAAAAGAAGTAGTAGTTATATATGAGTAATATCCCCCACCTTATGTTCTATTGCAAGTTTGAAAAACAAACAAGGGGGGCATCCTACAGTCAAAACTATGACCCATAATTTTCCAATCTGAAAGAATTACAGGGATGGAAATGGAAATGAGCCTGAGGAAAAGAAGGTCCAGGGACAGGCCCAAAATGGGAACTAGCTCAAGGGGAGGCCCCAAGGTATGACACTATTACTGAAGCTATGCAAAGTTCACAAAAAGGAACCTAGCATGATCACACTCAGGAGGACCAAACAAGCAGCTGAAAGAGTCAGATGCAGATAGTTGTACCCAACAAATGGACAGAAGCAGCTGACCCCTGTTGATGAATTCGGGCAGGCTGAAAGAAACTGAGGAGAAGGGTAGCCCTGTAGGATGACCAATAGTCTCAATTAATCTCGACCCCCAAGGTCTATCAAACACTAGAGCACCGAACAAGCAACCAATACCCGTTGATATGAGGCCCCCAACACATATACAGCAGAGGACTGCCAGGTCTGTGTTCATTCAGAGATGATGCACCTAGCCCTCAGGAGTCAGGAGGCCACAGGGAGTTCAAAGGCCAGATGGGGTGTGGGGTGCAGATATCCACGTTGAGATGGGTTGGGGAGTAGGTAAGGGATGTGGAACAGTCTGAGGGTGGATGAAGGGGGATAAAATCTGGAATGTAAATTAAAAAGTAATTAATTAATTGAAAACAAACAAACAAAAAACCTAACAGAATAAAGCTATCAAAATTGAGAGAAAAATTCAATAGATCTAGCTTTAATGATTTCATTAAAAAAAAAGAGAGAGAGATAATGCTTGTGGATTCACAGTGCCAGGAATAATGAGAACAGAATGTACACCGCAGCCAGAAAATAAATCTATTTTAAGCAGTTATTGAGAAGTGAAATGAAAAAGATCTACATCCACATTTATTCAACAAATTGACGTCAGTCACTAAATCTGCACCTTAATACAGATTTCGTCAGTGATCTGCATACATCTGCTGCCATGTACCTTGTCAAGGACCTATGTAGTTGTATAATAAATGAACTTAAACCACATACGAAAATGCAAATCTCATAAACTGATAAATTGTAATTAAGTGGCTTCCCACTCTTTAGGTAGTATTTAGTCCTTACGTTATTCTAAATTTTCAGGTATGTTTATGTTAGGGAGAAAACTCAGTTTTTAGTATCTTTTCAGCTAACAAAGGGTATGTTTGAGGCATGGCTTTTTACTTACTGTTTATAGCACTAAGACACAACCAATATGTTAATTCTACCTTTAGATCTTCTGTAATATATCATTGGCTGACCTATCACAATGGACTTGGGTGCTGTGTTTAGTGATCATCTCAGAGTTGGGTTCAGCTTTTGTTACTGTGAACATTATTAACATAACAATCTACCTTTGATTGTTCAGCAAAAGAATGTCCATAACAATCACCTGGAAATTCTCAATTACAGAGTGGGCCATAATCAAGTTAAAGAAAACAAATAATTACAATAGCTTCAGCTTCATGCACAAGATTTTATATATGTATAAAGTTATACATAGCACATAGCACTGTAAACTTTGCTGTAAAAGAGAATGTAATTGACTTTTATAGGTATTTCACTAATTGCAATGAAGTTAAATATCATGTCTGCTCATCTTGTTTTTTGTTCATTGCTACTGTTTGGTTATTTTACAAGTTATTTGTGCATTTTATATTTTATTTATAAATTTAGAGAACAATTCAGATGCATTCTATTAATATAGTGTTAGCTTTATACTTAAATCAGATGCATTTAATAAACACAATGAAGTAATATTCATAGTCAAAAATTATTAAGCATTTTATAAAGATAATATAATTTTATTCAACAATATTTCCCCTGTCAAATAAAAAAATGGTTCTGACTTTTAATTCTTCTTTCTTTTAATTTCAGTATTAGGGCAGTACATATTTGAGCAGATACGTACACATATTACTCTGTGTAAGTAGAACGCATGATGTCTCTTCTCATAAAATATTCTCTATCTTTTTTGTAGATAAGGTTCCTCACTAAACCTGAAACTGGCCAGTTCAGAAGCTGGATGCCCATCACGGCAAGAATCCTCGAGTCTTTGCTTTCCAAGCACTGGACTCACAGGGGAATCTTTCCTTGTCTGTAGTTTGGCCTTGACTAAGGGATCAAAACTCTGCGTCTTAAGTTTAGACATCAGTCAGTTGAACCCTGTCCCCAGCCTTGGCATTTTTAATCTACTAACAAACTTAAAGTTTTATACGTTGACATTTGATTTTTTTTTTTTACCTGTCTTCCATGTTTATGTTCTGTGGCAGGTATTTGGTTTCATCATTTTCCACTGGAATAATAGTTTTCTAACAGAAATCACTTTCAACTTGAATGGGACATGAAGGTAATAGATATTGTAGAACTGCATAGTTTATGAATAACTTGAATACAGTAACTCAAAACACCAAACCCCAAATTATGAGGAAGAAATTAAATGGTAATATTCCTGATTTATTATATTTTTTTCATCTATTGATTGATGACATTATAACTTATAGAGGTAAAAAGATTTTATGAAGGTTTTTCAATTATTTGTTATTATCATTAAATTTCAACATCTTTTAAAAATAAATAATGTCTTATAGTATTCCAAATTAGATAATATCCTGGGTGTGTAAAATTATTTATATATATCACAAATTAATGTAATATATATTAAGGCTACTTAAGCAGGACATAATTAGTATATTTTGTCAAGAGAAAAGCTAGTTCAAAAGATATAGAGCATACAGCATGTGTTCCTTCTGAGACATAATAATAAATAATTGCTATGTACATCACTAGAAAGTACACAAAAATGATAGTTTGTTACTTATATAAAGTAATGAATTCTAAGAACAAGGTTAGGAATATCTTTCATTAACAAATAATATACTAAATACATCTTTTTTTATTTACTAGTAATATTTCTTGGCTTTGTTTTAAGCCATAAAAACTACCAATTTTTCATTAAATTTTATTCATTTACTTATTTTTGTTTATTTATTTATTTATAAAAACTACCAATTTTTCATTAAATTTACTTATTTATTTATTTATTCATTTATTTATTTATTTACTCCAGATTTTACTCCCCTCCTGGTCCACCCTCCTACTCTTTCATATCCCAAACCTCCTCCTGCCCCCCTGTCTCCACTAGGATGTCCCCACCTCCTACCCCCACCCCAGCAAACTTTTAAACTCCCTGGGGCCTCCAGTCTCTTGAAGGTTAGGTGCATCTTCTCAGTCTAAATCCAGACCCAACAGTCTTTTGCGGTATATATGTTGGGAGCCTCATATCAGCTGGTGTATGTTGCCTGGTTGGTGGTCTAGTATCTGAGAGATTTCCGGGGTTCAGGTTAATTGTGACTACTGGTTCTCCTACAGGTTTGCCCTCCTTCTCATCTTCTTCCAGCTTTCTCTTAATTCAGCCACAGGAATTAGCAGCTTCTGTCCATTGGTTGGGTGCAAATATCTGCTGCATCTGACTCTTTCAGCTACTTGTTGGTTCTTTGAGAGTACAGTCATTTAGGTCCCTTTTTGTGAGCATTCCATAGCTTCAGTAATAATGTAAGGTCTTGTGACCTCCCCTTGAGCTGAAATCCAATTTGGGCCTATCACTGGACCTTATTTTCCTCGGGCTCTTCTCCATTTCTATCCCTGCAGTTCTTTCAGACAGGAACAATTATGAGTTTTGACTGTGGAATGGCAACCTGTTCCTCACGTGATGCTCTGTCTTTCTACTGGATGTGGGCTCTACAAGTTCCCTTTTGGCACTGTAGAGCATTTCATCTAAGATCCCTTTCTTTGAGGCCTGAGAGTCTCTCACCTCCCAGGTCTCTGCTACATTCTAGAGGGGCGCCCAACCTCCAGCCTCCCAATGTTGCATGTTTCCATTCTTTCTGCTGGCCCTCAGGGATTTCAGTCCTTTTCTCCCAACCAACACCTGATCATGTTTCCCTCTTCATCCTGCCTCCCAAACCCCCTTTCCCTCTCACATCCCTCCCTCTACCCATCATTGTGGTTGCTTTCTTATTCCTCTCCAGTGGGACTGAGGTATCCTCACTTGGGCCCTTCAGCTTGTTGAAATTCTTGAGTTCTGTGGGCTGTATCTTGGGTATTTGGCACTTTTTTGGGCTAATATCCACTTAATAACGACTACATACCATGTATGTTATTCTGGGTCTATCGCTCAGGATGATATTTTTCTAATTCCTTCCATTTGCCTGCAAAACTCATGATGTCCCCATTCTTAATAGCTGAGTAGTATTCCATTGTGTAAATGAACCACATTTTCTGTATTCATTCTTTTGTCGTGGGGCATCTTGGTTGTTCCCAGCTTCTGGCTATCACAAACAAGGCCATTAAGAACGGTAGTGGTATATATGTCCCTGTGCAATGGTGGGACATCTTTTGGGTATATTCCCAAGAGTGGTATGGCTGGTCTTCAGGTAGATCTATTTCCAATTTTCTGAGGAACCTCTAGATTGATTTACAGAGTGGCCGTACCAGTTTGCAATCCCACCAGCAATGGAGGAGTGTTCCTCTTTCTCCACAACCTTGCCAACATGTGTTGTCACCTCAGAAATCTACCTGCCTATGCCTCCCAAGTGCTGGCATTAAAGGTGTGAGCCGCCACTGTCCAGCATCAGATTTTATTAATAGATATTGTTTTATACATCAGTGAATGTAACTTTATTCTCAAGAGCCAGAACACTATGTAACTGCTTTTCCAGGGTAAAGTAAATCAACTTCTAATGTCCATGTTTATCCATTTGTATTGCACAGTTCAATGCCGCAGAGAAAAGGAGTTTATCTTGTTTATCACTTTGAAATTTAATATTAACTACTCCAAGAGCTCCTATATGTATAAGGACATTATTTCCTGTTTTGAAATATCGATGTAAAATGAATTACATACATTGTCTACACAGTACTTTGAACTAAAATGACCCTTATATTATTGATTAGATACCCGTTTTTGGAAATAAATACATCTATTGCCCTTCTTAAATAATGATAAATATGATGATAATAGTTTAAAATGTATGAACTAATTTACTCATGTATTCCAATTATTTTAACTGAGAGAGATTTAATTACACTTTACTATTATTAGCATAACACAATTATAGTTCATAACAAAGCAGGATGCTCACTTCTAACCAGTAGAACTTGTCAAGAGAATTTTATTGACATTGATTTTTTTGTTGGAGATTTTGCACAGAGTACTTTGAGAATTCTGAGAAGCAAAATATGAATTGACCTCGCAGTTTAATTATACTCATGTCTGCAAAGCAAGGCCTAATGGAACAAAATGAAAAGAAATGGGATAATATAATATCTTTTTCAAAATTATCAGTCACCTTTAAAAACTTTTAGGTGAATTCCCTAAGTTTATTGGTGAGGATCTTTGTCTTAGTTATGGGTTATTTTTGCTTTGATGAAACACCATGACCAATATGAAACACCATGACCAATACAACTTGGAAAAAAAAGAGGTTTTTTGGTTTACACTTTCACATCACTGTTCATCATCAAAGGACATTAGAATAGGACCACAAGCAGAGCAGAAACCATGAAGGATTGCTACTTGCTGGCTTGCTCCATATGTCTTGTTCAGCCTTCTTAATTGTAGAACTCAGGAACACCAGCCCCAGTGTGCTCCAACACACAATGGTTTGGGCCCTCCACCATCAATCACGAATTAAGAGAAAGTCTACAGAACTGCCTACATCCTGATCTTATGAGGTTCTTTTCTCTAAGTTGAATTTAGCTTGTGTCAAGTTGACCTAAAGTATCTTTAGTATTCTTAAATAATTCATTATATTATAATATAAATGAGTTATGAACAACTTCAAGTTATTCACACAGCCAGAAAATTTAGATTCATTTAAATCCTCACAAGGTTACTCAATATACAGAAGACCTTATCCCTTTTACTTCCTGTCTCAGGATTGGGACCCTATCTGGCTTGGACCTCTGTAGATCCTGTGTATGACATATGTGTCAATCCTGTTGGGGTGGAAGGCAGTTTTTCTTTGGTATCTTCCAACCTCACTGGCTCTTAAAATTTGTCTTTCTCCTCTGTAACATAGCTCCTCAATAACTGTGTGGAGAGGTTTGATGAGTACGTCCCTGATAGCATTGAGTGCTCTATGGTCTCTGACTTTCAGCACATGATCTACTTGTGAGTAGGTTTCTATCATTTTTGAGATATTTACTTGTGTTAAAATATTGCATAGATCAAGGTTAGCAGAGTATTGAAGGTTTTTTAATCTTATGTGGTTAAATATCACAACCTGGCACATAGTTTATGTACCACTACATATTTCAAGATTTTAGAAGCAATGAGCATACAAGTGTCCTATTTGTTCAAAATACAAATGTTACAAGATAAGGAAGTCAATGCTGGCATCCTGAAGACTCAATGATAATCTAGAAAGTATAGCTTTTCTACCTTATCTAAACAAACACCTGAAAGCATTAACTTTATTATCCCAAAAGTTATTATTAAATAAATTTAACTTAATTTTGCTGTTTGGAATTTTAAATTATGTTCAATAGTAATTTTTATTTGCCAAATGTAAGGTTCCTTCTCAGAGTCTGGTTTATCTCAGCTGTTCAGGTTCAAATTCCTCTCCAAGTTGATTGATTCAACCAGGCTCCTCCCAGCTTCTCAATGAGTTTCTCTGCTTTACCTCAAAATAACTCTGGAAATTTGTTCTAATCTTTGGTTGCTTCTTGTCTCTAACTTTAACTGCTTCTGCTAACCTGCATAGGTGATAGATGACCTTGCATATCCCTTGCTGATTTGGATTCATTAATCTAATGCCAACCCCTATATTTATCACACTTTCTTCAAATCCCAGAAGACTGAAGTTTTCTGTTGAAGCCTCTTGGAGCATGTTGTCTACAATCCCTATTAAAATTACTTCATCTCCTTCAGCCAAATCAAGGAATATTTTGATAATTAGGATTCCCAAATGATGGGGGGAGAGTACCTCTTAGAAGATTCTTTGAGGATGAAATGGGAGTGGCACAATATTTGGGGTATTAGTATATAACTAAATAAATTAAAAAAAAAGATTATGTTACAAATGCAGAATTATGCCACACAATTGAAATAAAGAATGAAAGTATGTTTTTGTTTGGTTGGTTGGTTTTAAAGCTCTGAGAATCAGACTCCGTGAATTAATGCTTATGATCTGAGAATGCTTGTTTTTCAGGTGGATAAAAATGTGTCTGGTTCAAATGTAATAAAGAGTAATGTAGTAGCGACCAACATGCAGCATTATATGAAATAAGGTAGTCTTTTGTGACAAAAAAAAAAAAAAAAAAAAAACAGAAACAAAACCAAAACCAATAAAACAGCTTCTAGTAAACTTGCTGTGACATTGTTCCAGTTTTGGGGGAGTAGTCCAATTATCCAACATTTGTCTCACATAGGATGAGTGTATTCTATAAGTTAATATTGATTCTTTCAAATTTTTAAGAACTTGTATTTTAAAGGCATTCCAAACTAGTTAATTATGATAATATTCTGGCATTTGTTCCCAAGAAGCTGGGAAAGTCAGCGGAGGTAGTTACCTTTCCTCAGTTGTAGTAAGAGGTGGTGCTATAGGTTCAATGGCTGTCTATCTTGATCCTTAATTTCATTAGGTACCATGGGTTCACAATTAGGCACTTCCTGCTTGCTTACTTTCTTTGTCTCTTGTCTATCAAACCTTTGTATTATCACAGCTAATTTTTCTTGTTGTACAGCTATTTTTTTCAACCTTGTTTAGAGGAAATATATAAAGATTGCAATTAAAATCAGGGAGGGATTTATTCAGGGGGTCACAATTGAAATAAGTACTGGAAAGACTTTTTCTTTTTCTTTTTTTTTTTTTTTTTGATGGACTGTCTCAGCTGGCTGTCACCAGCTTTGAGGTAAGAGTCTTTTTTTTTTAATTAGGTATTTTCCTCATTTACATTTTCAATGCTATCCCAAAGCTCCCCCATACCCACCACCCCAATCCCCTACCCACCCACTGCCCCTTTTTGGCCCTGGCGTTCCCCTGTACTGGGGCATATAAAGTTTGCAACTCCAATGGGCCTCTCTTTCCAGTGATGACCGACTAGGCCATCTTTTGATACATATGCAGCTAAAGACAAGAGCTCCGGGGTATTGGTTAGTACATAATGTTGTTCCACCTATAGGGTTGCAGTTCCCTTTAGCTCCTTGAGTAATTTCTCTAGCTCCTCCATTAGGGGCCGTGTGACCAATCCAATAGCTGACTGTGATCTTCCACTTCTGTGTTTGCTAGGCCCCAGCACAATCTCACAAGACAGAGCTATATCTGGGTCCGTTCAGCAAAACCTTGCTAGTGTATGCAATGGTGTCAGCATTTAGAAGCTGATTATGGTTAGTTCATAATGTTGTTCCACCTATAGGGTTGCAGATCCCTTTAGCTCCTTGGCTACTTTCTCTAGCTCCTCCATTGGGAGCCCTATGATCCATCCATTAGCTGACTGTGAGCATCCACTTCTGTGTTTGCTAGGCCCCGGCATAGTCTCACAAGAGACAGCTACATCTGGGTCCTTTCAATAAAATCTTGCTAGTGTATGCAATGGTGTAAGCGTTTGGATGCTGAATATGGGGTGGATCCCTGGATATGGCAGTCTCTACATGGTCCATCCTTTCATCTCAGCTCCAAAACTTTGTCTCTGTAACTCCTTCCATGGGTGTTTTGTTCCCAAATCTAAGGAGGGGCATAGTGTCCACACTTCAGTCTTCATTATTCTTGAGTTTCATGTGTTTAGCAAATTATATCTTATATCTTGGGTATCCTAGGTTTGGGGCTAATATCCACTTATCAGTGAGTACATATTGTGTGAGTTTCTTTGTGAATGTGTTACCTCACTCAGGATGATCCCGGAGCTCTTGACTCTAGCTGCATATATATCAAAAGATGGCCTAGTCGGCCATCACTGGAAAGAGAGGCCCATTGGACTTGCAAACTTTATATGCCCCAGTACAGGGGAACACCAGGGCCATACAGGGGGAGTGGGTGGGCAGGGGAGTGGGGGTGGGTGGATATGGGGGACTTTTGGTATAGCATTGGAAATGTAAATGAGCTAAATACCTAATAAAAAATGGAAAAAAAAAAGAACTTGTAAATTTAGGTAATAACCAGGCCATGGTCACTCAGATTTGGCTCCTGAATAAACCATCTCTTATGAAAAAAAAAAAAAGAAGCTGATTATGGGATGGATCCCTGCATATGGCAGTCACTAGATGGTCCATCCTTTCGTCAGAGCTCAAAATTTTGTCTCTGTAACTCCTTCTATGGGTGTTTTGTTCCCATTTCTAAGAAAGGGTAGAGTGTCCACATTTTGGTCTTCGTTCTTCTTGAATTTCATGCTTTTGGCATGTTGTATCTTATATCTTTGCTATCCTAAGTTTCTGGGCTAATATCCACTTATCAGTGAGTACATATTGTGCGAGTTCCTTTGTGATTGGGTTACTTCACAAAGGATGATACCCTCCAGGTCCATTCATTTGCCTAGGAATTTCATGAATTCATTTTTTTAAATAGCTGAGTAGTATTCCATTGTGTAAATGTACCACATTTTCTGTATCCATTCCCCTGTTGAGGGGCATCTGGGTTCTTTCCAGCTTCTGGCTATTATAAATAAGGCTGCTATGAACATAGTGGAGCATGTGTTCTTCTTACCGGTTGGGACATCTTCTGGATATATGCCCAGGAGAGGTATTGCGGGATCCTCCGGTAGTACTGTGTCCAATTTTCTGAGGAACCAACAGACTGATTTCCAGGGTGGTTGTACAAGCTTGCAATCCCACCAACAATGGAGGAGTGTTCCCCTTTCTCCACATCCTCGCCAGCATCTGCTGTCACCTGAGTTTTTGATCTTAGCCATTCTGACTGGAGTGAAGTGGAATCTCAGTGTTGTTTTGATTTGCATTTCCCTGATGATTAAGGATGTTGAACATTTTTTCAGGTGCTTCTCTGCCATTCGGTATTCCTCAGGTGAGAATTCTTTGTTCAGCTCTGAGCCCCATTTTTAATGGGGTTATTTGATTTTCTGGAGTCCACCTTCTTGAGTTATTTATATATATTGGATATTAGTCCCCTATCCTATTTGGGATAGGTAAAGATCCTTTCCCAATTTGTTGGTGGCCTTTTTGCCTTATTGACGGTGTCTTTTGCTTTGCAGAAGCTTTGCAATTTTATGAGGTCCCATTTATCGATTCTTGATCTTGCAGCACAAGCCATTGCTGTTCTATTACGGAATTTTCCCCTGTACCCATATCTTTGAGGCTTTTCCCTACTTTCTCCTCTATAAGTTTCAGAGTCTCTGGTTTTATGTGGAGTTCATTAATCCACTTAGATTTGACCTTAGTACGAGGAGATAGAAACGGATCAATTCACATTCTCCTACATGATAACTGCCAGTTGTGCCAGCACCATTTGTTGAAAATGCTGTCTTTTTTCCACTTGATGGTTTTAGCTCCCTTGTCAAAGATCAAGTGACCATAGGAGTGTGGATTCATGTCTGGGTCTTCAATTCTGTTCCATTGGTCTACTTGTCTGTCACTATATCAGTACTATGCAGTTTTTATCACAATTGCTCTGTAGTACAGTTTTAGGTCCAGCATGGTAATTCCACCAGAGGTTCTTTTATCCTTGAGAAGAGTTTTTGCTATCCTCGGTTTTTTGTTATTCCTGATGAATCTGCCGATTGCCCTTTCTAATTCGTTGAAGAATTGAGTTGGAATTTTGATGGGGATTGCATTGAATCTGTAGATTGCTTTTAGCAAGATGGCCATTTTTACAATGTTGATCCTGCCAATCCATGAGCTTGGGAGATCTTTCCATGTTCTGAGATCTTCTTTAATTTCTTTCTTTAGAGACTTGAAGTTCTTATAATACAGATCTTTCACTTCCTTAGTTACAGTCACGCCAAGGTATTGTATATTATTTGTGACTATTGAGAAGGGTGTTGTTTCCCTAATTTCTTTCTCAGCCTGTTTATTCTTTGTGTAGAGAAAGGCCATTGACTTGTTTGAGTTAATTTTATATCCAGCTGCTTTATTGAAGCTGTTTATCAGGCTTAGGAGTTCTCTGGTGGAATTTTTAGGGTCACTTATATATACTATCATATCATCTGCAAAAAGTGATATTTTGACTTCTTCCTTTCCAATTTGTATCCCCTTGATCTCCTTTTATTGTCTAATTGCTCTGGCTAGGACTTCAAGTACAATGTTGAATAGGTAGGGCAAGAGTGGACAGCCTTGTCTACTCCCTGATTTTAGTGGGATTGCTTCCAGCTTCTCACCATTTACTTTGATGTTGGCTATTGGTTTGCTGTAGATTGCTTTTATCATGTTTAGGTATGGGCCTTGAATTCCTGATCTTTCCAAGACTTTTATCATGAATGGATGTTGGATTTTGTCAAATGCTTTCTCAGCATCTAACTAGACGATCATGTGGTTTTTGTCTTTGAGTTTGTTTATATACTGGATTACATTGATGGATTTCCGTATATTGAACCATCCCTGCATCACTGGGATGAAACCTACTTGGTCAGGATGGATGATTGTTTTGATGTGTTCTTGGATTCGGTTAGCAAGAACTTTAATGAGGATTTTTGCATCGATATTCATAAGGGAAATTGGTCTGAAGTTCTCTATCTTTGTTGGGTCTTTTTGTGGTTTAGGTATCAGAGTAATTGTGGCTTCATAGAATGAGTTGGGCCTTACTTTTCTATTTTGTGGAATAGTTTGTGAAGAACTGGAATTAGGTCTTCTTTGAAGGTCTGATAGAACTCTGCACTAAACCCGTCTGGTCCTGGGCTTTTTTTGGCTGGGAGACTATTAATGACTGCTTCTATTTCTTTAGGGGATATAGGACTGTTGAGATCATTAACCTGATCTTGATTTAGCTTTGGTACCTGGTATCTGTCTAGAAACTTGTCCATTTCATCCAGGTTTTCCAGTTTTGTTGAGTATAGCCTTTTGTAGAAGGATCTGATGGTGTTTTGGATTTCTTCAGGATCTGTTGTTATTTCTCCCTTTTCATTTCTGATTTTGTTAATTAGGATGCTTTGCCTGTGCCCTCTAGTGAGTCTGGCTAAGGGTTTATCTATCTTGTTGATTTTCTCAAAGAACCAGCTCCTTGATTGGTTGATTCTTTAAACAGTTCTTCTTGTTTCCACTTGGTTGATTTCACCCCTGAGTTTGATTATTTCCTGCCTTCTACTCCTCTTGGGTGATTTTGCTTCCTTTTCTTCTAGACCGTTTAGGTGTGTTTTCAAGCTACTAATGTGTGCTCTCTCTAGTTTCTTTCTGGAGGCACTCAGAGCTATGAGTTTTCCTCTTAGGAATGCTTTCATTGTGTCCCATAAGTTTGGGTATGTTGTGGCTTCATTTTCATTAAACTCCAAAAAGTCCTTAATTTCTTTCTTTATTCCTTCCTTGACCAAGGTATCATTTAGAAAAGTGTTGTTCAGTTTCCACATGAATGTTGCCTTTCTATTATTTATTTTGTTAATGAAGATCAGCCTTAGTCCATGGTGATCTGATAGGATGCATGGGACAATTTCAATATTTTCGTTCATGTTGAGGCTTGTTTTGTGACCAATTATGTGGTCAATTTTAGAGAAGGTACCATGAGGTGCTGAGAAGAAGGTATATCCTTTTGTTTTAGGATAAAATGTCCTGTAGATATCTGTTAAGTCCATTTGTTTCATCACTTCTGTTAGTTTCACTGTGTCCCTGTTTAGTTTCTGTTTCCATGATCTGTCCATTGGTGAAAGTGGTGTGTTGAAGTCTCCCACTATTATTGTGTGAGGTGCAATGTGTGCTTTGAGATTTACTAAAGTTTCTTTAATGAATGTGGCTGCCCTTGTATTTGGAGCATAGATATTCCGAATTGAGAGTTCCTCTTGGAGGATTTTACCTTTGATGAGAACAAAGTGCCCCTCCTTGTCTTTTTTGATGACTTTGGGTTGGAAGTCAATCTTATCAGATATTAGGTTGGCTACCCCAGCTTGTTTCTTCATACCATTTGCTTGGAAAATTGTTTTCCAGCCTTTCATTCTGAGGTAGTGTCTATCATTTTCTCTGAGATGAGTTTCCTGTAAGCAGCAAAATGTTGTGTCTTGTTTGTGTAGCCAGTTTGTTAGTCTATGTCTTTTTATTGGGGAGTTGAGACCATTGATATTAAGAGATATTAAGAAAAAGTAATTGTTGCTTCCTGTTATTTTTGTTGTTAAAGTTGGCATTCTGTTCTTGTGGCTGTCTTCTTTTAGTTTTGTTGAGGGATTATCTTCTTGTTTTTTCTAGGGCGTGGTTCCTGTCCTTGTATTGGTTTTTTTCTGTTATTATCCTTTGAAGGGCTGGATTCGTGGAGAGATAATGGGTGAATTTAGTTTTGTCCTGGAATACTTTGGTTTCTCCATCCATGGTAATTGAGAGTTTGGCTGGGTATAATAGCCTGGGCTGGAATTTGTGTTCTCTTAGTGTCTGTATAACATCTGTCCAGGCTCTTCTGGCTTTCATAGTCTCTGGTGAAAAATCTGGAGTAATTCTGATAGGCTTGCCTTCATATGTTACTTGACCTTTTTCCCTTACTGCTTTTAGTATTCTATCTTTATTTAGTGCATTTGATGTTCTGATTATTATGTGTCGGGAGGAATTTCTTTTCTGGTCCAGTCTATTTGGAGTTCTGTAGGTTTCTTGTATGTTCATGGGCATCTCTTTCTTTAGATTTGGGAAGTTTTCTTCAATAATTTTGTTGAAGATGTTTGCTGGTCCTTTGAGTTGAAAATCTTCATTCTCATCCACTCCTATTACCCGAAGGTTTGGTCTTCTCATTGTGTCCTGGATTTCCTGTATGTTTTGAGTTAGGATCTTTTTGCATTTTCCATTTTCTTTGATTGTTGTGCCGATGTTCTCTATGGAATCTTCTGCACCTGAGATTCTCTCTTCCATCCCTTGTATTCTGTTGCTGATGCTGACATCTATGGTTCCACATTTCTTTCCTAGTGTTTCTATCTCCAGCGTTGCCCTACTTTGTGTTTCCTTCATTGTGTCTACTTTCCTTTTTAGGTCTACTATGGTTTTGTTCATTTCCATCATCTGTTTGGATGTGTTTTCCTGATTTTCTATAAGGACTTCTACCTGTTTGGTTGTGTTTTCCTGTTTTTCTTTCAGGAGTTGTAACTCTTTAGCAATGTTCTCCTGTATTTCTTTAAGTGAGTTATTAAATTCCTTTTTTATGTCCTCTACCATCATCATGAGATATGCTTTTAAATCCAGGTCTACCTTTTCAGGTGTGTTAGGATGCCCTGGAATGGGCGCAGTGGGCATTCTGGGGTCTGATGATGGTGAGTGGTCCTGGTTTCTGTTAGTAGGATTCTTATGTCTACCTTTCGCCATCTCGCAATCTCTGGAGTTAGTTGTTATAGTTGTTTTTGTTTAGAGATTGTTCCTCTGTTGCTTTTGTTACCCTCTATCAGCAGACTTGGAAGACTAGCTCTCTCCTCTGAGTTTCAGTGGTCAGAGCAGTCTCTACAGGCAAGCTCTCCTCTTTCAGGGAAGGTGCACAGTTATCTGGTGTTTGGACCTCCTCCTGGCTGAAGATGAAGGCCCAAAAACAGGATCTTTCCCAGAATCTGTGTTGCTTTGGCCAGGAAGGTGGCCGGTTGTCTGGAGCCAAAGATGGTGCCACCTCTGAAGCTCTGTGGCTCTCGCCTGTCCCAGAAACGGCTGGCCTCTGTATTCCACACTGTCACCCGTGCAGCCTGCCCTCCGCGGAGTCCCGGAGCCAAGGAGGCTCCTGCCGGGGTCTGAGGCAGAAACATCTTGGGCCGGGTGAACCCCTGTGCTCTCACCAGGAAGGTGGTCGGTTGACTGGAGCCGAAGATGGCGCTGCCAGAAAGGCTTTTTCAAATAATATTATTATCCCCTCAACTCCTACCCTTGATGTTAAAGAATCTGAAATGGATTTTTCAAATTTTAATGCAGGAAAAATCTGTCTCTATAATTAAAATTGTCTTTTATGGTGGCTTCTTTTGATTGCCTATCTCCTGTTTCACTCTTTGCTCTAGGATCAAGGCTCCTGTGGATACGGAGTCTCCCAGGTCTGTTTGGGTAGCCAGCCAAACTGGAAGAACTGATAACTTCCTCTGAAGAGGATGCTGGGTAAAATGTTCTATGGCCACTCTCTGTCAGATATCCTCAGATTTCTGCAATTTTAGTGGGTTTGCTTCTTCTTCAGTCATGTTTGACAAGAAAATAAATAAATTTTGTTCACCATAATTGTCTTTTCAGACGCTTATTGCTAAATAATATCACACTTTCTAGTTCTTTCTGACCTCTTGATGGCTGGTTTTCAACTCAGTAGGTTTTGCTCAAACTCTTCTCCATCCTGACTGATTCATTCTGATTTCTCACATTTTCTCACTGACTTGCTCTGCTTGGCCTCAGGCTCATGTTGGCAATGTGTTCTAATCTTTGGCTCTTCCTTATTTCTCTGGTTTCACCAGTCTCTTCTGACCTGCAGTGAACTCTCAGAACTCACAAGTGCACTGAATTCCGCATTATGCTCATTGCACTAACTACTCCACTTCACTGAACTCAAATGAATGAATAGAACTGACTCAGCTGCATTCATTAAATTGCCCTCCAATTAGATGTCACTTTCAAATATGGCACCTCCTACTACAAACTAACTTTACCTACATTATTTGAGATTAAAGGTGTATATTTAAGATGTGTTTGCACAGGTTTAAGAGGTCTTTGGATGTTATCCCTTTCCAGAGCAGCCATGTTGCTGGATTTAAATTCCTCTATAACTATGTGTACATATTTACACACACACTCACTCTCTCTCTCTCTCTCTCTCTCTCTCTCTCTCTCTGTGTGTGTGTGTGTGTGTGTGTGTGTGTTTGTGTGTGTGTGTGTGTGTGTGTTTTTGTGGTGTGTGTGTGTGTGTGTGTGTGTATGTTTTTCTGTTTTAAGGTGTATGTGCAATGTATCACATATGGAGGTAATAGGACAATTTACAGGAGTCAGTTTTACTCTCCTTGTATGTATATTCAAGAGATCAAGGTAAAATGCAGGTCTAACACGGCTGCAGAAGGGATGGTATGGTAGGGTTCCAGTCCCTGAAACAGAGTGGCAAGATGTGGGTCTCCTTTAGTGCTGATGGTTGATGTATGCATAAAGCTTGATGGCATAATAATGTACATATTTTATTTCATGTTCCTACTTTGGTGATTGTTCTTATTTCCAAGTCTATAAGGGAATGTTCTCCCTGACAAGGTTAACGACTATATGATAATGAGAAACATTGTGATTCCAAGAATTGATGGTGTGTCCGATGATCTTCAGTAAAATGGTGATGCTTTAATCTTTAGGACAGCCTTTAAGGCTTTGGGAAAGAACTCTGCAAACATGAGTTCATGAACACATAAGTCAGTATAAGAATTGTTTTTTAGAGGTTTTTCTCAACTATGTAAACTATAAGGATGCAATATGAATTGTTTGAGGGGCTTCATGGATCTAAATGAACAGAGGCAGCTACACTAATGACTCAGCTTATTCAGAAAGATATCAAAGGAGATGAAATTTTGTAAATATAGGAAAAAGAAAAAGAAAGATAAAAAAAATAAAACTCAAATAAATAGTTATATAATATTGCTGGTAAAATGGTGGCCTCCTCCATGGAAGCCATAATCAAATAAGTTTGATCTAGATATTATATTGCCTAAAGGAGGTAGTTATATGTAAGATCTAAATAGAGGAGGGGGATGTACAAGAGAAAGGATGATGGCCTAAAGATATTCCTACTCTCTTGGATGGCTTAATATTTTCCAATAATAATTCTTGGTGTTCCTAAGATTAAAAAGTTAAAAAAATCCAAAAAATTGAAAGAATATAATGAGCTAGCAAAGATTTATAAAAATAAACTTCAATTCTGCAAAGCACATAAGACTTACTATGTTTTAAAACAACAATAACAAAACAAAAAAGCTTACTTTCTGGTTCATTTGCCTGAAATGTGCCCTGTATTCAGTTTCTATTTCTAAGACTCAAGAGGTTCCCATCTGCCTTCAAAACTCAGAATGTCCTCATGCTAAATAGCTGAGTAGTATTCCATTGTGTAAATGAGTCACATTTTCTGTATCCATTCTTCTGTTGTGAGACATCTGGGTTGTTTCTAGCTTCTGGCTATCATAAATAAGGCCTCTATGGTCCCTCCCTTTAAGTCATGAAATTCTCTAACCTCCCAGGTTTCTGGTGCATTCTGGAGGGTACACCCAACATCCTATCTCCCAAGGTTGCCTGTTTACATTTTTCTGCTGGCCTTCAGGACTTCAGTTCTTTTACCTCATCTAATACCAGATCAAGTTCCCTTCTCTTGAGCATAGTGGAACATGTGCTACTGTGGCATGGTGGGGCATCTTTTTGGTTAATTTTTAAGAGTGATACTGATGGGTCTTTAGGTAGAACTATTTTAATTTTCTGAGGAATCTCCAGACTGATTTCCAGTGTGGTTGTACCAGTTTGCCATCCCACCAGCAATGTAGGAGACCCAAAAGAACATACATGCTATGTACTCACTAATAAGTGGATATTAGCCAATAAAAAAAAAGTATTGTATACCCAAGATGCAATCCACACAACTCATAAAGTTCAAAAAGCTGAAGGGCCCAAGTGAGGATGCCTCAGTCCCACCTGGGAGGGAGAAGAAGGGAATATGTTCTGGTACTAGGTGAGGGAAAAAGACTGAAGTCATGAAAGCCAGTAGAAAGAATGTAACCAGGCAACCTTGGGAGGTCGGAGGTTGGGGTTACCCTCCAGAATGTACCAGTGACCTGAGAGGTTAGAGACTTTCGGGACTTAAAGGGAGGGACTTTAGATGAAATGTCTGACAGTAGGGAGAAGGAACTTATAAAGTCCATATCCAACAGGAACACAGGAATCCAACATCAAACAAGGAATGGGATTGCAATCCCACAATCTGACCCATAGTTGTTTCAGTCTGAAAGAACTACAGAGATGTAAATGTAGAAGAGCCTGAAGAAAAGAAGGGTCAGTATCAGATACAAAGTGGGAACTAGCTCAAGGGGAGCTAGTTAATGATGTTATGGACTACTCACAAAAGGGGAGCCCTCCTATCATTACTGCCCTCCAGAAGATGCAACAAACACCTGAAAGAGTCAGATGCAGATATTTGCACCCAACCAATGGACAGAAGCTGCTGATTCTTGTGGTTGAATTAGAGAAAGGCAAAAGGAAGCTGAGGAGGAGGGTGACCCTCTAGGAGGACCAGCAATCTCAGTTAATTTGGACCACTGAGACCTCTCAAACACTGGACCATCAAACAGGCAGCATACACCAGCTGGTGTGAGGCCCCCAACACATATACAGCAGAGGACTGCCAGGTCTGTGTTCAATCAGAGATGATGTACGTAACCCTCAAGATACTGGAGGCCCCAGGGAGTTTAGAGGTCAGGTGGGGTAGGGGGTGGATGTGAGGACATCCTAGTGGAGACAAGGTGTGGAGGAAGTATGGGATATGCAACAGTTGGAGGGTGGAGGGAAGGGAGTGGAATAAAATATAGAGTATAAAAAATGATTTAAAAAGTCAAAGTGTTAAGGTCATAAAATCCTGATTCATGAAATGATCAAAAGGGATCCTGTGGTACAAGACTAAACTTGTTTACAAAATCTAAGGACATAGCTTATGCAAATAAAGGACTGGAGTTTCATCTACTTTAAAGAGCTACCTGTAGCCAATCACAGAGCTGTCAGCATGCAGCCATTCCTGACTCCTAGTCATTCTTCCCACACTCCCACACACCTCTTCCTTAAGACCCTCTCTCAAGCTGAGGCAGGAACTCTGAAGGAAATATTACCATTAATTATTTTGAATGTTCAAATTTATCAATTGTATGTACTAACATATGACTTATTAATGGTCCTATAAACTGTTAGGGTTTAATGTTTGGATCAATCTCAATATCATATTATTATAAACTCTATACCCAAGCACTCTTTAATATATTTAGAAATACTACTAACTTCTTCACAGAAATAAAACAAAATCTTCTTACATTTGTATGGATGTTCAGATCACTCAGAATATTTGAGATAATATTGACCTAAAAGTACAATGCTGTTGGTATTGCTACGTCAGCCTTCAAGCTATATTACAGAGCTATAGTAATTTTTATAATAACAATGTATTGACATAAAACTAGACTTAGAAATCAATGGAAAAATATAAGATACAAATATAGTTACACAACTACAGATATTTATTTAACATAAATGACAAACATGTTCAGTGAAGAAAAAAGGATATTTAACAATATAACAAAATTAGACTAATATCTATCTCTCTAAGTTACCTCCAAACAAATTAAGAACCTCAATATGAAACTTCTAGAGTAAAAGATAAGCAATATATAACATGATATTAGGACTATGAAAAGATTTCCAGAATATAACTCTACTTGCTTAATTTCCGAGTGTGATTCCAATTACTTTCTTCTGATTGCCAATAGGACCTCATAAAACTAAATATCTTCTGTACTGCGATGGAAACAATCTACCAAGTGAAGAGAAAGCTCACAGAGGGTGAGACTATCTTTATTAGCACTATATTTGATAAATGGTTGCTGTCTACTTATCTATCTATCAAATTACACCAAGAACATATAAAGAATTAAAAGAGTAAGCAAACGAAGAAAATCAAGGAGTTTTATTGGGGGTACAGATTTGAACAGAGTTCTCACATGTACAAATATATTAAAATGATTAAGAAATAATTTAGAAGTATTCCATATCCTTATCAATTGGAGAAATACTAATTAATCTTAACCCCAAACAGATTTTCTAATAACTAGAAAATAAGTTTCAACAAATGCTGGTGAGATTTGGAGCAAGGGCATCATTTATTCCTTGTTAGTGAGATTGCAAACTGGTATAGTCATTATGCTAATAGATGTGGAGAAATAACAAGATGTAAGTGTAAATGTACCACAAGACCAAGCCATGCCATTTCATGTCATATGTCCAGAGAACTTAATATCCTACTCTCTATATTCTACTCAGCCTCTATTGCCTCTATTGACAAAGCTGGGACATGGTGTCAAGACAGATGTCTTTCAGTTGATATATAATAATAAAAATGTGGTATATATATACAATAAAACACTCTTTAGTGATATAAAAAAAGCAAAAACAAAATGAAACCATGAACTTTACAAATATATAGGTTGAGCTCAAAGTATATATTGAATTCTCACAGAAAGACACAGAAAGACAAGTGGCACTTATTGTCTCATTGCTGGATACAGATCAGAACTCTAAACATGAGTCATAACCTAATGTCATAATTCAAACCAGTAAAATATATAAAGTCCTTGTGGAAAGAGAAATAGGAACCCTGGAAAGATTCAATTCTGTAGGAGAAGAAGGGAGAAGGAAAATATAATAACACAAACTGTTTTAAATTTATAGGGAAGCACATGATTTTATGTTTACATAAATGTATATATGTATATAATATTTATCAATGTTATGTATATATACATATTTACAGCTTAATAAATTATGTAATTGGAGTGATAATGTTCCCCTACAAGAGATAAATACAATCTAACAAAATTCCCAGTGCCAGAAGTGAGACACTTCCTTTAGATTTGTTTGTAACATATTTCCAAGAAACATCCATAAAATACAGGCTATTGCTCTTGTTCTTGATTCCTTCCCAGAAATTGAAGGTACCACAATACTGTTGAACAAATCACACACCTCAAATAGAAAACTGGGTATGAAACAAGAACTAACCTGGAAGCTTTGCCCTAAAAATAAATCTGCTAGTGTCTGAAGATGCTATGCGAGCTGTCAAGTGAGAAGAACAGCCAAAATCGGTACCTAGCTGCAGATCTCATGAACCATAATAGTGGCACGAATTCCAAGATATTCTCATGGATATAATAGTGACTCATGTTTTAGGGATAACCCACAATAGTCTAATTTGTGTTAGTATATACTCAAGGGTAAGATTTTATCCCCATTACTGGAACTCAGTCTCTACGGATGGAAGGTGATGGACCTACCAAGACTTGATATGAGTGTTTGTGCAGACTCATGTTATAATTTATTATGCCATGTTTGAGTGATATTCCCAGGAGATCTGCTTGCTTTTTTTTCTCTCTACCCCACTCCTTTTCTTTCTCTATCTCTATGTATCTTCCCTTTTCTCTTTAATATAAATGGAGAAGGAAGGCATATAGGAGGGACAGGAGGCAGAGGGAGGGACTTGGAGGAATAAACAGGAAAAACTGCAGTCAAAGAGTAATATATGAGAAAAGAAAAACCCGACCTCTGACTCTTACTTTCCTTAAACAGTATGATTTCTAACTGTATTCCAAATATATAACCTTTTACTCACAGATAAGTGTAGCTCTCATTTCTCATCAAAAAAGTTCTTTTTTCTTGCTGTTAGTTTTCATATGTTTGTTTGTTTGTTTGTTGCTACCAGACAGGTAGTCCTTAAAAGAAATAAACTTGTCAAAATACAGAGAACAAAAATCAGTGGAGTGCTCAATCCACAATAATAACTATATAACTCATAATTGAAAAGTTCAGGAAACATAATGAGAGACAGCAGAAAAATGAAAGCTACACCCATAAAATGATAACAGTAACAATATTAGCAACAAGTACAAGACCATTGGACAAGCCAAGGTGAATAAGAGAAATATTAATATGCCCCACCGCGAATGAGGAACTTCAGTGGCTACTGAGGCAGGAAGATTCAGCCTTCTCCAGAGAAGGCCTCCTGATTGGCTATCCAATTCCAAGTCATCTATACTCTTATATAAACTTTCCAAAAGATGGTTTAAAAAGAAATATTTTATTGAAGTCAAACTAAGGCTTTCTGTAAGATATTGAATCATTTTGAAAGATATAAATTCTGAATAGTTGATACATGTTAATTGATGATGGGATGGGTGTCTTTCTTTATTAGGAATAGATTGAAAATATATCAGTATAATTATTCAACTAAATCAGCTGTCATAGCAAAACCTTCAATGTGTCTATTGGATCATTAATTTTTAATGAATAATAATGTCAAGAATTAGAATAGAAATTCTGTCCAATGTATTAAAATAATTCTTAAGAGTATTCATCCTATATTTTTGCCTTTTTAAAATAGTTCTACTTCATGGCATAACAAGATCAAAATGTCGTTGCAAGGGGAAAAGCTACAAAAGTTGAAAACAGAAAAAAAAGTTAAAAAAATAGAAGATAAAAGAATAAAAAGTGCATTTTTCTGAACTAGTTCTTTGTATTTTGAGTGACTCTGCTATATAACCCCTGGTTCTGTAAAATGTTACAGCATGCAATACAAATGGACTTCAAATTGAAGAAGTGAACCGCAAACCCCTGGGCTCACTTAACAGAAACCACCTGCCATTACCTTTCACTTTCTACTAGCAGGGTCACCTTTGCCTGAACTGAGGAGTAGTATGATGGAAGCAACACATGGAACTTCTTCTATAGTACTGTCAAAACACCTGGCCTCTCTGTTCCCTACAGTCACTCCTGCTTGCACTGTTTGATTCTGTTGTTATGTACTGGAAAAACTGGTCAGTATGTATGAGTTTCACTAAAAGACCAAACAAGCTGGCACATAATAGAACCTCAAAAGGCAAGGGAGTTTTAGACTATTTCTCTGGTGATAATGTGACCTTAGAAATATTGCTTGAGGAGCTCAGGAGTTGCCTTAGTGGAAAAGAGCATTGGATGCTCTTCTAGACAACTGAGATTTTATTCTCTGCATCGACACAGTGCTTTATAACCATCTGTAAACCCAGATCCAGGGGTTCTGACGATCTATATGGCACTTGCAGTTACAAGACATGTTAGACATACAGACCCACATGCAAAATACCCATTTATTCAAAATAAATAAACATTTCTTTGAAATGCTTAAACATGGAAGCTTCTAAATGGACAATATTACTGAAAAGTATCCATAGACAATTGCTAATGAGTGTTACCCTCTGCTTAATAACAGCATACTATCAAAAAAGTATATAAAGTTGTCTGGGAGATGGTTCCATGGGTAAATCACTTGCGCTACAAGTCTGATCAAACTCATTTGAGTTTAGATACATAGAAACTTACATAAAAATGAAATGGAATTTTCAGATATCCATACCTCCTTGTTGTTAGTCTGAATAGATGGAGGTACAGAGAGGAAAACTGTTGGAAGACTGGGGACCAGATAGTTTGGCATATGCACCATACATTTAAAAGTTTCTTGTCTCACATTAAGAGGAAAGTACTAGAACTAGAACATCATTCATGTCGGAAACCATGGCATTTTAATATCCTCTCTCCACCCAAGTTAAAAACAAAATATATTTTTAATTAAAAATCATTTTTTAAATCTAAAAATGTGTGTGTAGCTCAATCTGTTGTGTTTACAAAACATCAGTTTCTTGTAATAACTAACAGTGTCTCCATATAGTCCTTTACTTCTTCATCGGCAATGATGTCTGAGCTTTGAGTGGATATGATATAACATAAACACCTCATTCAAAGAAGAACATTGTCTCTTATTCTCTGTAATTTGACCAACTATGAGTTTCTGTGTGTTAATTACCATCATCAACAACAGGAAGCTTCTCTACTGACAGTTAAGGGGTGAATTAATCTATAGGTAAAAATGATTTGCGATTAGGAATTATTTCAACACTATTTCCAATCAGCAGAATAATAGTACTAGGTTCTCCTCTAGAGTCTGTGACTTGTCTAAGAATCTGTGACTTGTCTATCCATGGGTTGCTGTCTTCAATCATGGTTCCAGGTATAGATCCATTTTGTGAAGCAGGACTTCAATTCAATCAAAATCAAAAGTTACTCACAATTCTCTTACCATACGTAGAGTACTTTACGGAGACACTGTGAACTATTATATGAAAATGATACCAGGAGATCTATCTTCCCTGTCCAGCGGCTACTTCAGATTACAAATTTCAAATACAGGCAAGAATGGTTATTACTTTTCTCTTCTGGTATCCCACATAACATCTTCTGGCACAATGAAAGCTACCCACTAAGGACTGAGCTCCCATGTCAGTCATTGACTAGAATTTTCAAAGTGTGCGTGACTGCACATTTTCAACAGAAGGATCATACTGTCAAGTTCTAGTAGGTGGTTAAGAGCCTCTCTAAAGGCCTGTAATCTCTAAGTTTATATGGCATCTCACTCACCAACGACTTCAAAAGAAATACGCCATTCTTGGTATTGAACTTTTTATTTCTGTTGTGTTGTGTCTAGTACAAGAATCGCACTTTTATGGAGTAAGTACATTCAAAGTCATTTTATATATGTAAACGTATATATGTAATATGTATATTTAAAGAAGATTCTAACAGTAGTATGCTTCATAGGAAATTTTCCGAAAGTCATTTGTGTTCGTTATCCCTCCCTGGACTCCATCCTCTACCCTGTAATTCTATCAATTTCCTCATTTAATCCCTCTTGTTACTTGATTCCCTTTTCCTCTTTATAAACAAAGTAGTAGTTATGTGACATACCAAACTCTAGCCAAACAAAAATCTCACCATAACGAGGGAGGAAAGCAAGAAATCCCACCCCTAACTAAGCATTAGAGAGGAAAAGTCAGGATTATATTATATAAAAAAGTCAGGATTATATTAAGGATATAGCCCCTAGTAGATTAATCATCTTCTAATGGATAACCGCATATCCATGATCTTCACAAATTAGACTTGATGATGGGAAATGGAAGATATGAACTTAAATGGTTAGAAGAATGTTAGTGGGTTTTGGAGGAGTAGAGGAAATATGATAAAATACATTGTATGCAATTTCAAATAATTTAAAAAATACCTTAAAAAATAAAAAAATAAAATAGATAGTAGCAAAGAAATTCAAAAGTCCCAAAATCAATTGTGTAACAATCAACAATTTAGTGTATATGTTTAATGATTGATACATTTGACTTAGATTCATAGATCTAACTCAAGTGTCATCTATGAAACATTAGCCCAACCCCAATTAATGAAGAATCTCTCTCATGAGATGGTGAGACAACTAATTTCCTTCATTTAATAGAGCTTCCTTGCTTTTATCTTTCCTTCATTTCTTGCCTCTTAGAGGACAGTCCAGTAGATCAACTTTGTAATAATCTCTAAGTGTCTCTTTCTTTCCTCAGATGAAGGAATGAGATGAGAGGTATACAAGTACATGGCTTGGGCTGAGTCCAGAGAATTTTTTTTTATAACTATCCTTAGTCCTAGTCCTGGAAAGTTCTATCTTTCATACTATCTAAACTACTGCAGGCCTGGACCCTGAAGGCTCCATCTTCCAATCTCTTCCTACTAACATAATCCTAGAATGTTCAAGTTTCCAAGACCTACTGCTGAATAGATTTACCGCCTCCAAAGAGACTGATTCAAAATGTCTTTTCTTGGCTTCTGACTGAATGTCTTTGCATGGAAAACTGCCAATGAATTCCCTAAATTGAACTTCACTGATTATACTGACTGCAGGAGCTGAATGGAATTGAATCAAACTTTATGAATTCAACTGAACTCAGGTACAACAAACTGAACTGCATTGAACTCATCTCTCTCTCTTCCCTCCACTACTCATTATTTTTATTGGATACTTTCTTTTTTACATTTCAAATGTTTTCCTTGTTTCTCTCCAGGAACCCCCATCCCATCCCTGCTCCCCCTGCTTCTTTAATGCTACTCCCCACCCACGCATCGACTCCCTCCTCCCCATCATGGCATCCCCCTACACTGGGGTATTTGAGCCTTCACAGGACCAAGGGTTTCTCCTCCCACTGATGCCCAACAAGGCCATCCTCTGCTACATATGAGGCTGGAGCTATGGGTCCCTCCAAGTGTTGTCACTCCTTGGTTGGTGGTTTAGTCCCTGGAAGCTCTGAGAAGTCTGGTTGGTTGATAATGTTCTTCCTGTGGGTTGCAAACCCCTTCAGCTCTTCCCTCCATTGCTTGTAAGTACCCTATCTTTTCTGTATGTTCTCTTGAGGGTTGGGTGTATATGATCTCTGACTCAGTCTGTCAATTCTTTCTCTGATACATCACTTTATGTGCCTCACACTTAGATGCCACTGTTTGGGATTAAAGGTTTGTACTAAGGTGTGTCTATATTTCAGCCAGAGGAATTAAAGATGTGTACTAAGAACATGTCTGCATTCTAGCTGGATCATATCAACCTAGAAGGTCTTTAAATATGATCACTTGCCATCTTGCTGGGTTAAAATCTTGCTATGTCTTCCCCCATTTTATTTATACTAAAAAATGTACATAGTTTAACTAGTACAACAGAAACAATTATCAATTCCACAAATTTGGCAGTCCAGATGTTCTTATGAAGATATATTGATGCAATGATTTTTATCCCACAATTTTAAGAGTCTGGATGTGTTTATGAAGACCCATGGATTTGATGCTCCTTCCTAACTGTAGTCCTGGTTATCCTTTGTCCTTCAACAAATGTCCATTTCAGCATAAACATGCTTTACTCTGCAAAACTGATGAACAAGTTGCCCTTCTTTTGCTGGAGTGTTGAACTTTTCCCATGCAGTAGAGATCAGCTTTCTGTATCCTCTCTGTTACTATTTTTCTGTGTCTCTTTCTTCTTTGAGTTCAACCTCTCATGTGGAAGCTTTCTTACTCCAATAAAGTCTTTATCAGTTTTGATGGAATCCATAGTCTTGCGTAGGCAGAAACCTCTTCCCCAAATATAATGCATTCCTTGACTTACATTCTGTTGTTAAAACATCTTTAAAGTATACAAGTTGATCTAATTCAGCAGGTTTTTTTTCTATAATCCAGTATCTTTCAGCTAATATAATCAAGTAAAAACAACCATTGACTGAGTCACAGTCATTCTGAAGATATCTTTAATTGCTGCCATCTCTATGTGCCAGAAAGTAAACATTTTCAAGCTATAGATTGTTTTTAAGTTATCAGGTTCAATGGGTCCACATTAATATCTTTATGATGTTAAAAATGTACCTAGAATGCTATAAAACATGAGTTTGACATATAAACAGGCTACTTTTCTGTTTTAACTATGTGCTTAAGAAAGGAAACCGAAAGCATTAAGGATATATGCCAGCAGGAGAGAAAGCCCTCAGCAGAGATTTCCCATTCTAAATCTTGTTGTAAAGGTCACATGTTCTGTTATATAATTGTCACAGTGAAAAGTTCTTTGATAGCCTGAACTTTACTACTTGTAAAAAGAAAAGTGCTAAGCTGCCAAGTAGAGTCCATTTTCCAGGTTTCTGAGTCCACATGTGAGCTAAATAAAGTCTGACAAATCCCTGGAGGGCAACCCAGGGTTTTCATGCCATAGGCACCTCTGATTCAAAAGCTTCCTGACTTAAAGTAGTGGAAGGCAGTGCAGCCAAACACAAATGTTCCCAAGTCTTGGAGAATAAGTCTCCTGGGACTGTGTGTCTACATGCCATCACCAAAATGGTTCAGAAGTTACTATAAAATATAATACATGAGGATATGTAAATAAAATAATGAAAATATAAAAATGTTCTCCCTTTTTTGGTCAATCTTATTTGTCATTTAAAAGAAACTTCTGAAATGAAGTGATGACTCTAAAGAGACAATTTGTAATTGTGATTAACAAGCATTATTAAATCATCTGCCAATATTTTGTGTTCTCTGACAAAAAAAAAGGAACCAAATACCTTTGCAACGTTAAGAATATTAAACCATTGACCTACTTCTTAACCTTTACTAAAAACCATTTTGACATGTGATATCCTATTTTACCTATACAACTCTTAATTATTTTTTTCTTATTCCAAGTTTTAAAACCTAGGAAAGAATTTAGCTCTCACTGAGGACTGATGTGAGCTATGGAAAATGGCCAGTATCAAAATCTATCAGTGCTTTGTGAAAATGATTCCAAAGTATTTGTGCATAGCCCAAGTTCACTCTTTAGTTAGGAGAATAATTTGACCTAATGGAAAAACAGAAAAAAAGTATTCCCTTTTAATTATTTTATTGTATGCTATAATTTATAGCATATGTAATGCATTAGCATTAGATTGACATTTAAACATGCCTATTGTCATTGATAGTTATATTGCTTAGCCAATTTTTTTTAAAGATTTATTTATTTATTATATGTAAGTACACTGTAGCTGTCTTCAGACACTCCAGAAGAGGGCGTCAGATCTTGTTACAGATGGTTGTGAGCCACCATGTGGTTGCTGGGATTTGAACTCTGGACCTTCGGAAGAACAGTCGGGTGCTCTTACCCACTGAGCCATCTCGCCAGCCCCTGCTTAGCCAATTTAAGGCTATGTAAAATCCCAAAAATTACCAGTACGAGAGAGAGAGAGAGAGAGAGAGAGAGAGAGAGAGAGAGAGAGAGAGAGAGAGAGATCAAAGCAGAAATGTCTTTTCATTTTCAAAATAAAAGGATACTCAACAAAGGAATGGATACAGAAAATGTGGTACAATTACACAATAGAGTACTACTCAGCTATTAAAAATAATGAATTTATGAAATTCCATTTGGATGGACCTGGAGGGCATCATCCTGAGTGAGGAAACCCAGTTACAAAAGAAACCACATGATATGTACTTACTGATAAGTGGATATTTGCCTAGAAACTTAGAATACCCAAGATACAAGATAAAATTTGCAAAACACATGAAACTAAAGAACGAAGATGAAAGTGTGGACACTTTGCCCCTTCTTAGAATTGGGAACAAAACACCCATGGAAGGAGTTACAGAGACAAAGTTTGGAGCTGAGACGAAAGAATGGACCATCTAGAGACTGCCACACCTGGGGATCCATCCCATAATCAGCCTCCAAACGCTGACACCATTGCATACACTATCAAGATTTTGCTGAAAGGACCCTGATATAGCTGACTCTTTTGAGGCTATGCTGGTGCCTGGCAAACACAGAAGTGGATGCTCACAGTCAGCTATTGGATGGAACACAAGACCCCCAATGGAGGAGCTAGAGAAAGTACCCATGGAGCTAAAGGGTTCTGCAACCCTATAGGTGGAACAACAATATGAACTAACCAGTACCTCCGGAGCTGGAGCCAGAAGCTGGAAAGAACCCAGATGCCCCTCAACAGAGGAATGGATACAGAAAATGTGGTACATTTACACAATGGAATACTACTCAGCTATTAAAAAAATGAATTTATGAAATTCCTAGGCAAATGGATGGACCTGGAGGTTATCATCCTGAGTGAAGTAACCCAATCACAAAGGAACTCGCACAATATGTACTCACTGATAAGTGTATATTAGCCCAGAAACTTAGGATACCCAAGATATAAGATACAACTTGCCAAATGCATGAAATTCAAGAAGAAAGAAGACCAAAGTGTCGGCACTTTACCCTTTCTTAGAAATGGGAACAAGGCTGCTATGAACATAGTGGAGCATGTGTTCTTCTTACCGGTTGGGACATCTTCTGGATATATGCCCAGGAGAGGTATTGCTGGATCCTCCGGTAGTACTATGTCCAATTTTCTGAGGAACCGCCAGACTGATTTCCAGAGTGGTTGTACAAGCTTGCAATCCCACCAACAATGGAGGAGTGTTCCCCTTTCTCCACATCCTCGCCAGCATCTGTTGTCACCTGAGTTTTTGAGCTTAGCCATTCTGACTGGTGTGAGGTGGAATCTCAGGGTTGTTTTGATTTGCATTTCCCTGATGATTAAGGATGTTGAACATTTTTTCAGGTGCTTCTCTGCCATTCGGTATTCCTCAGGTGAGAATTCTTTGTTCAGCTCTGAGCCCCAGAACTTGCACAATATGTACTCACTGATAAGTGGATAATAGCCCAGAAACTTAGGATACCCAAGATATAAGATACAACTTGCCAAACGCATGAAATTCAAGAAGAATGAAGACCAAAGTGTGGACACTTTACCCTTTCTTAGAAATGGGAACAAAACACCCATAGAAGGAGTTACAGAGACAAAATTTGGAGCTGTGACGAAAGGATGGACCATCTAGTGATTGCCATATGCAGGGATCCATCCCATAATCAGCTTCCAAATGCTGACACCATTGCATACACTAGCAAGATTTCGCTGAAAGGACCCAGATATAGCTCTCTCTTGTGAGACTATGCCAGGGCCTAGCAAACACAGAAGTGGATGATCACAGTCAGCTATTTGATGGGTCACAAGGCCCCTAATAGAGGAGCTAGAGAAATTACCCAAGGAGCTAAAGGGAACGGCAACCCTATAGGTGGAACAACAATATGAACTAACCAGTACCTGGGAGCTCTTGTCTTTAGCTGCATATGTATCAAAAGATGGCCTAGTCGGCCATCACTGCAAAGAGAGGCCCATTGGACTTGCAAACTTTATATGCCCCAGTACAGGGGAATGCCAGGGTCAAAAAGGGGCATGGGTGGGTAGGGGATTTGGGGGGTGGGTATGGGGAACCTTTGGGATAGCATTGAAATGTAAACGAGGAAAATACCTAATTAAAAAAAAAAAAGATAACCAGCTGGGCAGTGGTGGTGCACATCTTTAATCCCAGCACTTGGGAGGCAGAGGCAGGTAAATTTCTGAGTTTGAGGCCAGCCTGGTATACAGAGTGAGTTCCAGGACAGCCAGGGCTACACAGAGAATCCCTGTTTTGAGGAAAAAAAAAAAAATAAGATAACCAAATCAATCAACCACATCACCAACAAAAACAAAACAAAACAAAACAAACAAACAAAGAAAACAAATCCTAAGGAGAAAATTCAAGTGCAAAAGAAGCAACAACATTCATGTAGACCACAATCATGAGATTCAGGTTTAAGTTGTATTTATCTAAAAAAAAAATGCACTTCACTCCCAAGTCTATGGTAGAAATGGTAATTGTCGTAATGATAATGAAGATTAATGTTATAATAGAGCAGAAAATAACTCAAAGAAATGGAATTATTGCATAGAACAAAACAGGTCTTCAAGCTAAACAGAGAATACACATGAAGAAAATTAATTGGTTTCTATCTGCAAGCAGAGAAGTATAGTGTTAGGGTTGGCTCTCTTTCATGGTCTCAAGTTGGGGCAGTCATTTGGTTGGCTATTTCCCTCATCTCAGTTTCATCTCTATCCCTTCACATCTCTAGGCAAGACAAATTTTGAGTTGAAGGATCTGTTGGTACATTGATATCCTCCTTCCTCTGCTGTAAGTCCTACCTAGCTTCAGGAGGTGGCCATTTCAGTCTCTATATCCCCCTCTGATAGAAATCTAAGCTAGGGCCACCACATAGATTCCTCATATCCTCGCCCATTCTCAAGCCTGAGTCCTCCAGATGGTTACCAGAGATCTCACACTCCCAACGCCCTACCCCGACGCTGCCACCAATTTCCATTCTTACTTCCAAGCCTCTCTTACAACCCCTCTTTCCACACCTGATTGCCATCCCCAATTGTCTAGTATAATTGTCTCCTGAGAAACTTCATTCAGAAGTGTATAGAGGCAGATGCAGAAACCAACAGTCAAATATCAGACAGAGACCAAGGAGTCTTGTGGAAGAATGGCGGATAGAAGTGAGCAAGCGGGAAGGCTCTAAACACCACAAGAAGAGCCACAGTGTCAAATAACCTGGGACCATAGTGGCTCACAAAGCCTGGACTACTAACCAGAGAGCTGTACCTAGAACTCTGATTCTCCTGCCACATCTGTGGCAAATGTGCAGTTTGGGATTTATATGATTCCCATAAGAAGTGGAATGGGGCCTGTCTCTGTCTCTGTCTCTGTCTCTGTCCCTGTCTCTGTCTCTGTTCTCTGCCATCGAATCCCTTTCCCCCGTACTGGGACTGCCTTGTTGGGCCTCAGTGAGGGAGGATATGCCTAGATCTGCTGTGACTAGATGCCCCTGGGTGGAGTGGTACCCAAGGGGGACTTTCCTTCACTGAGGAGAGGTTGTCAGGGCAATTGAGGGAGGGATTTGTAAAGGTAGGACTGCGAAGAGAGGAGGGAGAGGGCCTGTGATTGGGATGTAAAGTAAATTTTCAAAAAGGTAAAAAAAAAAAGAAAAAAATGAGATATAAATTGACTTCACAAATAAAAATAATCACTAGAAGGATTTGAGTTCCTATGAGATAAACATCTTGAAAATTTTGAATAAGAAATTTGAAATAGTCAAAATTAAAAGTTAAAATTACACATGTTAAACACATGTGTATAGTAAATCAAGTAAATATTTCAGCCTAGATAAGAAGAATGCAAAATTTATATTGGAAACGCTAAAAATCAACATGTGGAGGATAATGAATGAGTTTTCTTAGGTCATCTGTAGTCTAGACACACACAGAAAAACAGCAAGACTATGAAAAGGCTTCACTACTTATTAGCCAAACTGAAATCACAAGAAATTACTGGAAAGTAAAATAAAAACCAGAGACACCTCAGAGCACCCAAGAGCTGCTCCAGGACATCAATTTGCCTAAAATATTCAACCTGACTCCAAAAAGACAAAGCTCAGAAACAAAGAGAAGAGAAAAAAGAAAGAAGAAGAAAGACAAGTATTTAAAGGAATCACATTTTGTGAAATTAGTTAAAACATCAAAATACCAATCAAAGGGAGTCTGACATTAGACTCAGCAGAATAGAGGTGAAATAGGTATAGGGTAGGAAGCTGATAAACCTTGAAATCTTGAAATGCTTGAGGCAGAATAATTAAATCTCATGCTTTTCATGAAAATTTAAAAAGTAGAACAGACTATAATAAAAGCAAAATAGGGCAAGTGAAAACATACAGACATTCATACAATTGAAAATAAAGTCAGAGAAAACATCTTAGCAGTAGACAAAAAAAAAAAAATCACCTGTTATAGAGATGTGAACTTGAACACCTTTAGAGAGATATTCATTATACTGACAGCTATGGTACTCTTCTCACCAGGAAGCGAATATTAATTAATTGCCTTCCTTTGAGAGCAGTTGAGATTCAGGAAATAATTTATGTTAATAACAAAAAATATTTTAACAAATAATGTCATAGCAGAAAAATGAGACAGAAACCACCAGAACCAAGCTGTGAGGTTGAGCATCACCAGGAATGAGCTAAGTTTTTCAGTGTAGCTTCATTTCTGAGCCACTGTGTAAAACATTCCCTTACATCAGACCAACAAGAGCCCAAGTTGAGGGACAGCCTGCACAATACTTACCAGTCCTCTTCATAATAACCATGATGTTGAAAGGAGAAAAAGACTTAAAGTCATCCATATATTACAGACAAAGGAACCGTGAGGAAATCGTGTAGTGTTGCAAACTGCCCTCAATTCTGAAACAGGATAGTTTTGTTTGTTCGCTTGTTTGTTTGTTTTTAAAAAGCAAACCTGCCTGTCTGTAGATTTGTTCCTGGTAGTGTGTCAGTGTCTGCTCTAATTTTATGCAACTTTGATATAAAACAACACGGTTATGTAAGAGATTAATTTTAGGGAAACTTAACTAAATGCATAAAAAATAACCTGTGTGTTATCCTTTCTAACAGAAAATCAAAACTTGTTTCTCAATAAAAAATTAAAAAGAGAGGCAGCCACTTAACCCTCCTACTGTCATCCCTAAAGGAATCAAGTGTAGTTGACCAGGCTTCTCTCTCTCTCCTTTTTGGTTCAGAATCCCAGTTCAAGGAAATGATGATAGCTGTGGGTATGTTTTTGTTCTCCCCTTCAGGACTCTTTATTTTAAAAATGTATCAATGTACTGAATAAGAAAAAAAAGGAAGTTCATGAGTTTAATTAATTATGAGCAGGATCCTTCATCTCATCCTTTATTCATCTATACAGCTGACTACGATTCCAGCATGTTGTACCCTTTCTGGTACCATGTTTCTTTTCCACTCAGACATATTTTTACAGTTTGACATTTCTCTTCTTTGCCACCCTTCTCTTCTTGCTGCCATAGCTTTAATATTGCCTGCTTCCTCCCATCTTTGATAGCAGTGTTGTTTAAAGGAGAGTATATATACTGAAGCACAAGATTAAATGTTCCCAAGTTATAGGGTAGACTACTACAAGTACTAACTCTGTGTGTGTCTGTCTGTCTGTCTGTCTGTCTGTTTGTCTATGTGTTTAACTTGCTGTATTTGAAATCTTAAATCTTGTTACAAAGAGATAAAACTTAGTGTTGCTGGTTTCAAAATTCAAATTCATTTTTATTATCATAATTTTCTTATTTGTTATGGAAAAATATTCTTTAGATTGACAAATTGGGACAAAGCTTGAAAATAATCATCCTAAACCATAATTTTGCAGTAAGACCAATATAAATGTGAACTAATATGTAAATTTAAATGTCTGTGGCATTGAGTAACCACAAAGAAGAATTTAAACATTGGTCCCAAAACACAAACTAATGAGTCTAAAACTTAGACTCTAAAGCTAGATGTTTATTTGTTTAATATAATATGAATTTTCTGCCAATTATTGTAGTGTGTTGGTCTGATGCTGTTTATATCCTATAGCTAAAACTGGTTCTTCAAGGTATGGTTGTCCTCGAAGAGCAGATGGTCACACACTCAAGTCATGTCAAGTGAATTTTTTGCACAATATAACTGGTCAGTAAAAGGCTAGAGTCTGTGGTTGGGTGGTAGAGTGAGTAATATGGGAGATTAGGAGTTTGCAGATAGGGGAAGAGAACAGAGAGAGAGGAGGATGCCTCAATGGACCAGAAGAACCACATGGCCAGAAGAAATAGCAAGTAACAAGGTGCTGTATAGCTGAGAAGTAAGTTAAAATAGCCCTAGATCTGCCCAATCTAGGCATTTGGCTTATGAAAAAAAATACCAGAATTGTATGTATTGTATATGTGATTTTAGAATCATAACTTCAACAATAGATTATTTTGGAGAATAAAGTCATTAACACTGAACAACTTAATAACTTCTTAGGGCTTCTTAGAAATAAAGACCTCAGACTCTAAAAAGATGAACTGAACTAGTATCAGCTTTATCAGTAAAATGTTTGGTTATAATTTGAATGAATACAATTTATTTTCAAATAATATTGTGATCCCTTGGTCATTGAGAGTTATATGATCTTAATACATGAATGTGATGAAAGTTTAATAAAGAATGAATTGAGTGAAGATTACACAGAGTTCTGCAGAGCTAACAAAAATGGGGCTTCAATTGATATAATTTACTTACCTATATACTGTATGGGAAGTATATCTTCTTTTCTATCTTGATGACGAACTGATTTCATAGGCATAGATTACTGCAAGTATGTCAAGTACTCTTTTATAATCTAGTGAAGGAAACCAATAACTATTGCTTATCCTCTGAAGTAGCAGAAATTATACAGTCAAATGTCTTCTCTTTTTTCATAGGGTAACATTCAGAGTCCAGAACAAATCATGAGACATCATCTAAATTTCAACATCCCTCAGAGACCAAACCTTCCTTCTCTCCATCATAACAGTTGCTAACCTTAGCTGGGACTCAGTACTGTTCCATATGCTTAATGTAAAGTATTTAACTTGTCATTTCCAACAGTGCTGAGAGAGATATTATTATAGTCTTCAGATTATATATACAAAATAAAGAAACAGATATATGGACACACTGCACAGTGTCTAAGAACATTTGCTCTTTTTTTTCTTTTTTTTTTATTATGTATTTTCTTCAATTACATTTCCAATGCTATCCAAAAAGTCCTCCCCCACCACACTCCCCTACCCACCCATTCCCATTTTTTGGCCCTGGCATTCCCCTATACTGGAGCATATAACGTTTGCGTGTCCAGTGGGCCTCTTTTTCCAGTGATGGCCGACTAGGTCATCTTTTGATACATATGCAGCTAGAGTCAAGAGCTCTGGGGTACTGGTTAGTTCATAATGTTGTTCCTCCGATAGGGTTGCAGATCTCTTTAGCTCCTTGGATACTTTCTCTAGCTCCTCCATTGGGGTCCCTGTGATCCATCCAATAGCTGACTGTGAATATCCACTTCTGTGTTTGCTAGGACCCGGCCTAGTCTCACAAGGGACAGCTATATCACAGTCCTTGCAACAAAGGCTTGCTAGTGTATGCAATGGTGTCATCACTTGGAGGCTAATTATGGGATGGATCCCTGGATATGGCAGTCTCTAGATGGACCATCCTTTTGTCTCAGCTCCAAACTTTGTCTCTGTAACTCCTTCCATGGGTGATTGTTTCCAATTCTAAGAATGAGCAAAGTGTCCACACTTTGGTCTTCATTCTTCTTCAGTTTCATATGTTTTACATATTGTACCTTATATCTCGCTATACTAAGTTTCTGGGTTAATATCCACTTATCAGTAAATACATTTCATTTGAGTTCTTTTGTGATTGGGTTACCTCACTCAGGATGATGCCCCCAAGGCCCAACCATTTGCCTAGGAATTTCGTGAATTCATTCTTTTTAATAGCTGAGTAGTACTCCATTGTGTAAATTTGCTCTTGAAAAAATTTTATCCATTTCCTGTGATGGTTTGTACATGCTTGGCCCAGGGAATGCTACTATTAGGAGGTGTGGCCTTGTTGGAGTAGGTGTGTCATTGTGAGCAAGGACTTAACACCCCCATCCTACCTGCCTGGAAGTCAGTCTTCTCCTAGCAGCCTTCAGATGAAGATGTAGAACTCTCAGCTCCTCCTGCACCATGCCTGCCTGGACAGTTCTATGCCTTGATGATAATGGACTAAACTGCTGAATCTGTAAGCCTGCCCCAATTTAATTTTCTCCTTACAAGAGTTGCTTGGTCATAATATCTGTTCACAGCAGTAAAATCCTAACTAAGACACTTTCTTTATCCCAAATGGTAGTTTACAACTATTTGAAACCACTTCAGGTGACCTCTATCCTCTTCTGATCTCCAAGGGTACCAGTCATTAATCCATACATGCTGAGAAATCACTCGTATGCAGCGAAACCACTAAGAAATGATTAAAAGTATAACATAACAGAAAGAAAATAAGCAGCTAATCTCAATACTGCCATACCACTATTTACATTAGAAAATTCCCCTATTCTCTCTTACTTACTGATAAAAATAAGTCTGCATTATGGCTCAGCCTGTCCTTTTCCATGTTACCTTTTAATTTTGCTGCAAGAGTTTTGAATACAACAAAAATAAATTGTATCTACTTATATTTATTTACATATGCATTCATACATGAGTGTGTGAATCCAGAACTATCCTTACACTAATAAATCATGACAGTTAAAATTATCTCCCACATATTAATAGTCATATATCCCATAGAGTTAATAATGGGACTCCTGCACTCATTTGGCGTAGCATTGCTAAGGAAAAGCTGTAAAGAAGGAGTGTCATGGAAGAATTGAGAGAAAGAATGTAATTTGTGACACAGATATTGCTTTTAACGAAAATGCTTGGGCTTGAAGACAAAAACCACAAGAAGAGTAGGAGGAAACCTCTAAGTTAGGAGGACTTTTATTGAACCTTGGGGCAAAGACTATGAGGAAAGGGTCTTAGGGACTGGCATCTTAGGGACAGGTCTGTGATTTGAACATACATATTGAGTATGTATTGCTTTTGAATAAACAAAGAAATACAATTCTGTTACAGAATAAAGACTCAAAATACTCTTCCTAGGTGGTAGGAATTTTAATAAATTTTAAAATTTTATAGTAATAGTAAATTTTAGTTGTAATATAAGCTCCATTGATCACTGGAGTGGTATCAGACCAGAGACAAATTCTTCAAATGGTCCTCATTTAATTTTAATAAATATGAAATGTAAATACTTAGATAATAACAATAAACTTTAAAAATAAATTTGGATTTTTAGTTTCTAGGAACAGCTATCAGCTGAGAGCAGAATTCTTTCTCTAATATGTCTCATATCAAGTCTTACTACTTGACTGTCTTGTGTATAAGTAGCCTATCCCAGAGACAAAGGACTTCGTAGGAATGGAATAGAGGAAATCAGGTTGAAGAAAGAATGGCCCAGGCTTACATAAAGATGTGTTTCAACTTGGTCATACAGGAAGGAATCTCTATATTCCTACACGTAGAGGTACAGGTAACAATGTCACAGGTAAAACCTGACTACTGAACCAGGTGAACATTGCATGCACCATGAGACTCAGTGTATGGCTATCACTGATAATCTGCCCATGTATTGCTCGTTCTCAGCTCACTATTCTACTTAGTAGTGTTTACCTTCAAAAGATTTGAAGAAGCAATAGAAATCCTTATTTATTTTAGGAGAGTGAAGGGGAGTCTTCCAAGATTTTCAGGGTCAGGAGGAGGATGCTTCATCATTTATGGATGTTCTATGGGAAGTAACTTAATTGGGATGATTTTGTTCTCATCATTTCATCATTCCTAAACAAAGTGTTTGTATATGGAAACTGAATCACACATCATCTTTATTCTAGATAGCAATTACATTATGATTCAAAACTGAATCTTAAGCAGGGTTTTGGAGAAATGGCTGGAGGGTGAGCCAGCGAGGCTGGCATTGCCTCAGTGCTGGGCATTTCACTCATTCTTTCTTCGAGTCAGATCTCTCAACTGTTAAATGAGCAGGTTGGGCCAGACAATCTCTGAGGCCTCTTCCACATCCATAATTATACAGATCCATCATTATTAGTACTACTACTCACCATGCTCAGCTATCTTGTCACAGTGTGCATGTCACCTCCTCAACAGCTCTGCCTCAGTAATATAACTTTTAAGGATATCTATTTAATTTTTCACAAGGGGAAAACTAAAGGAAGAGATTAAACAGATACTTTTAAAACATAAATTATTGTATTCTGTACTCCATAGAGACTAGAGAATTATTGTTTTATTATTTCCTATGAAACTAATTCAAGTACACCTTCTTCAACTGTTTTCCTTCTCTTTTTAAACAGGTTTTTCTTCTGCCAATAGCAGTCACCAGCTTGAATTGAATGGAGAGCAAACAAGTCTGATCACCCATGTCATTCTTTTGGATTTTGTACTGCTAAATTTCCAACTGGTTTCACAGGGACCTGCCAAGAGTGACTTGTGCCAACCTCTGACTCTCCTTGCTATACTTCCCTCCTGGGTAGCATTGTTTGCTTTTTTTTGTCTGCTCTCTGATTAAACTGACATCATTTTGCCTTTCGTGATTCTCGTGTCATTTTCTGTTGACAGTGTCTGGTAATGGTAACAGACCAGTGTCCTTGAGGAATGGGTAGAAGCCATTGATTGTGTAGGTGTATTAATGCAGGCTTGTTAAATGGCATGCAGGCTTGTCTTTGTGCTAAGTGGCAGGTGAATGGGTGCCAGTGAGAAAGGTTATTAAGCACAGATAAGAGGCAGAACCACTATTCACTGGCAATGTCACTTTCTCCCATTTGAGGAGAGACATTTGTTCCAGACATCCTTTTCCTCCTCTCACTGACAATATTTAAGGCAGAAAGTTGCTGTCTAAGTTGCTGTGTAGCTGCAGAATACATCATTCTAAGAAGGTGAACTTTAGAGAAGCTCAAGTTGAACAACTGTTCTATAAATATATGTTTTATTGGATATAGCCCCTTAAATTAAATACCCATAATATCAGAAAACAAAAAGAAGGTAGAACAACAAGAATTTATTTGATATCACTACAGTTTAACATTTGTACATAAAAACATATTTAATGCCTTCAAAGAATCAAATTTTAAAGTCCTAAATATGTTAAATTAAATATACAAAATTCAGAAATAACAATTATATAGAATAAAATAAATATATGTTTTTTATCTACAAGAACATATTGAAAAGGTTTCATTATATTTATGTATAATTTGCTTAATATTATTTCTGTAATTACAAACTGGCAAAGACTTTCTGTTCATGAGTACATCTCTTGAGTGGTTCCATTCTCTTTATAGTCTGTGGAATGCTGACATTTTCAGTTCAAGCTTAACTGATGTTTGCTAAGCTTATTGTGATTTTTGTTTCACTGTGAACTCTTCCCTAAATTCCTAACTTTGAATCAGTCATGTCCTTTCAAAGTTTAGCGTGTTTCAGTAATTTACCATTTTGGCTGTCTTCCCTCAGTATGTGCTTTCTTAGAAACGTATCCCTGTTAACGTACATAAAACTGTACTTGGACTCAGAGGAGTATAAGACCCTAATGTCAGATACCCAATAACCATATAAAAGTGTATGCCATGGGATCCCTGTAATACCAGTGTCTGGGAGACAGACAGATAGAACTCTTTGGCTTGCTGGTCATATTGTCTAGCCAAACTGGTGAGTCCAAGGTTTAGTTAGAGAACTTGTCTCAAAAATAAGGTAGAGAAGAGACTGAAGAAGATCGCAATTGATCGAATTCCTCCACATGCACGCATATATTTCCATGTACACACAAACACACATACCTACACACAAAGACACATATAAACACATGTATAGAGCATAGACATAGACTCTATAAACAGTTTCTTTTAAACCTATTAATATTTTTTTAGTTTTATGTATATGAGTCTGTTGTTGCTGTCTTCAGACACACCATAAGAGGGCATTGGATCCCCTTACAGATGGTTGTGTGCCACCATGTGGTTGCTGGGAATTGATCTCAGGACCTCTGGAAGAGCAGCCAGTACTTTTGACCTCTGAGCCATCTCTCCAGCCCCTCTAAACAGTTTCTTTAAGTTTGATTACAGAATACGATGAACATAATTCACAAGGTTAAAGTTTAAGTCAGGCACTGAAGACAATAACTGGTAGAAAAAAAAGTATCTTACTGTCCTTATATCTCTTGGAGTCTCTAATTTATCTTCTGTGAAATGAGGAGTGTAGTTTATGTAATATTGTCCATTGGGTAGCTGAAATAGTGTGTAGAAATCACCTCTGCCATTGCCTGATGTAGAGCTGGTGGTTAATAAATGTAACATCTGCAACACATTTGGGGGGTGGGTGGGCAGTGGACCTTGCCACCAGACAGAAGACCTGGCAAGGTTGAAGCAATATCAAAAGGAGAAAAACAAACAAACAAACAAACAAACAACAGGTAATTCTCATAACTGAGAACAGCAGAAGTTAGAACTAGCTGCCAATCAGGTTCCTGTCTTCGAGCACATGACCATGACACCCCACTAGGAAGATCATGACAACTGGTCACACAGCATAAACACCTAGAGTTCTCTATGCTAATGAGGTATCTACATAGGACCTGTGTGTTTCGACAGTGAACTTCTCTTCTTAGGCATCCTTTTCTCCATAAAGTATTTAAACTCTGGTTTACCCTAAATAAGATGCATACATCCTCATCCATCATGAAAAAAAGAGGTTGGATAAGCATTGTCTCCTTCATCAAGGACTAAAAGGGGTTGGGGGATGCCTTCATCTTACAGAACTTCACCTAAATCTCCTCTCTTACAGCCTCCCCATACTTTGGCACTTACTTGGAGCTCAGACAGACTCCACCTCTGTCCTGGGCTCAGAGCTGGCCCAAGGACTCCTGTTCTGAACTCCTCTTAGTCTTCAAACTAAGAGTGTTTCTGGGTACACAAGAGAATGGGAACCACCTTTTTCAACTCCTTTGTCCCAGCTGCTTCTAGGTGCACAGGAGTTTGAGAATCAAAGCGTGCATTCCAGTCCCTACTGTTTTTACTCAGATAAACACGAACTAGACCCCTATAATTGACTGCATTTTGCCTCCCCTGAGCAACATGTTAGCAGCCTGGCACCCCAGTTGCACGAAGGAACATCCCCAGCATTTTGCCTTCCCTGAGCGACTTCTGCATCCCAGAGACAAGGCAGAGACAGAGACCAACACCACATAGCCACTGGGAAGGAATTAAATCATGACATACACAACATACGTATTCCACTCTGTTTCAAACACGAATGAGATTTGTGCCATGCCTACTCATTATACGTGGCAATGTAGAACCCAAAGAGACAAAAATTCTGATATCACTTATTCTTAATAGATTAGAAGACAGGAGTCTAGAACAAACATGCACACATAGAGTTTACTAGTATTTAGAGCTCCTATGCACTTCCTTATTTATGTGAAAAATTAAACGGTAACCCATTTTCTTGATTTGCTAAGAAATATTACAGTGATGGCAATTTTCTTCTTCAAACATCACAATACCAATGACAGCCATTAAAGATATATAAAAATTCTATAATATGCATAAAATTGTCTAAAAATTGAGCAGCCTAAACAATCTATTTCAGAGAGAACAATATAAAAAGTAGTACAATGAATTTAAACCATGATGAATACCTATAGTTGTTAAAATATATGACTGTATTTCATATACAATATAAAATGTAACACTCTCATTAAAATTTACAGAAACTAAGAGTAGAATAGAGACCTTAGTAATAAAGTTGAACATATACAACAAAGTGAAATTTTGTGAACAGGTGCTAAGAATGCACATTCGATAAAGCAATGTCTTTTCAAAAAGGGTACTGGGAAAATCTGACCACACGCACTAAGAAATTAATACAGATCTTCTTTCACCAGTTACAGAATGGTTTCTTTCTTGGCAATTTTCTTTGGAATTCTTGTTTCTCAGATTCTGGGTGATACTAACAGGGGTGGATATACCAGGCTCAAAGAACTGGTATGCATTTCATTTTGATATTGCTCACAATTCAGAAGTATATTTGAAATATAAAACAAAATTATGAGACCAACATTTTGTTAGTATGTTGCAGATCAATTTTTATACTCATGAAGAGACCTTGGATTATTTGCCTCATATTCTTCAAGCATTTCATCGGTATTGCTTTGTATGGTTTGAACATTTTGACAATATCCAAATCATGGAAAATAGAATGTTTACCACTTTGCACTCTCAACTTTTTTCACCAAAGTTTTTTCTAATTTTTTTAGACATTTGTTTTTGAATCTTATGATAGTCCTCAATTTCCTTTTATCATTAGTTGAAAAATACTTGATTTCTCATTTTTCAAATTGTGTTCTCTGTCTCTGTCTCTCTGTCTCTCTGCTGTCTCTCTCTCTGTCTCTCTCTGTCTCTGTCTCTCTCTCTCTCTCTCTCTCTCTCTCTCTATATATATATATATATATACATATATGTATGTATATACACACACACACACATATTCTACATGGAATAAAAGTTAGGCCATGAATATCCTTTCTTGTTATGGTCTGGTCTGAGGAAACTTCCAGAGTTCCTCACTTGGCATGTTCCTTTTGGACCTAACCTATTTATTAATTCCCTTTGTGCAGGTGCATCCCTTCTATACTATATTTGTTCAGAATCTTTAATATGAAAGAAAGGATTTTTCTCTACTGTCTTTTCTGCATTTCTTGAGATTATTGCAAAGCTTTTCTTAGTGTATTGCATATATTTATAGGTTTTCATATGGTTTGCATTTATGAAAGCAATTTTCTTCTTTTATTTTTTCAATTTTTACTATTTTATCTGTTTACTTTATCGTCATTGCCACCATTGTCTCACCCCACAGTTCTTCATGCCATTCCTTCTCCAGTTGCCTCAGAGGTGGTGTTCCCCCCTCCAGATCTCACCCTTACCTGGGAAGTCTCTCTTGAGGGTTAAGCACATCTTTTCCCACTACGTCCTGACCAGGCAGGCCTCTGCTATATTTGTGCCAGGATCCTCAGACTGACTGTGTATGCTCCTGGCAGGCTCCTGGGAGCTCCCTGGAGTCTGGGTAAGTTGAAACTGCTGGCCTTCCTATAAGGCTTTGCCCCCTTCAGCTTCTTCAACCATAGGGGCCCCTGACTTCAGTTCAATGGTTGGGTGTAAGTATCAGCTTCGTCTCTGTCAGCTGCTGGTAGAGCCTCTCAGGGAACAGCCTGGATTTGAGCAGTGAGCTGGAATTGTAGAGATACTTAGTTAATATCCAGAGGCATGATTTTTGGTTTAGTCTGTAGATGCTGGACTGGAAGTAGAATTATGGTGTGATGTTCAGCATTAACATTTACCACCATGGTAAGACTTTATTGCTTTTCTCTCTTCCAAGCACCAAGCATTTGTGTCTGCCCAGCAATGTTTTATACTGGGTTACTGATGATGCAGGCAATGATTTTTTTTTTTACTTGCACAGCAACATCTTTATTAATGCACAAAACTCAGATTCTCCTATGTTGTACTTAAAGATCCCTGCTGTTGTAAAGGTATTTTAGTAAATGAATATCTATATAAGAAGATGTACCTGTAGGAGATGATTACTTTGAGATTTACTTAGCTACTCTCTTGCTTTAGTGTCTAACTCATGCCTTTACAGAACTGGAAATATATTGCTGAGAAACAATATCTTCTCTGTCATTCCTCATTTTTGTTTAGACTTTTCTGTGTTTTTGAGAATTTTATATGTGCACAATCAAGGAAATATGAACTCGTCTCTACCCTAGTCTACCCCATTCTAACTCCTTATATCCTTACCAACATGATCTTGCCCTAACTTTATTTCTTTTCTGTTGGTGGTGGTGGTTAATTGTTTTCTCTTAGAATTCACTAAGTTCAGTTATTGCTGGACATGTGTGCCTGGAGATGAGATGACTCACTGAAACATAGGAAAACCACCTGTGGCCATGTCCTCAATAAAGAATGGTTGTCTATCCACTAGCACATATTCACAATAACACCTCAGTATGAACCATGTCCCCCCATTAAATTATTTTTAGGAAACTATTTAAAGACTGGCTGAGTCAGGTCTCTTAGGAGCATGGGACAGAAACATTGCTGATAGTATAAGACCAGCCAGTGCGTTTTAGCAAGCCATCTCTCTGGTTACCTTCATAGTCTCTTGAGTATAAAACTACGGAAATGTTGTGATAATAAAGGCTTAAATACATGTGTAAATTGTATGAAGGTTCTAATTATTCAGTAACTTTTAGTCTTTTGTGACTGGGAAGTCAATTATATTCCTGTTTCCTATAAAGTAACTTTGAATGCAAATTTATTTAAAATGTGTAATAGTTGCTTTTCTACTGCTGTAATAAATCACTACAGCCAAAAAAAAAAAACAAAAAAAAAAAAAACAAAAACACAAAACAAACATAAAAAAACAAAAAAACAAACCAACACTTATAAAAGAGAGGCAAGAGAGACTTTATTTTGCTTACTGTGTCTGATGGATAAGTTCCCTTCATGTCTGGCAAATTGGCTGGGATAGAAGTTGAAGACACACACCTGGGTCTGCAAGGAGGAAGGAAATAACAAAGTACAAAGGACAGGAGCCCCTAAAATCTCAAAGGCCTTCTCCAGGGTCATGTTACCAGCAGCATGACCATACTTTCTAAATCTACAAAGTACATAGATACCAAATGGAGGTCAAACATGCAAATGCCAGAGACTACTAGAGATATTCATCTGTAAAGCAGCACATGAGATAAAATAAATTTCCACTAATTTAATTGAAACTACATTTGCTATCCCACCAGCAATGTGCCTCTTTCTCCACATTCTCACCAACATGTGTGGTTGTTGACTAAACTTTTGATCTTAGCCATTCCGATTGTTGTAAGGTGGAATCTCAGGGTCTTTTTGATTTGTATTTCCCTGATGACTAAGTAATTTGAACATTTATTTCATTAATTGCTTCTCAGACATTCAAGATTCCTCTGTTGTGAATTCTTGGTTTAGTTCTATACCCCATTTTTGATTGGGTTGTTTGGTTTTTTAGAGGTTGGCTTCTTATGTTCTGTATATATTTTGGATATTAGCCCTCTATCAGATGTGAGATTAGTGAAGTTTTTTTTTTCCCAATCTGTAGATTGTTGATTTGTCTTAATGACTATGTCCTTTACCTTACAGAGGATTTTCAGTTTAATGAGGTCCCATTTATTAACTCTTGATCTTAGAGCCTGAACCATAGGAGATCTGTTTAGGAAAATTTCCCCTGTGCCAATGAGTTGGAGTCTCTTTCCTACTTTCTCTTTTATTAGATTCACTGTATCTGGTTTTATGTTATGGTCCTTGATCCACACTTCTCCATTGCTGGTGGAAGTGCAAACTGGTACAGCCACTACGGAAATCAATCTGGAGGTTCCTCAGAAAATTGGAAACATATCTATGTGAAGACCCAGCTATACCACTCTTGGGCATATATTCAGAAGATGTCCCACCATGCCACTGGTGCACATGTTCCACTATGTTCATAGTGGCTTTATTTATGATAGCTTGAAGCTGGAAACAACCCAGTTGTCCCACAACAGAAGAATGGAAACAAAATGTGGCTCATTTACAAACTGTAATACTACTCAGCTATCCTGAGTTTTGCAGGCAAATGGGTGGAACTAGAAAATATCCTGTGTGAGGTAACTCAGACCCAAAAGAACATGCATGGTATGTACTTGCTAATATGTGTATATTTGCCAAGAAGTACAGAATACCAAGGATACCATCCACAGAACTCAAGAAGATTAATGAGCTGAATAGCCCAAGTGAGGGTGCTTCAATACCACTTGGGAGAGAGAAGAAAGCAATCATTGGAAGAGAGGGAAGGAGGAACTTGGATGGAAAATGGTACAGGGAGGGGAAAAGGGTAACATTATCAGGTATTGGGGGCAGGGCAGAAGTGGAGCCCTGAGTGCCAGCAGAAAGAATGGAAACAAGCAAACTTGGGATGTAGGGGGTGGGGCAATCCTGTAGAGAGGGTTCTGGGCAGTAAGAGATGTTCAGAACTCAAAAGAAAGGACCTTAGATGAAATGCCCAACAGTGGTGAGAGGGAACTTGTAGAGTCTACCTCCAGTAGAAAGACAGAACTCATGAGGAGGGATGGAGGTGCTATCCCACTGTCAAAAACTCAAACAAACAAACAAACAAACAGAGAAAACAAAAACAAATAAAAAACAAAAAAACCTACAGGGAAAAAATGGAAATGAGACGGAGGGAAAGGATGCCCAGTTAGTTACTGGCCCAAATTTGAGCCCATCTCAAGGGGAGGTGAACTCCAAGGCCTGACACTATTACTGATGGTATGAAGTACTTACAGATAAGAGCCTAGCATGGCTGACTTCAGAGAGGTCCAATAAGCAGCAGACTCAGACAGAAACAGATACTTACACCCAACTAGTGATCAGAAGTCAGGTACCCCTGTGGTTGAATTAGGAAAAAGCTGGAAGAAGGTGAGGAGGAGTACAACCCCATAGGAAGACCAGCAGTCTCAGCAAACCTGGACCTCAGAGCTCTAAGACATTGAGCCACCAACCAGGCAAAATACACTAATTGGTTCATGGCCCTTGACACATATACAGGAGAGGACTGCCTGGTCTGACCTCAATGAGAGAAGAGAAACCTAACCCTTGAGAGACTTGAGACCACAGGGAATAGGGAGGCCTGGCAGGCTTAGAGGTTTTTGGAGTTTTGGGGGACATTCTCTTGGACACAGGGTAAGGAGGAATGGGATGAAAAACAGTAAGAGGGTGAAGGGCAGATCAGGTGAGGGATAAAGACTGAAATGTAAAAAAGATTAAATAATAACAATAGTAATAATAATGTACATTTGGTTTTGAGAGAGAATAACTGATAACTGGTAGCATCAGTGATGTATATCTCTCACAGTGTCAGGTATTTTGTGTGTGTGTGTGTGTGTGTGTGTGTGTGTGTGTGTGTGTGTGTGTTTTATTTTATTTATTTACATCCCAAATGTTATTGCTCTTCCCAATTTCCCCTCCACAAACCCTCTATCCCCTCTCCTCTCCCCCTGCCTCTATGGTGGTGCTCACCAACCCATACACCCACTCCCACTTCAGTGCCCTAGCATTCCACCAAATCCTCCACAGGACCAAGGGGCTCCTATCAGGTATTTCTTATACTTTCAACAATTTTTGAAATTTCTTAGTTTTGGTTTTGTTTTGGTTTTTTTTGTTTGTTTGTTTGTTTTTTGGGTTTTGGGGTTTGGGGTTTTTTTGTTTGTTGGTTGGTTGGTTGGTTGGTTTTAATTTACAATCCTGTTGTTGCCCCCACTCAGTCTGCCTCCCACAGTTCCTCATTCCATTCCTCCCCCCCCCCCATGTCTCTGAGAGGATGCTCCTCCACCATCAAGCCTTCCCCCTCCCTGGGGCCTCATGTCTCTCCAGGATTAGGTGCATCTTCCCCCACTGAGGCCATTCCTCTGCTCTATATGTGTTGGATTTTATTTTTTTAGAGCCAGTTCCAAGTGTGCTCACATTTCTTTTATATGTTTTAGATAAAATAATCTCCTTAAGTACATAGTTGGCCATTATTTTTAATAATGTTAAGCTCGAGGAGGATGGACCTGAACTTTACTGAAAGTAGAGAAAGGTGAGGTTAGAGGAGGTTAAATGAACTCCAGACAATTTTTATTTTATTTTATTGACATTTTTATGTGTATGCCGGTTTTGGCTGCATGTAAGTCTGTGTACCACACACATACCTAGTACACAAAGAGGCCAGAAAGAGATGACAAATCCCTTGGAATTAGAGGTGCTGACCGTTTTGAGCCACCATGTCTACGCTGGAAATTGACTGTAAGTCCTCCAAAGAACTGCTGCTGAACCATCTCTCCAGCCCCTTCTCATTTCCTGTTTCATTGAATGTATTCACCCTTCTGTGATGAGGAATGATAGAAAGTTATTTTGATACTTTGCCCTCCTTTAGTAGTTTGCCATCCATCTCATAAATTTTCTCATGAAGCTGAGATGAAAATGGGACTTATATCCTTATCTATTCTACATAAGTTTATTCAATACTATTTTGTAGCTTATAAATATATTAATGATTATAATTCAGTACAAAAGGTTGATAATTTCATATATGTAATACAGCTGTTATATAACTGGGAGGTAATTCTCAGCTCCATAATAAAAATGTTTGCCAAATGCAAATGTATATCTTTTATAGCCTAATGATTGCACAACAGCACACAACAGAAGTATTTAGACCTGTGTTATCTTATGTGGAGCCTGATAGTCAATTTCATTTATTTCTTTCAGGCTGGCAAATTTGCAGAAAGCCTAGAAAATGTCAGATTGAGAAGAGGGCTGTGTGACATCTCCATGCTATGCCATCTCAGGCGTTGGTAGTGTCAGGGTGCTGTAAATGGAGTGGCAGCTGTTTCTTCTCCGTGTTAGATATACACACTCAGAGTCATTTCCTGATGGTTATTTTGGTTGCAAAATTTCCAGTTGTTGTGAGAGCAGTGATGACTCTGACACTCTTCTTTAGAGGTAATTAAACTTTCAGCCCATCTGTGCAGTAACTTTCATAATATTTTCAAAGGGCACAGAATGCTTTTAATATTTGTACCACTTCGCTTTTGCTTGCTAAGGGACCTATTATCTAGCTGAACATCGTTGAAACAAGGAGAAAAAAAACTGGTTAGAGAAAAGGGACGTTAAAAAATGTCACACTAGCAGAAAAGCAATGTAATGAATGCTGAATTTAAAAATAACCTGAAGAATGTCTTGTTTACCAAAGCTCCACTTCATGTCCTTATACTATTTTATCATTGACTATATAGTGCTTGATCCCAAAGAAAGATATCCAGCTTTGATGCAATCTCTATTGCCTAAGAAATACTTTCTTACGGACTGTATACAATTCATTAGCCAAAAGTTGAAAGAAAGCAATATTAAAATAACCAAAACAATTAAGTAGGCAGAGAAAACAGGATTTTTTTTCTTACAGATTCTGAGTGAGCCAATTGTTTCAACAGCATAGAAGAGAAGAAGAATTCTTTTGTCTCTAGAGTCCAACTTCTAAGTCCCCGAGTCTGTGTCTAATGGCATTGTGATGGGCATAAGGTTATGTGGGGAATAGAAACATCTAGATTCTCTAATATCCTTTTAGTTTCATATTCTCTTATTACAAATGTTTATGATATAAAGTTTAACAGTAAAGATATAAACTTTTGAGAAGTAACATCTTTTTTAGCTCCATCTTTAACAATTAGGAGTGGAGGTTTTTATATAAGTAAAAAAAGTTTAAGCAAATATAAATTACAGTCATCCTTGTATTTTGATTTACTTCCTGATATTTTATGTTATGGACATTTACGAAGATAACCTGCAATTTACTCAATGTTTCTGAATGACTTGAGCAATTGGAGAGAATATGTATGCTCTAGTTAATCACTTTTAACTGGTAACTTTGGGCTAATCTTCCTTCCTTTGTCCCCTTTCTTTGTCTGCTTTTTCTTTTTCAGAATTCTGAATATAAACAAAGAATATGACTGTGGGGGGGGGTATATTTGTGCATGTGTGTGTTTATATAATTATAAGGTGATTATATGGTTTCTATAACAATTTGATAGGAAGGATACGAGTCCTCGGTTATGTATAAAAACACAGTATTCTATGTTGATTTTTAGTATTGTCCACTTTGGGACATGGGCTGCTTGACATTGGCAAGTCTTCTTATTTTTATTTCCCTTTAAGTTTATACAATTTACATGATGGTATGAATTTACCATACAAATGTATTCATCCATACTTTCTTCAGTTTCAATGTTCTTGTTACTTAAGCAAAAAGTATTTAATCCAGATTTGTTTGTGCAGAAAATGAATCAGTGCTTGATTTATTTTTCCCAAAAGTGTTGTAATCATCTAAATACCATTTATATTAATCTTTCCTCTGCCTCTAATTTCCCACTATTTGTGGTTAGTAATAATTTCAAACTTTATCATTCTCCTTGAATCATTCCTCAATGATTTATAAATTCATTAGCATCTAAATACAGCTTCCAAAACTTTCAAAACTGGATGATTAAAGTTCTATAATTGAATACTAAGTTGCTTTTAATAAAAGAACACAAGAATTCAACACCCAGTGGTTTCTAAATTGCCCAAAGAGGCTTTAAATGAATATTTAAATTATGTAAGACCTGTTAAAATCTGATGATTTAATGTATATTAAGTGCTCGTTATAGCACGTGCTTGTGAGTCTGCGTGTCTCAAAAATGTAGACTGTTAAGCCCTTTTATCAAGACACATCGAGATATAATGTTATCTGGAAACATGGGGATGGAATTTAATTTGTTTTATATGTTAGGCTATTATAAAAGAACTTTCATTTTAGAAAACACAAGTGACAACATTTTCAAAGTTGTACACCTGGATAAATAAATATTTTCAGGCAAGTACAAGAAACAAAACCATGCCCAAATATGATTAAAGCTGTGAAAATATAAAACAAAAAGTTTATTACAGTGTCAAACTACTTTTACATTTTGAGTCTGTTTAAATTATTGTTCTCTTCTTGGTTTAATGTTAATTGTTCAGATCTGCCCTACTAAAGCCTATACCACAGACTTTGGTATCTATACATGGAAAAGTCAAGCAGGTACTAACTAGGAACTTTTCTACCTACTCTCTAGGTCTTCTTGTGTTGTATAGGCTGCTCTGGGAGAAGAGTCATCAATTATCTTACCTAGGTATAAACTCTGCAAACTACAATAATGAGTTTCTTATCAATATATGGTAAGTCATTAAATGGCACCATGACTGATCCAACTCTTTATAATTTGACTTAGGACTATCTCTATGAGACGGAACTCATTCCCAGTACTCTAAACCTGACTAAGAACCTGTGCCTTGGGTTTTTATATGCCCTACTACTAATCTTTTGGTAAAACAACATAGTGTTAAATTGCCTTTGACATAGTTATCCCCATATCTAGGACTATTGCAATTCAAGCTCTCATCAGACAATCATCTTTACTTAATGGATACCGGTTAAAATGAGACATAACTAGTCAAAGCACAGAGAATAAGTTACTGTACAATACACATCCCTAAACTGGATGTCTATATCACACCTTCTACTGCACTCAAGTCTTATGATACACCATGTAATAATCAGATGTAATGAAGAAATTTCATAGAAATTCCTAGACATGACACAGCAATTCTATCCATGAGCCCAGGTAGCTCTGTTTGGTGGAACCAATAACTGTACATCATCAAGTCAGATAGGGCCTCACACTTATGTGAGGATGGAGAGTTGACCGCCACAGTAGGAGTGACATAGTCAGGTTTCTTCAGATTGATGGCATATGCTATAGTGGTGAGTCGTTTGTCGTTCTGTACACAAGACAAATCTTAAAAGGATATGGTACATTTAAAAAAAAAAGTCAAAAAGCATGAGAGAGAAGGCTGGGTAAACTAAGGAGGAGGATGTTGGAAAAAGAATCAAGGAAGAGTTGGAGTGAGAGACAGAGTTAAATATAATCTAAATACATTGTTGTAACACATGAGATATCAAATACCAAATAACAAAATAACTCTTAAATAATTTAAAATAATAGAAACTGAATATTGAAAACTGTGAGTTTCATTTGGGCAACGTATAAACAGGAGAAAATGATCTCCAATGCATCATCCAATTGGCTATTCACAAAACATTTTTGGCTGAAAGAGTTCAAGGAGGAGGGAGCTGGAGAGCAAGAAAAAGAGCAAGAGAAAGATAAGGAAAAGAGGGAGGGGAGGAGGGAGGGAGGGAGGGAGGTAGGGAGGGAGGGAGGGAGGGAGGGAGGGAGGGAGGGACGGAGGGAGGGAGGGAGGGACAGTGAGAAGAGCTTCCCTGGAAATCTTGAAAAATATATGAAAATTATGTTTTATTAACTTATCTAAAACTAACTCCACCCTTGTGTTACATCATCACTGGGATTCTTAGAATTGATTCAAAAATTCAGATCAAATTCCTTGACAATGAACTTTTCCATGTCTTATGATCTGCTCATGTGGACATGGTCAGTACTAACTATGTAAATAATCTCTTCTCCCCTAACCATTTAATTAACACTTATGGACTAACCAAAATAGTCTTCCAAAAAAAAAGTCCCGTGTTTTTCAGTGCATCAGCTACAGTGTCTCACGCAGAGAGTAAAGTAGAATCTTCCGTCAGATTCCTTCTTAATGTGGAACCCGAAACACCACAGCATTCTTTGATATTAACTTTTTCCAGTATTACTTTAATTATGTAAAAACTTACAGGTGACAAGAAATGGGAGTTATTAATACTCCTCATTCTCTACTTAATTCCCTAACTTGGTGAAGAAAGTTTAATTAATTAATTTATGAGCTCGTAGAATTTAACACTTACAAATGGTAAAAGATGATTTTTACCTTCACGAGTATTGATCTTATTTACAGATATACAGGATTATGAGTTTCTTTGAATTATTATATGTTATTTTTAATATATAGTATTAAATATGTATTACTTCTTACCAAGTAATAAAAAACTTCTAAAAATCCACATGTATCTATCTCTCCACATCATCATATATTTTTCATGTTTCCGTATTTTGGAAACTAGCAATAAAGATGCTTTTTAGCACAACAAAGATATATCTATTTTATAGAGATGATTTTTATGTCTTCATTTTTATTTGCAGTCTCTGTGTATATTCCTACATATTATATCTATCCCAATGAACTCCTTCCTCAGTATTCATCCCAGGATGTAAACTGTAAAATATCTGGTTTCATATTAAAAATCCCACAAAATAGAAGCATGGAATGGTTATGTACCAATTAATCAAAATCATATGACTACAATTAATTTCTTATATTGGACAGAGAAAATTAAAACTAAAGCAAACGCTCCAAGAATTGGTTTTAAGATTCAGTCTGCTGTGTTCTTTGTGTTCTCAGCTATCTGCCAACTGAAAGCCAGTATTTATGTTCTGAAGACACTGATATTACTCGGCTATAGCATGGCTGTACTACAGAGAAAAGCCATGTTCTCACCTAAATTGACAGCCAGTTCATAGAATTACATTTTTCTTCATTCTTTGTCTCCAGGGATTGCAAATATGAAAGAATGGCATAAAATGTAAATTTAAAGCAAAAGTACTGCTGAATGTTTTAGGCGTTTTATTAGAAGACACAACACCTTTGCTTCATGAAGAATATACTAATGTGTGTTGTCTTATCTGGAGAGCAAATCAAAGCCACTTAAAAGGTTTCTTTTCATGGAATTATTAGAGCAAAAGTCATAGTCAGCATGTTACCTCTTTCTTTTAAAGTACTTTCTTTTTTATTTTTATTTTATTTTATGTATGTAGGTGTGTATGTCTATATGTATGTATGTATGTATGTATGTATGTATGTATGTATGTATGTATATGTGTATGTATATATTTGGTTACCCGAGACAGGGTTTCCCTGTGTAGCTCTGGCAGTCCTGGAACTTACTCTGTAGACCAGGCTGTCCTCAAACTCAGTAATGCACCTGTCTTTGCCTCCCAAGTGCTGGGATTAAAGGTGTGTGCCACCACTGCCCGGCTCTTACCTCTTCTTTTATTAAAATATTTCACTAAAGTTCTTGATAAACCAAAAGGATGTTTGGGTTTTGAAGAATCATCCTATGTTACAGAATGTTAGTGTGAACTTAAGCTATCCTTTAAAACTTCACAATAAGTTGACACAGTTATTCTATTTAGTAATTTATTCATTAATTTGAATTTGTATTAGGTTTAAGTTAAACATTAATTCTTTCTTTATTAAAAATAATTAAAAAAAAACCCTTCCCAACTCATTTTCTGAGTAGTCTCAGCAGTAGAAAAGGCAAACCTGATTTGGCAAGAATCTCACATTTGAATGATTACAAATATTATCAAAATTTACCTTAATTATGTTAACATGTTTCAAGATTACATGCAATTCATTATTGGATCAATTTTTAACCACCTGCTAGTTTTTGTTCCTTATTCACTAAATTTGACTTAACAAATTTAGCCAAGCTGACAGAAAAGAAGTCCCCAGGAGTGCCTGGCTTTTATTTTAAGGAAATTCACTTTATTTCTCCCATGGAGAACTCACTAGAGGTTTAGCATTTACATTCATCAGGAATCTTAATATTCTCAGCAGGGTCAAAATAATTGTTTTAGGTATTTGCTGTTACAATAAATCAATGTTGGCTTGAAGTAGCTGACTGAGTATAGAAATTATATACCCAAACAACAACAGTGCCATCTTAACTTTTAGAAAAATCACCATTCTATACCCATCAAAAATAACAATTATTATTATTAATAAATATTCTTAGTTCAGTGTCAAATTTATAAATTGACTTACTGTGTAATTTTTCATATGTAAAGAAAATATCAAATATTACACTCCATTTATGTATATTTACAATTCTCAGTCAAATATTTTGGAAGTGTTTTTCAAAACATACACTATAAAACATATTCTATTTATATGTACCATATTCATAGTGGAGAATCTAAGTTTGGGTCTTATAACCAAGGACCTTCCCAATGATCAAACTCTGAGCTAATAATAACCATTGAAAGAGGTATACCAATTGATACAATATTCAGCACAGAGACACATGCTACATTAATTATGAAGTCCATTATTCACATATGGTGCAAGTTAAACCTTCATTGGTATGCCATTTGTGCTCTCCAGTGTTCTGAGTGATAGGCATAACTAAAAGACACAGAAGAGCAGGAACAATCCAGAAAAAGTAATACAGACAACTCACTGTTGTCAATCTGGGCATTTTAAAATATGGAGAAAGGCAAAGCCTTGGACTAAGCAGTAAAATAAGGATGCTGTTGATTCAAGTCAGGTGGAAGTAGGACATTAAACACATAACTAGAACACCATGATAAAGGAAAAAACAGGGAAGTCTAAGTGGTTAGGTATATGTATGAAAATGTTATGCTGAAATGCACTGTTTTATGCAGTTACAATCTGCTAATTAAACAAACTAAACAAAATAGGTATCAAGCTTCATTTTTATGGAAAAACTAGAAGAAAATATGAATGTGGGTTAACCTAATTTAAAATAGGTAGAAAGAATATGACATTGCTTTTTTTTTTTTTTCTCATTTAGGAACTCTACTAAGAATGGGAGAAATCTACAGTCTCTGTGTCCATCATTGAGAAGACAGGTGGATCTTTGGGGTTGTGGGACAGACAGACATACAGACAGAGATACAAACACACACACACACACAAACACACGCATGCACACACGTACAGAGGAAAGAGAGAGAGAGAGAGTCAAAGAAAGAAAGAGACACACAGAGGTATATACATAGAAATAAAATTAAAATTATATCTATTGTATAGTTATTCAAAACATACCATGTTGCCATTGCTATTTTACTATGGTGAAGAGCAAATAAAACATCTGTGAAAATAATCTTTCATATATGATTGGAATACCTTATAATATAACAGTATCAAAACATTCATTTTTATTTGTAAACATCGTCTCTAAATAGGTTTCAATTTATTTACATAAACATATCTTTTATTCATATGGCTAACACAAGTCTAAAGTAAAAGTCTTATCTACTTGACAATTCCTTTTTACTGTAAAGGCTACTTTGAACCCTAGACAGATAGTTAATAATCTTTATTAAAGCTACTTGATATTACTATAGGCAGTTTTTATTATAAAAATGTCAGGAGGCCTTGTAACACATTGGGAATATTTTAGTGTAATTATCATTTCATATTTTTCAAGTTGGAAAATTTTAAAATTCAGACTCAATGACTTCTAGAGATTCTTAGCAACATAGAGTGATTATAGTTGAAAGCAGGAGTTTATATTTATTAAAAATCAGTGGATATGGGCTTGGAGATGCTGAACAAAAAGCTGAGAAGATTGATACTGATAAAAAAAAAAGTGTTGGCTGTGGACCTTGTGTACCAGCGGTTTTCCATCGAGATCTCTGGTCCAGGAGAGCAGACTTCTTCCCAAGTGTTACAGCTCTTTGGACAGAAGGCTCTGACAACAGAGTAGTTCTGGCACACTCCTAATCCTTCCGGATAGGATTCTTATACACACTTTTGGAGTGGGTGAGGGATTGACAACAGGTACTTCTCATTGGTTTGGGGAAAACTTATTTGCATGTGAGAGGACTTTGTGCTGCTCCTAGGTGATTGATGGCCACATACCCCTCTGCAAGGGTGCTGTAAGAGGCTACTTGACAGGAGACAGGGACCCAGGAGGCAATGGCCAAACACCTGTCTTCCCATGCAGGTGGAAGTCACCACCCATTGGGTCACTATGGTTCCAGACATTTGCTCAACCAGGGACCAGATTGTTGGTGCACAGCCAACCGCCCCACAGTTGGCCACTCAAATTTCCTCAATTCATATTATAAACAGTTTTAAATAGCTCACTATACTTCATAAAAATGTATGGTTAATAAATGATATTTATTTTGTATTTAAGGAGATGAAAATGTTAAAACTACCTTGATTTAATTATTACATAATGTATATATGCATTAAATTATCATATTGACACTATTGAGTTATACAATTAATAGCACATTTAGAGAAATTGCCCAAAGTCACTGAAATAATTAATGAAAGATTTTAGAATTTAAACATTTCAATCTGGTTCCAGAGTTCATTCTCCTGGATTGGAAATGTTGTTAGTTACCTAAAATGACTCTGTGTAAAATTCTCAATTGCTGAGTTTGCTTCATTCTGTTCAGTGAACATCATTTAATGTTTATTTTCACAGCTAAGTCATTCCCTATTGCTCTCTAACATTTCCACTTCAAAATTGCTTTGATGTCCAGCCATTTTATTTCTATAAATTTTACTAGGATGGTTGAAGATATATGCCATTGGAATACTACGGACTATTTTGGTATCCTGCAAAGCAGGCAGGAACCAATAAGACCAAGAAGAAAGCTGTCTGGATTCACTTTGCCTGATGCTGTGGCTGCTGCTGATGGAAAGGTCAATTTTAAAAATACATGGGGAAAATATTATGATGGAAAATGGAATTTCTCAAGATAAAAGAACAGACATGGTGTATATTTATCTGTATTTTTAAGCATTCTACTTCCTTTTGCTGAAATTTGTTAATTGACCAAATCATGCAATACTCTAATTCTCTCATTAGAAATACATTCTTGACATCAATGACCTTGAAGTGTCTGAAATAAATTTCATAGTTCTGTCTCATCTGAAATCCCATGTAATTGACATATGAAATTTTCACACACACACAAATATTTATGTATCTTATTTTAGCACTGGCACATTCTTAGATATCATGATTTAAATAGCATCAAAATAATTGCATAGTAAGCACTTCATCTTTTCAAGATCTAAATTTGAAGCATGGAACCATCTCTGAAATACAACTCAATTAAGCATTCATTTTACTTACATTTCTATTAACTAGTCTATTTTTCCTGTCAGGTTATTAACTTCCTCTTTCAGCACTACAGGCTAGAAAAGTAGTTTTATTTATTGCATTTAGTAGATAATTTATATTCTTGTGATTCATTACATTTGCATATCATGTGTTTATAGCTATATCACAAACCAAAAGAAATAAAAAGTAAAAAGTAAAAGATGGTTGCTTGAGATGTTAAAAAGTTTGTGAAACTTTTACATTAAGAAATCTCTTTATCTATTAAATTTTAACTTACTGAATTTTTTTGATGTTCCACCACCACTACCCTCACTTTAAAGTGTTAATATACAGCTTCTCTGGATAAATACAGATTATTATTATTATTATTATTACTAAATTAAAATGAAAATTTTAATACAATCTCTTTTTTTTTACTATTTTTTTCTCCCTATACTTTTTCCAGTTCCTTATAACCTTTCATCCAGCCCATATCTACCCCTTTCTGTTTATCATTAGAAAACAATGCCATTTAAAAAATAGTATTGAAATGAAATAAAATAAGTTAAACAAAAACAAGCACTTTAGAACAGGAAAGAAACAATCGTAAGGGGACAAAAGCCCAAGAAACATGTATAGATTCAGAGACCCACTCATTTGCACACTCGGACATCCAATAAAAACACATATCTAGATGCCATAATTTCCATGCAAAGAATCAGTACAGGAAATATTGGAAATTAAAGATACATTTTTAAAAGAAAACAAATATAAAAATATTATGAGACCCACATATAATAATAACAACAACAACAATAAAGAAACACTTAAAATTCCATTGAATTCCTTTACTTTTTGCCATGTACTGCTGGGACATGAAAATTGTCCTTAAAAGTAGTTGGCTTCTAGGCTGGAGAGATGGCTCAGTGATTAAGAGTACTGACTGCTCTTCCAGAGGTCCTGAGTTCAATTCCCAGCAACCACATGGTGGCTCACAACCATCTCTAATGGACCCGATGCCCTATTCTGGTGTGTCTGAAGACAACAGAGTACCCACATATATGAAATAAATAAATAAGTCTTTTTTTTTTTAAACTAGTTTGCTTCCATGGTCAGACTGCTTTGGGGAAAACAAATTTTTTATTTGCAAGTGGTTATCAATTAGAAAGAGCTTCTATCAGGGCATGTGTTTACTACCTCTTTTAGTTCTAGGACTACATCTTGTGCAGACCTACTCTACCCTGTGTTTACAGCCCTAATCTCTGTGAGCTCATAAGTGGCACAGTGCTGTTGTGTTTATAAGGTCTCCTTTCCTTGGTGACCCCCATTCCCTCTGGTTCTTGCACTCTTGCTCTCTCCTCTTTTGGAACGGGTTTGATGAAGACTTCCTATTTAGGGCTGAAAGTTGCCAAGTCTTTCATTTTCTGCATGTTGTTTGACTGTGGATCTCTGTATTTCTTGGCTGTAGGAGGAAGCTGCTTTGATAATGACTGTGCAAGATACTGATCTGAGTATAACAGATTGACTTTAGGAGACATTTTATGCTATATTCCTTTAGTAGAACAATAGCACTTGGTTTTCCCCTAAGTTCCTGAGTTATCAAGTATCAAGCTCTTGGTTATACAAATAGCATTTGGTGTGGGTCCATCTTGTAGTCATGATATTAAGTCAAATCAGATATTCAACTCTTGCTCTACTGTAGCTCTATCATATCATACAGGATAGACTACATTGTTGACCCAAGGGGGCTTTTTGTTTATTTGTTTTTGTTTTTGTTTTTTTTTGGGGGGGAGGTAATATCCACCTGTATGGATAAGGAAAACAGGAAGACACCAGCTTGACTTATCCATGTTCAATAAGTTGTGTAAGTGTCGCAGAACCTCTGGGTCCTTTGTCTGCATGGAACGAGTCTCTGGTGCAGGTGGGCAAGGAGTCGGCGGGAATTAACAGACAGACTCGACACAAGGGAATGTGGATCTGAATGTAATTTCAAATTGAGCATCAAACTTTTTATACAGAAGAAAATTGGGAAGTTGGGTGACACACCGGCAAGTTACAAAAAGGTTACTGGATTCTTACACAAAACAGAGGAATGCAAACACGGAAGAACTGGCAGGGACCAACTGGGATAAAATTCAGTGTTAACAACTGGGATCAAAAACAGCTCCACCTAAGGTCCACTTAATCTTAGAAGCCAGAGTCAAGGGCTTAGTGTGCTTGCCTATTTTAGTTCCTATTTTAGTCTATCGTGTAATCCACCTTCCCCCTAGGCCATTTTAAATACTTGTGTATGGGTGTAACTCAGCTATCTATAGTTCTAAGTATCTACTCTGGTTCCTCTTTAGGTCACAAACTTCCTTCTTCCTAGATAATGGTAAATTTCTGTGTAGGGCAGTGACTTAGCTATCCATGCCCAGGGTCGGATCAAGGACTGCGGATCAAGGACTGCCTAGAATCTAATTTAGCTATATGTCAAAATATCAATCCTTAGGACCACTTATAATAAAGCAATATTAAAGGAAAGCACACAGATCCGTTTACCAACTAAAGCAAGGACATTGGAGCATTCTTTATACAGGATGCCACGATTCCAGGAGACTAAGTTTCCGTGAACTTTTCGCCTCGGGACAGCGCCCAGGTTTTCCGGGCCTGACGCGCTTGTCACTACTGGAGTGGATGTTGCATGTAAGGCCTGTCTTCATTAACGAGGCCTTGCTATCACTTCGTGGCTAGCGTCCATATCTTCAGCAACAGGGTGGGTTGTTTGGGGATTCCCATGTGAACCTTAAGCCAACAACTCAAAACAATGTAATCCATTCCAGATACTGGAAGCTTCATTTGGTGACAAGAGTTGTCTATTTGGAGCTCTGTCTTTCCCGTTATTTGGTGGTTTCATTTTGATCCCTTTCATATGTGTCATACTTTCGGACGCTTCTACTGTATTAGGTTTCCATGCTATCACAAAAAGCTCTTTAAGTTTATCTGTCTCCTCCCATATTCTATCCCTCATCTCCATTTTACCTTCCTATTCCACCTTGATCCCATGTCAGTCTTTTCTCATCTGTACATAATTATCTATTGTATAGCTCTTACCTAAGATCATCTGTCTTCCTAGTTCCTTAGTGTCTACCTAACTTCAACGGTTCTTCATGCAGGTTATCAATACTGCATTATGGAATCAAAAGCCTAGCTTGGGACAGGACAAAAGCACTTAAATAAATTTCTGAATGTCTACTATTGTGACCTTGCAGACTTTCCTTGTAGGATTGTGAATAATGTCTAATAAAAATTTTATTCTTGTGAAGAATGTTTTCCACTATTTTCTTTCTCAGCCCATTTATCATTTGTATAAAGGAAGGCTATTGATTTGTTAAAGTTAATTTTATATCCAGCTACTTTGTTGAAGTTGTTTATCAGCTGTCCACGTTCTCTGTTAGAATGTTTGGTGTCACCTGTGCATACTATCATATTATCTGCAAATAGTGATACCTTGATTTTTTTTTTTGCCTATTTGTATTCCATTGATCTTCTTTTGTTGTCATATTAGTCTAGTTAGAACTTTGAGTACTATATTGAATAGACATGGGGAGACTTGGCGGTCTTGTCTTTTCCCTGATTTTAGTGGGATTGCTTCAAGTATCTCACCACTTAATTTGATATTGGCTATTGCTTTGCTATATATTGCTTTTATTATGTTTAGGTAAGGACCTTCAACTCCTGATTTCTCCAGTACTTTTATCATGAAGAGGTGTTGTATTTTGTCAAATGATTTTTTCAGCATTCAATGAGGTGATCATATGATTTTTTTGAGCTTATATATAATAGATTACAATATTGGATTTTGGCATATTGAACCAACCTTGCATTTCTAGCATGCCTGATGGTCCTCTTGCATGGCCCTGACAATTTTCACTTCTTGTGTTTTAATCTATTCAGTCTTTTTTGTGTGCTATTATTTTGGCCACTTGTATTTATTGAAACTTGTGATATTGATTATAAAAATAGAAAGTTACCATTTGTTTTCTATTTTTTATTTGTATATTTTTCTAATTTACTGTTTTGATTTTAGGTTATAATTTAATTTCTGTTGCAGTTGGCTTACTTTTTATTCATATCTATCCTAAAGACATTGAGAATTATAATGTGGATTTGAGTCAAAAACATAGTTGCCTGAGTATAGGTATAATAGTGTTAAAGAAAACTTGAGAGAAAAGGGTAAGCAAGAGAAAACTGTATATTTTTAAATATATTAAAAGATAACTTTGAATGCACTAATCAAAATAAATGATAAATATCTGGGCTAATGAATATGATAAATGATCCAAGCATCATGATTTTACTATAAATATTAAATATACTACATTATGTGTACAATAATTAAGGTCAAACCAAAGTGACATTTTTATAGGAGAAAATATAAAATCTTCTAACAAGATATGTGATGTAAGACATCTTAATAATGATATGTGATTTTTAGATGTTTAAAATAATTCAAATTTAATTTGTTTCCATTTGTACTATTAACTTTACATTGCTATATTTGTCATAAGTCTTAATAAGTATTTTATAAATTGACCTCTTTAGAAGTGATCTTGTTTGGTAGACAGAAGTCTTGTGGCTCAAGCTTCCAATATTTTCTCATATATCTTCAGTTTACATTTTAGAACTCATTGTTTATTATGGCTTCTTGTTGCTCAATAATATTATATGTACATATATGTCTGTAAAGATGCATGTGCATATATATACATATATATCCAAAAATTCCTAGATTTAAAAAACATACATACTACTTATTTCTCTGTAACTACATTTCTATAAATTCAAAAGTGGGTATTTTATGTATTATTTTATATTTTGTTGAGTAGTATAATTCTTTTCATTTCAATTTGATTTTATTTCTTAAATTTTCTTTTGTTCTTAAATTTTGCATTTTTAAAAAATGTTATGTAAATATAATAAATGTTTAAAAGTTTTTATACATTAATATCATATACTTAATAGTGAATAATAGTGTTTTATTAAATTTTATTTTTATATTATCTATCACTGTCATTTAATTGTAATATTTTCACCTTTTGAAGGAAATTTCTTTTAAAAAAATTATGGCAAAGAGTTTTACTTTATTTTCCTTTGAAATAGCTAAAGATTGCACATGTATCATAGTGTGAATCTTTAATCTCAGTGCTCATGAAGAAGATGCAGGTAGTTCTCTGTGAGTTTAAGGCCAGCTCTCTTCACATATGGAGCTCCAGCCACCCAAGTAAGAGAAAGAGAGGGAAAAAAAAAAAAAAGCTTAGATATTTACTCTGGTAGTCATTATCATGTGGGCTTTACTCTTATGTTTCTGAAGTTGGCTGAAATAGGATTTTGTTTTCATTTGCTTTAGGATATAAATGATTTTATCTGAATACTTAAATCTTTTACTAATAAAACTTTCTAATAGCCTTCCTAACTTTTGGAATCTTTCTTCTTTCTCACCCTAAAGCAGATATTTTCTAGGGGACACCTACTCTGTGAATAGTTCCTGTGACATATCCTGCTGAATTCCAACTGTCTGACCTTATTGAATTTCCATCTAACTTATTCAAGCTGGACCTGATTATCTGGCCAGCATTATAACACTGTTCATTCGAAATGTGTTTGTCTGTGATGCTGTTTGGAAACTCGCCTACAGGAGCAGTCACCTCATCCTTTCCACTTATAACTTGCACAGCCCTGTGATGTTTATGGGGCAATCTATACTGCTTTATCTAGTTTCGTTGCTGTTTACAGAAACACTGCCATTCCTGGAGCAGATGCTCTGTCATGGCAAGGAACACGGAGTCTCTATTTGAATTTTAATTTCCCAAGGGAATTGTGTTTAATAATCATTCCTTTTCAAAGCAGTGATCAAAGCGTCAATTTCAGCTGAAAAAAGTCTGTCCGTGGAACACGCATTTGCATATCTCCAGCTATTCAACTGAATTCTAGAACCACCCAGAATTCTTTGTCTTTTCTTAGGATAGATGCTCTATGACTCCTGAAACTCAGCAATCCTTCTTCCCTTATCTTATCAATAAACATCAGTGCTTTTCAAGGCACTTCTTTTCACATACTGACATCCAATGATCCATGAATATCAATCTTCATGTTGGTACTTAAGATAGAGTTGTAAGACAAGATATAAACCAAACCAAAACCCTTAACCAAATACCAGTGGACATGAAGGTACAAACTTATGATGGTTACACTACCAATCTCTACTTTTAATTTATTTTTCTAATTTTTGAGATTATAACACAACAGTTTTAAACCCCCTTATGTTCTCTCCCTCAAAACCTCCCATTTGCCCTTTTGCTCTCTTTTAAAAATTATCACACTCTTTTTCTAAAGATTGGTTCATACATGTGTATGCATGCACATTTGCTTGTATTCTTAAATATACAAAGATAGCTCAGTCTGTATAATGTTATTTGTATGTAAGTGATTTCGCAGAAGTCTATTTAGCATTAGTTAACCAATGGGTATGTTCTTCACTGGGGAACACTGAAGAGACCCCACTCTCAGCATTCCACAGCATTGCTTGTGGTTCCTTATGTAGGATTGAAGCCTAGTGAGCTGAGCTTTTCTCCATCTGTGCTAACACATGGACTAATGTTGTCCTTATTCAGTTCATGTTTAGGCAACCATGCTGGTGATAAACTGCAGAATGCTTTGTCTCTTCTGTCTCATATTATCTTTCTATCCCCTCTTCCACAAAAATCCCTAAACCTTATTAACAGGAAGAGTGTTACAGCAGTATCCTTTGTGATTGGGTCCTACATCTCACCCTTTTAACTAGTTCTGGTTTGTTTGTTTATTTGTTTGTTTGTTTGTTTAGATGGTTGGTTGGCATTTGTTGTTGGTGGTGGTGGTGGTTGTTGGTGTTTTGTTTGGTTGGTTTTGTGATGGTTTCTACTGGTACAATGAGAATTTTCCTTGATGTAAAATGAGGACTACTATTATCTGTGTCTATTAGTACAAACACTTAGGATGTAGTTCGGGTTATATTGGCAATAAATTGTCTATTGGGGAATTCCAGGTTCTTGTCCAGTATCTGTAGTTTCACTAGACTTAGTTTCTCACAAGTTTCACAGAAAGTAATTACTGAAGTAAGAGCAAATCCAGTTATACTAGTTTATGAATGAATGGCATATGTTAGAAAGAAAATTAACTTTTGCTACACATTGTAATCAAGTGAAAGAACAAATATCTTTATTTTGTGGAAATTTGAGGATTTAAATTATATAGATAGATATAAAAATTACAGTGTATTAAGTGTTGTTATAACATAGAATTTCACAGTGATTATCACCTAATGTAAATTATAGATTATTGAATTAAATATCACTTTTGCCTTTTCCTTATAGAGTTATATCAATAATTCAGGCAGAGTAGCTATACTTATTTTTTAGTTATATTAATATTTCTTATGGTATATTTATTCTGTGATTAAGTTCTATGCTCAATTAAGCTGAGACTATTAATGTTAAAATAATTATTGCAAAACGGAACTCAATTTTTTTAAATAATTTCACTAAAAGGGTTTTAATAGTTCATCCACAATTAACAATGCAAATCTTACCCCTTGAGTCTATTTACTTGCTATGAAAAATTGAAGCTGTTAGATGTTATTTATATGCCACAATTCATGTCTGAGCATAAAGTCCTCAGGGCATTATCATTAGGTATTTGTCATTCATGTTACAGTTGGCACTGTGATGCACCCAGTGAATTACCATTTCCTGAGGTCCTGCCATTTCCCATAATGTACTGTATATGAAAACAAAAATATGTAATATTTCCTTTTCCTAAAATGTTTACAATTTATATGAAGGAAGCAATATGTAATTGCACAGTGAAACTTTATAGAATATGTTAATAGAGATACACAAATAAATCTCACTGAGGAAAAAATATTTGTATGAAAAAATCCGACACATTTTTTAAAATTCATATTTACAAACAAATGTTTTTAAATTTATAATTTTTTAAGTAATGTGGTTTGAACTGAGGAAACCACATGTGGCAAACCATTTTCCAAATTTACATACTCTTGCTACTAAATTCCTATGCCAATATACTTCACTAATTTTCAATCTCCTGACTAAAAACATGGCTGAGCAGTTTATCATATGCTTAGCATGATTAAGGCTGTGAGTTTGATCTTTAGAGCCAATATCAATATATGTTAAATTATACTTAATGTTATTCATGCACTTATTTAAATGTCCATTTATTTCATTCTTGATCTAAACTCTCCTTTTCATTCATATTACTATTAAAATGTTTGTAAATTAAATTACTTTGCTAGAATATTCAAATATATTCTTATAAACTTTTAATTCAGCTCATATTTTTTATAAAAATATTGTTTATTTTTTATTTGGAAAAATGCACAATACATTTTGAGAATATTTTTCCTCTTTACCCGACTTGTCACCTTCCTATGCACCCAGTTTCTGGTAATTTTCACATTATTTTTAAGAAGTATTTACTTGCTTGACAAATTCACAAATTAGGCAAAGGAAATTTTAATTCTTGTTTAAGGAAATGACTTTCAAATAAACAAACAAGAAATCAAGCATTGATGAACTACTTTAAGATCCATTTTGTTTCATCTTTGATATCTAATTATATACTTGTATTAATTATAACATAAATCAAAATAGATAATAGTATTGGCTTTAAACAATAAGTTAAGCTAGATATTATTTTTATAATATTTCCTTACATGATAGAATTGACAGAAGAGGAAACTTTTCTGGTCAGCATTATAAATTAAACTATTAACCACATGGTAAAGTCGAAAATATTAGCCTCGAGTCACTTTAAGTTTCAAACAAGAATGAAATCACAGTAGCCCTTGACTTATTTGAGAATTATTTTCCATCTTTTTAGTTTATGTTTATAATATGTTGATATTATATCAGTGACATTCTTAAGCATTTCAGTTCCTTCTGCTCTTATATTTACTTTTTCATCATAGAACATTCTTTTTTATCCAGATTATAATACCTTTATGAATTAATCTTAATTATTTTTATTTAGTTTTCATTTGAACTTTTTAATATACATGTTCTATTCTTAAATAGACACATTGAAGTGTTATTAACTACTTAATTATCAGTTTACCCACTTCCCAATATAAGACACTAAATATGGCTAGTTCAAGATCCACCCGTTTCCTTCATTCACAATAAAAACCCAAACATAACATCTGTGGTTAATATTTTTATTACATCCATATAGTTGTAATACATGGCTATTGTAGGAGAAATATACACTGTTGCTTTTCATTGTTATGAAGTTTCATTATGAATGCATTTTGTTGCACCAAATTATAATCTCCACAAAGACATCATGCTGCAACTCTTGCTATCTATGAATATCTCACGTTCCAAAGTCAAAGGAAATCAAATAGTAGACAGTATAACTTTAATAATGGCTGTCCTAGAGCATGTGTATATTTCTATTGACAGTACACAAGTTCTTAAAGGACGACACATTTGTGAGAATCAGAGAGAGTTGAAATGAAACAGTAAAGTGATGCAGTTTCTGATGTGTGTTAGCCCACAGTAGAACTGAAAGTCATGAATTCCAAGAATCTGTCCCACTAATATTTCAGTATTAGACAGAAGACAGCTTATTGTCTAATGAGACTCAGACATCAGTCTTCTAGAACTGTAAAATCATATATCTGATTTTTAATCCCTTAAGATTGTATGGCTATGACTCGAGCCCCGGGCTACCTTGCCAGCAGAGTCTTGCCCAACACCCGCAAGGGCCCACACGGGACTCCCCACGGGACCCTAAGACCTCTGGTGAGTGGACCACAGTGCCTGCCCCAATCCAATCACGCGGAACTTGAGACTGCGGTACATAGGGAAGCAGGCTACCCGGGCCTGATCTGGGGCACAAGTCCCTTCCGCTCGACTCGAGACTCGAGCCCCGGGCTACCTTGCCAGCAGAGTCTTGCCCAACACCCGCAAGGGTCCACACAGGACTCCCCACGGGACCCTAAGACCTCTGGTGAGTGGATCACAGTGCCTGCCCCAATCGAATCGCACGGAACTTGAGACTGCGGTACATAGGGAAGCAGGCTACCCGGGCTTGATCTGGGGCACAAACCCCTTCCACTCCACTCGAGCCCCGGGCTACCTTGCCAGCTGAGTCGCCTGACACCCGCAAGGGCCCACACAGGATTCCACACGTGATCCTAAGACCTCTAGTGAGTGGAACACAACTTCTGCCAGGAGTCTGGTTCGAACACCAGATATCTGGGTACCTGCCTTGCAAGAAGAGAGCTTGCCTGCAGAGAATACTCTGCCCACTGAAACTAAGGAGAGTGCTACCCTCCAGGTCTGCTCATAGAGGCTAACAGAGTCACCTGAAGAACAAGCTCTTAACAGTGACAACTAAAACAGCTAGCTTCAGAGATTACCAGATGGCGAAAGGCAAACGTAAGAATCCTACTAACAGAAATCAAGACCACTCACCATCATCAGAACGCAGCACTCCCACCCCACCTAGTCCTGGGCACCCCAACACAACCGAAAATCTAGATCCAGATTTAAAAACATTTCTCATGATGATGATAGAGGACATCAAGAAGGACTTTCATAAGTCACTTAAAGATTTACAGGAGAGCACTGCTAAAGAGTTACAGGCTCTTAAAGAAAAGCAGGAAAACACAGCCAAACAGGTGATGGAAATGAACAAAACCATACTAGAACTAAAAGGGGAAGTAGACACAATAAAGAAAACCCAAAGCGAGGCAACGCTGGAGATAGAAACCCTAGGAAAGAGATCTGGAACCATAGATGCGAGCATCAGCAACAGAATACAAGAAATGGAAGAGAGAATCTCAGGTGCAGAAGATTCCATAGAGAACATCGACACAACAGTCAAAGAAAATACAAAATGCAAAAGGATCCTAACTCAAAACATCCAGGTAATCCAGGACACAATGAGAAGACCAAACCTACGGATAATAGGAATTGATGAGAATGAAGATTTTCAACTTAAAGGGCCAGCTAATATCTTCAACAAAATAATAGAAGAAAACTCCCCAAACATAAAAAAAGAGATGCCCATGATCATACAAGAAGCATACAGAACTCCAAATAGACTGGACCAGAAAAGAAATTCCTCCTGACACATAATAATCAGAACAACAAATGCACTAAATAAAAATAGAATATTAAAAGCAGTAAGGGAGAAAGGTCAAGTAACATATAAAGGAAGGCCTATCAGAATTACACCAGACTTTTCACCAGAGACTATGAAAGCCAGAAGAGCCTGGACAGATGTTATACAGACACTAAGAGAACACAAATGCCAGCCCAGGCTACTATACCCGGCCAAACTCTCAATTACCATAGATGGAGAAACCAAAGTATTCCACGACAAAACCAAGTTCACACAATATCTTTCCACGAATCCAGCCCTTCAAAGGATAATAACAGAAAAGAAGCAATACAAGGACGGAAATCACGCCCTAGAACAACCAAGAAAGTAATCATTCAACAAACCAAAAAGAAGACAGCCACAAGAACAGAATGCCAACTCTAACAACAAAAATAAAAGGGAGCAACAATTACTTTTCCTTAATATCTCTTAATATCAATGGACTCAATTCCCCAATAAAAAGACATAGACTAACAGACTGGCTACACAAACAGGACCCAACATTCTGCTGCTTACAGGAAACCCATCTCAGGGAAAAAGACAGACACTACCTCAGAGTGAAAGGCTGGAAAACAATTTTCCAAGCAAATGGACTGAAGAAACAAGCTGGAGTAGCCATTTTAATATCGGATAAAATCGACTTCCAACCCAAAGTTATCAAAAAAGACAAGGAGGGACACTTCATACTCATCAAAGGTAAAATCCTCCAAAAGGAACTCTCAATTCTGAATATCTACGCACCAAATGCAAGGGCAGCCACATTCATTAGAGACACTTTAGTAAAGCTCAAAGCATACATTGCACCTCACACAATAATAGTGGGAGACTTCAACACACCACTTTCTTCAAAGGACAGATCGTGGAAACAGAAACTAAACAGGGACACAGTGAAACTAACGGAAGTTATGAAACAAATGGACCTGACAGATATCTACAGAACATTTTATCCTAAAACAAAAGGATATACCTTCTTCTCAGCACCTCACGGGACCTTCTCCAAAATTGACCATATAATTGGTCACAAAACAGGCCTCAATAGATACAAAAATTTTGAAATTGTCCCATGTATCCTATCAGACGACCATGGCCTAAGACTGATCTTCAATAACAACATAAATAATGGAAAGCCAACATTCACGTGGAAACTGAATAACACTCTTCTCAATGATACCTTGGTCAAGGAAGGAATAAAGAAAGAAATTAAAGACTTTTTAGAGTTTAATGAAAATGAAGCCACAACGTACCCAAACCTATGGGACACAATGAAAGCATTTCTAAGAGGGAAACTCATAGCGCTGAGTGCCTCCAAGAAGAAACGGGAGACAGCAAATACTAGCAGCTTGACAACACATCTAAAAGCCCTAGAAAAAAAGGAAGCAAATTCACCCAAGAGGAGTAGACGGCAGGAAATAATCAAACTCAGGGGTGAAATCAACCAAGTGGAAACAAGAAGAACTATTCAAAGAATTAACCAAACGAGGAGTTGGTTCTTTGAGAAAATCAACAAGATAGATAAACCCTTAGCTAGACTCACTAAAGGGCACAGGGACAAAATCCTAATTAACAAAATCAGAAATGAAAAGGGAGACATAACAACAGATCCTGAAGAAATCCAAAACACCATCAGATCCTTCTACAAAAGGCTATACTCAACAAAACTGGAAAACCTGGACGAAATGGACAAATTTCTGGACAGATACCAGGTACCAAAGCTGAATCAGGATCAAGTTGACCATCTAAACAGTCCCATATCACCTAAAGAAATAGAAGCAGTTATTAATAGTCTCCCAACCAAAAAAAGCCCAGGACCAGATGGGTTTAGTGCAGAGTTCTACCAGACCTTCAAAGAAGATCTAATTCCAATTCTGCACAAACTATTTCACAAAATAGAAGTAGAAGGTACTCTACCCAACTCATTTTATGAAGCCACTATTACTCTGATACCTAAACCACAGAAAGACCCAACAAAGATAGAGAACTTCAGACCAATTTCTCTTATGAATATCGATGCAAAAATCCTCAATAAAATTCTCGCTAACCGAATCCAAGAACACATTAAAGCAATCATCCATCCTGACTAAGTAGGTTTTATTCCAGGGATGCAGGGATGGTTTAATATACGAAAATCCATCAATGTAATCCATTATATAAACAAACTCAAAGACAAAAACCACATGATCATCTCGTTAGATGCAGAAAAAGCATTTGACAAGATCCAACACCCATTCATGATAAAAGTTTTGGAAAGATCAGGAATTCAAGGCCCATACCTAAACATGATAAAAGCAATCTACAGCAAACCAGTAGCCAACATCAAAGTAAATGGAGAGAAGCTGGAAGCAATCCCACTAAAATCAGGGACTAGACAAGGCTGCCCACTTTCTCCCTACCTTTTCAACATAGTACTTGAAGTATTAGCCAGAGCAATTCGACAACAAAAGGAGATCAAGGGGATACAAATTGGAAAAGAGGAAGTCAAAATATCACTTTTTGCAGATGATATGATAGTATATATAAGTGACCCTAAAAATTCTACCAGAGAACTCCTAAACCTGATAAACAGCTTGGGTGAAGTAGCTGGATATAAAATAAACTCAAACAAGTCAATGGCCTTTCTCTATACAAAGAATAAACAGGCTGAGAAAGAAATTAGGGAAACAACACCCTTCTCAATAGTCACAAATAATATAAAATATCTTGGCGTGACTCTAACTAAGGAAGTGAAAGATCTGTATGATAAAAACTTCAAATCTCTGAAGAAAGAAATTAAGGAAGATCTCAGAAGATGGAAAGATCTCCCATGCTCATGGATTGGCAGGATCAACATTGTAAAAATGGCTATCTTGCCAAAAGCAATCTACAGATTCAATGCAATCCCCATCAAAATTCCAACTCAATTCTTCAACGAATTGGAAGGAGCAATTTGCAAATTTGTCTGGAATAACAAAAAACCTAGGATAGCAAAAAGTCTTCTCAAGGATAAAAGAACTTCTGGCGGAATCACCATGCCAGACCTAAAGCTTTACTACAGAGCAATTGTGATAAAAACTGCATGGTACTGGTATAGAGACAGACAAGTAGACCAATGGAATAGAATTGAAGACCCAGAAATGAACCCACACACCTATGGTCACTTGATCTTCGACAAGGGAGCTAAAACCATCCAGTGGAAGAAAGACAGCATTTTCAACAATTGGTGCTGGCACAACTGGTTGTTATCGTGTAGAAGAATGCGAATCGATCCATACTTATCTCCTTGTACTAAGGTCAAATCTAAGTGGATCAAGGAACTTCACATAAAACCAGAGACACTGAAACTTATAGAGGAGAAAGTGGGGAAAAGCCTTGAAGATATGGGCACAGGGGAAAAATTCCTGAACAGAACAGCAATGGCTTGTGCTGTAAGATCGAGAATTGACAAATGGGACCTAATGAAACTCCAAAGTTTCTGCAAGGCAAAAGACACCGTCAATAAGACAAAAAGACCACCAACAGATTGGGAAAGGATCTTTACCTATCCTAAATCAGATAGGGGACTAATATCCAACATATATAAAGAACTCAAGAAGGTGGACTTCAGAAAATCAAATAACCCCATTAAAAAATGGGGCTCAGAACTGAACAAAGAATTCTCACCTGAGGAATACCGAATGGCAGAGAAGCACTTGAAAAAATGTTCAACATCCTTAATCATCAGGGAAATGCAAATCAAAACAACCCTGAGATTCCACCTCACACCAGTCAGAATGGCTAAGATCAAAAATTCAGGTGACAGCAGATGCTGGCATGGATGTGGAGAAAGAGGAACACTCCTCCATTGTTGGTGGGAGTGCAGGCTTGTACAACCACTCTGGAAATCAGTCTGGCGGTTCCTCAGAAAACTGGACATAGTACTACCGGAGGATCCAGCAATACCTCTCCTGGGCATATATCCAGAAGATGCCCCAACAGGTAAGAAGGACACATGCTCCACTATGTTCATAGCAGCCTTATTTATAATAGCCAGAAGCTGGAAAGAACCTAGATGCCCCTCAACAGAGGAATGGATACAGAAAATGTGGTACATCTACACAATGGAGTACTACTCAGCTATTAAAAAAATGAATTTATGAAATTCCTAGCCAAATGGATGGACCTGGAGGGCATCATCCTGAGTGAGGTAACACATTCACAAAGAAACTCACACAATATGTATTCACTGATAAGTGGATATTAGACCCAAACCTAGGATACCCAAGATATAAGATATAATTTGCTAAACACATGAAACTCAAGAAGAATGAAGACTGAAGTGTGGACACTATGCCCCTCCTTAGATTTGGGAACAAAACACCCATGGAAGGAGTTACAGAGACGGAGTTTGGAGCTGAGATGAAAGGATGGACCATGTAGAGACTGCCATATCCAGGGATCCACCCCATAATCAGCATCCAAACGCTGACACCATTGCATAGACTAGCAAGATTTTATTGAAAGGACGCAGATGTAGCTGTCTCTTGTGAGACTATGCCGGGGCCCAGCAAACACAGAAGTGGATGCTCACAGTCAGCTAATGGATGGATCATAGGGCTCCCAATGGAGGAGCTAGAGAAAGTAGCCAAGGAGCTAAAGGGATCTGCAACCCTATAGGTGGAACAACATTATGAGCTAACCAGTACCCCGGAGCTCTTGACTCTAGCTGCATATATATCAAAAGATGGCCTAGTCGGCCATCACTGGAAAGAGAGGCCCATTGGACTTGCAAACTTTATATGCCCCAGTACAGGGGAACACCAGGGCCAAAAAGGGGGAGTGGGTGGGCGGGGGAGTGGGGGTGGGTGGATATGGGGGACTTTTGGTATAGCATTGGAAATGTAAATGAGTTAAATACCTAATAAAAAATGGAAAAAAAAAAGATTGTATGGCTATAACAAGATTATATCTAGTAAGGGGATAATACAGATATATATATATATATATATGGTAACAATTTAAGTAGTTTTATTATTCCATGTTACTTGTTTTGGGTCCCTGTGGAACAATGCTACACCCTCTTCTTGGACTGACTTAATCCACCTCTTCAATTGTGGGGCCTGAAGAAGCACCACCAGATGGGGGAGCTCCTCCACCTGGGAAGCCACCAGGCATTCCCCCAGGCATGCCACCAGCACCAGCACTCTGGTACAGCTTGGTAATGATAGGGTTGCAGACTTTCTCCAGTTCTTTCTGCTGATGCTCAAATTCTTCCTTCTCTGCAGTCTGGTTCTTATCCAGCCAGCTGATGATTTCATTGCACTTGTCAAGAATCTGCTTGTCTTTATCATTGATCTTGCCTTGAAGTTTCTCATCTTCCACAGTTGCTTTCATGTTGAAGGCATAGGACTCCAGTGAATTCTTGGAGGAAACTTTATCTCTCTGCTTCTCATCCTCAGCTTTGTACTTTTCAGCTTCTTGGACCATGCGCTCAATATCTTCCTTACTCAAGTGGCCCCTGTCATTGGTGATGGTGATCTTTTTCTTCTTTCCTGTGCTCTTAACTACAGCAGAAACATTGAGGATGCCATTGGCATCGATGTCAAAAGTAACCTCAATCTGAGGAACCCCACGGGGTGCTGGAGGGATGCCCGTGAGCTCGAACTTTCCAAGCAGGTTGTTGTCCTTGGTCATGGCCCTTTCACCTTCATACACCTGAATGAGTACACCAGGCTGGTTGTCAGAGTAGGTGGTGAAAGTCTGTGTCTGCTTGGTAGGGATGGTGGTATTGCACTTGATGAGGACAGTCATGACTCTGCCAGCAGTTTCAATACCAAGGGAAAGAGGAGTGACATCCAAGAGCAGCAAATCCTGAACGTTCTCAGACTTGTCTCCAGATAGAATGGCTGCCTGGACAGCTGCACCATAGGCAACAGCTTCATCGGGGTTAATGCTCTTGTTCAGCTCTTTTCCATTGAAGAAGTCTTGCAGAAATTTCTGAATCTTGGGGATTCTGGTAGAACCACCCACCAAGACAATATCATGGATCTGTGACTTGTCCAGTTTGGCATCTCGAAGGGCTTTCTCTACAGGGTCCAGTGGGCCACGGAACAGGTCAGCATTCAACTCCTCAAATCGAGCCCGGGTAATGGAGGTATAGAAGTCAATTCCCTCATAGAGAGAATCAATCTCAATACTGGCCTGGGTGCTGGAGGAAAGGGTGCGCTTGGCTCGCAGGCGGTGCGGAGACGGCGGACAGCTCTCTTGTTCTCACTGACATCTTCCTTGTGCTTTCGCTTAAACTCAGCAATGAAATGATTGACCATTCGGTTGTCAAAACTTTCTCCACCTAAGTGGGTGTCTCCAGCTGTTGATTTGACTTCAAAACTTCCATCCTCAATAGTCAGGATTGACACATCAAAAGTGCCACCTCCCAAGTCAAAAATGAGCACATTCCTTTCAGCTCCAACCTTCTTATCTAAGCCATAAGCAATAGCAGCAGCAGTTGGTTCATTGATGATTCGAAGTACATTGAGGCCAGCAATAGTTCCAGCATCTTTTGTTGCCTGTCGCTGAGAGTCATTGAAGTAAGCCGGCACTGTGACCACAGCATTGATAACAGTCTTTCCGAGGTACGCTTCTGCAATTTCCTTCATCTTTGTCAGAACCGTGGAGGACACTTTCTCTGGGTAGAAACTTGTTGTCTCCCCTTTGTATTCCACTTGGACCTTGGGCCTGCCTGCATCATTCACCACCATGAAGGGCCAGTGCTTCATATCAGACTGAACAACAGCATCATCAAACCTACGCCCGACCAGACGTTTGGCATCAAAAACTGTGTTGGTGGGGTTCTTTGCAACCTGATTCTTGGCCGCATCCTGAATTAATCTCTCTGTGCCGGTGAAAGCAACGTAGCTCGGCGCGGTGCGGTTACCCTGGTCATTGGCAATAATTTCCACCTTTCCATGATGGAAGACACCCACACAGGAGTAGGTGGTCCCAAGATCAATGCCAACTGCAGGTCCCTTAGACATGGTTGCTTGTGGGTAGGCCCGGCTGCGCTGACGACGAGACCAGGAATGCCCGGCAGCTGCCTCCGCGTTCAATGAGACCCAGATATATTTTAATGTGTCCTACATTTATTTGAGGAAAAAAATCATTATGTTTCAAATACTAACACCTACTATTGTTAAATAATTTCATACTCAAGTATTTTTGTCTATTTATAGCATTAAATCTTAAAATTTTATCTTTACTAGTTGACTATTTTAATATGCAGTACAGAAGTTTTAGGCTTTTTTATGTGATTATAAATTTATGCCTAATAATAAATCTATATCAAAAATCTCCTAAAATATGTTGAGGCTCCAAACACACATACTAACATTTCCATCATAGTTAAGTCCCTAGTCTCTGTTGGTCAAGTTCTGTTCTATGCGGTCAATCTGCATAGATCTTCCCATCTGTTCTGATCTTGTGTCAATAGTACTGTGGCTCTTCTGATGCCTATTCAGATTGCATTCTGTTGTCCTTTGAGTCTGGAAGACAAGTTCTCTATCCTATAGACTTTTACAATGGACTCATATTTTTTATTTAAGGATCACGACCTCAAAAATATTGAATTTAACCTCTATTAATGGAATGGAAAATATGTTCATGATTAGATTTCAGTGTACTAATACAGTATATAGCTTGGAATAGTTTATAGCAAGAGTAGACAAAATTTGGATTCTCTCCTTTTCCTTTAGTGCTGTTGATCTGCTCTGTTTTCTGTGGTTCTGTTTTCTATCTTCTACTGTGTGTATACTTACTGTATATCTACTGTATGTCTACTGTGTGTATACTGTATATCTACTGTATGTCTACTGTGTGTATACTGTATATCTACTGTATATCTACTGTGTGTATACTGTATATCTACTGTGTGTATACTGTATATCTACTGTATATCTACTGTATATCTACTGTGTGTATACTTACTGTATATCAATCCCTCTTCTCTGCTGCTAGTAAAGAGCTTTGCTCTATCCTCATTAAACAGCACAGATTACATGTAATGTGAACGGAATGAGAAACTCATTTTTTAAATCTTTATTAAATTGTTTTATTTATTTACATTCTAAAGTTGTCCCCCTTCCCACACACCTCTCCCTGAGTTCTTCACCCAATCTCCCTCCCCCAGTTCTGAGAGGGTGCTCCCTCACCCACCCACACAACCCCACCTCACCCTCAGCTGCATCCCTCTTCCTTGGCACACCAAGTTTCCACAGGACTCATCCTCTCCCCCTGAGGCCATACAAGGCAGTTCGCTGCTACAGATGAGCTAGAGGCCATGGACCAGCTCATGTATGCTCCTTAGTTTTTGGCTTAGCCTGGGGAGTTCTGAGGAGTCTGGGTTAGGTGACACTGTTGTTGTTGTTCTTCTTTGTCTTTGTTTGTTTGTTTGTTTTGGTTTGTTTTGGTTTGGTTTTTGGTTTTTTTGAGACAGGGTTTCTCTGTATAGCCCTGGCTGTCCTGGAACTCACTTTGTAGACCAGGCTGGCCTCTAACTCAGAAATCTGCCTGACTTTGCCTCCTGAGTGCTGGGATTAAAGGTGTGTGCCACCACCACCCAGCTACTGTTATTCTTAAGGGGTTGCAAACCCGTTCAGTTCCTTCAGTTCTTCCTTTAACTATTCCATATTGATCCCTCCCCTCAATCTAACTGGTACCTGTAAGTATCTGCATTTGTCTGAGTCAGTTGCTAGTATAGCCTCTCAAAAGACAGACATGCCAGGTTCCAGTCTGCACTCAAAATTATGGCCTCATAAATAGTGTCAGGATTTGGTGTGTGTGCATGGGATGGATCCCAAGTAGGGCTAGTCACAGAGAGGTGTTTCTTTCAGTTCTGCTCTATTTTTTTCCACTGCATTCCCTTTAGACAGGAACAATTCTGTGTTAAAAATTTTGAAGATGGGTGGATGGCCCCCCTGGCTCATCCTGGGGGCCATGTCTATCTATTGGAGGTGTTATCTTCTGGATTCTTCTTCCCAATGTTGGGCATTTTGTCTAATGTTGTCCTCTTTGAGTCCTGGTAGCCTCTCACTTCACAGGTATCTGGGACTTGTTAGAGATTCCTGCTGCTGCCTACTCCCAACTGCTGCATATTTCAGTTCATTCTCCTGGTCCTCTGGGCATCTCTCCTGTCTCACCCCATACCTCATCCTGCCCCTCTTTTCCTTTTTCACCTCCCCACTCACCTCTCTCACCCAAATCCATCCCTCCCTCTGTTCACATGATTATTTTGTTCCCTTTCTATGTATCCACACTTCGGCCTTCCATCTTGTTAAGCTTCTTAGAGTCTGTGAGTTATGTCATTGGTATTCTGACATAACTTTTTGAATAATACGCACTTATCAGTGAGTACATACCATGCATATCCTTTTGGGTCTGGGTTACCTCACTCAGGATGATATTTTTAGTTCCATCCATTTGCCTGCAAAATTCACTATGTCCTCCAGAAAATATTTTCAACAGAAATCATAGAAGAAAACTTCCCCAACCTAAAGAAAGAGAACTATTTTTATAAAGAAAAATATTTTAATTTTACAAAAGAATGGTACTTTACTGACCAAAACTGACCCTAAATAGCACTCAAATACCCCAAACAGGTGTTATCGATCTATAATCTCATGTTGCTTCCAAAATTAATGGTGGATTATTGTCTTCTTTAGGATTGATTCCAACCTATCCAACCTTTCCAGAAAATGATAACAAACACACAAATATGCACATACATCCAGACACACACATAGGCAGACAGGCAGACAGACAGCCACATAGACGCAGACACAGACACACACAGACACACAGACAGAGACACAAATGCACATGTATGCGCGCGCGCGCGCGCGCACGCACACACACACACACACACACACACACACAAGACATTATTCTGTGTCCTGTGTTCGGTCATGAAGAAATACATAATTTAAGATAAATTAGTCTATTTTTCTTAGCTTGTAAAAGTAGATTACATGGGAAGTCCAAGGCACAGTAAGGATGGTTAATTTGTTTTCTTAAAGACAAGTTGAACTTAAACAGGCTGCATATACAGTAGGAACACAGATTGCACATATACTTGTAAATGATATTAAGACATATTTTATTGGTTTGGTTGCATGGTTTGACAATAGTTTTTTTTTTTTTTTTTTTTAGTAGATAAGAGGTGTTTTCAGAAAAGCTATTTCTATATAAGACAAAGTATTACTGTCAGCTGTACATTAAAATATACTGTGTACATTGCTATCGTATTAGCTAGGGTTTTATTGCTATGAAGAAACACCATGACTAACAGTACCTTATAAAAGAAAACAATTACTTAAGGCTGGCTTACAGTTTCAGAGATCTAGTATATCATCATCATGGCAGTAAACATAGCAGCATGCAGGCAAATATAGGGCTAAAGGAGAAACTGAGAGTTCTACATCCTCATATAAGGGAAACCAGAAGACTGACTCTTCCTTGCTGGGCAGAGCTTGGGCACTGGAAGCCCTCAAAGCCCACCTACATAGTGGAACAAGTATGTCCTTTTCTGGATTTTGGAACTTTTTCCTCCTGTTAGGTTGTCTTGTCAAACCCTGGTGTGAAAACTTTTACCATTTGTTTTGTTGTGCTTGGTTGTTGTATCTTAGAAGCCTGTTCTTTTCTGAATGAAGACACAATGGTTGTGGATAACAAGGAGAGGACAGGTAAGGGAGAGATAGGTGGGTGGATAAATGGGAAATTGTGGATGGGATGTCTTGTATGAGAGAAGAATCCATTACCAATTAAAACAAAAGGAGTGCACAGTAATGATTCAGGTGCAATGTTAAGTGCTGAGCCATGGGAAAGTGAAGAGAATTAAACAAAGTCATCAGTTGGATTTATTAATGCTAACCTGTATATACAGGGAGAAAGAAAGCCATGGGCTACCTTGTACCATACTGGGATTCTGTGAACAAGAATACCAGATATGTTCCTTCAATGATAGCTCTGGATATCTATGAGCAAATAAAAATTAGTGAGTATTTCTTACATATATTATTCTGTTTAAATAGAAACAAAGCAATTTTCCTCTCTTCTCCTTCTTAACCTCTTTCATATTTGTCTCCTTATCAATCAAATTTATATATGCTAAATTGTGCCCACAAAATTCAAGAGTCCCAGACTATTATTCAATACACGTAGAACATGCATTACAACTGAATAAACATATCCACATGGTAGTAAAAATACCTGACATTTAATATATTTATACATAATTTAGAATTGTAATGGTTATTTTAAAACTGTCTTCTTGAGTAAATATGAATATATAACTATATAGAAATGTAAGTAAATGAACGTTAATTCCAATGCTCACTACACCTCAGGCATTGAACTGTGCACTTGATTTCTGTATGATTTATCTTCTGTGCTCCTCATATTTGATACACTTTTGACACTGCTAAATTACATTTTTGTGTGTTTTGTATAATAGTCAACATTGCTATACTAATGGTAATAGAAAATAATCTTTTTCTTTCATTTTAAAATTTAACATTTGAAGAACTAAAATCACATACAAAACCTCAGGTACCTTAGCCCCATATCTTTTCTAGCCTCTAAAACTGTTCAGTCATATACAGCTTAACATAGAAAAGAATCTTCCAAATCATAGTGATTTGGGGACCCATTTGTATTAAATTCTATTAGTTCTTGCATTTAATTCCTTTGTGACATGCCTTCATGAAAGAATAATACTTACTATTCCACTCATGTTTCCAGAAAAACAGAGGTAATGTTCATCCAAAAAGTGTTGAGTGTCTTATTTTTTTCCTTTTTTTAATGTTTTAACTTAATTTAATTTTTACACTCCATATTTTATTATACCCACCCCTGATCGACACTCAGACTGTTCCACGTCCCTTACCTCCTCCCCAGCCCCAGTCTCCGTGTGGATGTCCCCAACCACCACTCCACTGTTGCAACCTCCCCTCCCCCATTATCCCTTCCTCTTCTCCTCAGAGAAGAGGAAGTTCCCCATGTGTATCATCAAACCCTAGGACATTTAGTCACAGCAGGACTAACCACATCATATCCCACTGAGGCCCCACAAGGCAGTCCAGTTAGGGAAAAGGAATCCAGTGGCAGAAAAACTCAGACAGCCCCTGCTCTGGTTGTTTAAGGATCCACATGATGACTAAACTGCACATCTGCTACAAATATATAGGGGGTCTAGGTACAACCCCTGAATGATCTTTAGTTGGTGGTTCAGTCTGTGAGCCCCCATGAACTTAGGTTAGTTCACACTGTAGGTCTTTTTATGCTGTCTCCCACTCTTTCACAATACTTCCTGAGTTCCACCTGACATTTGGCTGTGGTTCTCTTGATCTGTTCCTTCCTGCTGCTCAATGGATCCTCTCAGGACACAGTTGTGCTGCATTCCTGCTTTCAAGCATAGCTGAGTATTGTGTCAGGGATTGTCTCTCACATTGGATTGGTCTCAAGTTGGGACAGTAATTAGTTGGGGGTTCCCTCAATCTCTGTTTCATCTTTATGCTGGCACATCTTACAGGCAGGTCAAATATGGAATCAAGGTTTTGTGGGTAGGTTTATTTCCCCCTGCCTCCACTGGAAGTACCTCCTGGCAACAGGAGTTAGTCACTTCAGTCTCCATATCCCTTGTTTGTAATCATTTCTGCTAATGTAATACACATATCGTCCCTGGAGCTCTGCCATCACCGGTCTCCAAGAGTTTCAGAGTAGCTCCCCACCAATTTCTATACTCATTCATAGCACTCTTTCTCCTCCCCTGTCCCATAACTGATGCTCATTCCTGTTCCCTTACTCATCCCCACTCCCATCCATTTCTCTCTCTCCATCCACTTCCAATGACTATTTTGTGTCCCCTTCAGAGTCAGATTCACACATCCACCGTTGGAAACTTCTTATTACCTCGTTTCTTTGGGTCTGTGGATTGTCGCATGTGTTTCCTGCACTTCATTGCAAATGTCAACTTATAAGTGAGTACATATAATATTTGCCTTGCTGGGTCTTGGTTACCTCACGCGAGATGATAATCTCTAGGTCCATCGATTTGCCTGCAAATTTCATGATGGCTTTGTTTATAATAGATGAATAATGTTCCATTATGTGGATAGACTACATTTTCTTATCCATTCCTTAGTTGAGGAACATCTAGTTGTTTCCAGTTTCTGGCTATTACAAATAAACTCCTATGACCATACTGGAGAAAGTCCCTGTTTTATAATGCAGCACCTTGTGTATATGCTGAGGGGTGTGGTGTAGCTTAGTCTTGGAGTAGAACTGTTCTCAGTTTTATGAAGAACCCAAATTGATTTCTAAAGCTGTTGCACAAGTTTGCTCTCCTACCAGCAGTGAAGGAGGATTTCCCTTACTCCACATCCTTGCTAGCATGTGATGCCACTTGCATTTTTTATATTAGCGATTCTGTCAGGTATTTTGGAATCTCCGAGTCATTTTGATTCAAATTTTCCTGATGACTAAGGATGTTGAACATTTCCTAAAGTGTTTCTCAGTCATCTGAGATTCATCTGTTGACAATTCTTTTAGCTCTGTCCTCCATTTTTATAATGGGTTATTTGGTTTATCAATGTCCAATTATCTAAGTTCTTTATATATCTTGGATATTCATCCCTTGTCAGATGTAGAGTTGGTAAATTCTAACCAAACCAGTGAAAGACCTGTATGAAAAGAAGTTCAAAAATTCAAAGAAAGAAACTGAAGAAGGTACCAGAAGTGAAGATATCTCCCATTCCTGGTAGGATTAACATAGTGAAAATGGCCATCTTACCAAAAAGCAACCTAAGGATTCAATGCTATTTCAATCAAAATTCTTACACAATTCCTCCTCCTCCTCCTCCTCCTTCTCCTCCTCTTCTTTTGGAGGGGACTGTTTATTTGGCTTATATATCCCCCACATTCTACCTTTGAAGTCAGAGTAGGAATTGAGAGAGGGGCAAGAAACATGAAGGCACACTACTCACTGGTTTGCTTCCATGGTTTGGTCAGCTTTCTCTTTTCTTTTTCTTTTTCAAATCCACTTTATATCTCATTCATTGTTTCTTCCTCTCAGTCATCTCCTCACTCAGTTATTCATGTCACTTCTCTTCTGCCAAGTCTCATAAGCTAGGTTCATCGTCTGCCACTGAGGACAGACAGGGTAGCCCAATTAGAATAACTTATCCCACAAACAGACAACAGCTTTTGGGATAGCAACTGGTCCAGATGTTGGGAACCCACAACAGGACCAAGCTGCATATCTGCTACATATATGCAGGGAGGCCTAGGTCCAGCTCATATATGTTCTTTGGTTGGTGGCTCAGTCTCTGAAATCCCTAGGGATCCAGGTTAGTTGACTCTTGTTCTTCTTGTGGAATTCCTATGCCCTTTGGGACCCACAGTCCTACTCTCACCTCTTTCATAAAGGTCCCTGTACTGGCTAGTTTTATTTCAACTTGACACAGCTGGAGTTATCACAGAGAAATGACCTTCAGTTGGGGAAATGCCTCCATGAGGTCCAGCTGTAAAGCATTTTTTCAATTAGTGAGGTCCCCTTGTGGGTGGTGCCATCTCTGGGCTGGTATTCTTGGGTTCTATAAGAAAGCAAGCTGATCAAGCCAGGGGAAGCAAGCCAGTAAAGAACATCCCTCCATGGCCTCTGCATCAGCTCCAGCTTCCTGACCTGCTTGAGTTCCAGGCCTGACTTCCTTGGTGATGAACAGCAATGTGGAAGTGTAGGTTGAATAAACCCTTTCCTTCCCAACTTGCTTTTTGGTCATGATGTTTTGTCTAGGAATAGAAATCCTGACTAAGACAGTTGCCAAGATCCATCCACTGTTTCATTGTGGGTGTCTGCATCTGATTGAGTCAGCTGCTTAATGGATACTCTCAGAGGGCAGCTATGCTAGACTCCTGTCTATAAGCCTGAGTATCATTAATAGTGTCAGAGATCAGTGCATTGCCAATGGAATGGGTCTCAAGATGTGTCATTGCCTATATACTTCTGTGCCCCATTTTTAGTTGGGTTATTTGGGCTGTTGGTATCTAACTTCTTGGTTTTTTCTTGTTTTTTTTTTTGTTTGTTTTGTTTTTGTTTTTTTTAAATAATTTTTTAGAATTAGCCCTCTTTAATAGGAAGTACTAGTGAAGATCCTTTCCCAATCTATAGGCTGACATTTTGGCCTATTGATGGTGTCCTTTGCTTTAAAGAAACTTTTCAGTTTCATGAGGTCCCATTTATCAATAGCTGATCTTGGAGCCTGAGCCATTGGTGTTCTATTCAGTAAAATTGTCTCCTATACCAATTCATTCAAGGGTATTTGTGATGGTTTGCATATGCTTGGTCCAGGGAATGACACTATTTAGAGATGTGTCCTTGTTGGAGTAGGTGTACCACTGTGGGAGTGGGCTTTAATACTCTAGTCCTAGCTTCCTAGAAGTCAGTATTCTGCTCCTCCTACACCATGTCTGCCTGGATGCTGCCATGTTCCTACCTTGAGCATAATAGGCTGAACCTCTGAGACTGTAAACCCGCCCCAATTAAATGTTGTCCTTGTAAGAGTAGCCTTGGTCAAGGTGTCTGTTCACAGCAGTAAAACCCTAACTAAGACAATGTTTCCCACTGTCTCCTCTATGAGATTCTGTGTGTCTGTTTTTACATTGATATCCTTAATCCTCTTGGACTTGATTTTAATTGAAATCATGAGTGACACCATTGATCCTAAAGAGTCATATAGTTATGGAGAGATACCAGAAACTATGGATGGATAGTTTATACACAACTCAGTAAAATAACAGCCATGGGCAAGTGCAGGTTTGGATTTTCACTAGAAGCCAAGCACGTTTACATTCTGAATATACACTGCAGCTCCAGAACTATAAGACCAAAAATATCTGTTACTTAAGGTCCATAGTTATGGTGCTATTTTTATGAAATCCCAAGTTAATGTGTGAGACAAGGAAAATATACTTAACATTAGGAAAAACATACATACATTAAATCCTTATATGTTCTTTGTATGCATGCATAAGAAAGAAAAAGAACATTCATCAAAGCAATAGAGATATGTGCATGTGCTAGCTGTATCTCACAGATACAATGAAAGAAAATGTAAAGGAAAACCAGAAATAATATTAGGATATTGAGAGACCAAAGAGAAATATCAAGCAGGATGTCTTGAACAGGGGCATTTTAAACAGAAGATGTATGGCAGTGGCCCAAAAATCAGATTTGTCCCATTGTGAGAGACAAGAGAGAGAAAGGGACATTTTACAGGTTGTCTGATATGGGATTGACATTGTTGGCGTTCAAACCAGACATTAAACAGACTTCATGCGGAAGTTGCCTTTTACTACAAGCATGGTAATGCAAAACCCTTAAGTGCATGAAGAGATGAGAGAGAGAGAGAGAGAGAGAGAGAGAGAGAGAGAGAGAGAGAGAGAGAGAGAGAGAGAGGAATTTTGTGACTTGGATAGATACTTCCTGGAGGTGACCAAACTTCTGCTAGAAAAAGTACATAAGTGTAGTGGAGAGTGTTCTCCTTTTGACAAGGCCTGAGGAGTGGGTCCCTGCAAGGGCTTGTGGGGTCATTCATACTGAATTACCCAGCCTTTCCTGAGGCTTGGTTTGCTTTTGTCTTGCATTTGCATTCTTAGCATTGTTACTGGAACGTTTTACTTTACTTTATATGTGACATATTTCCCCAGAATCAGAAAAAGTAAGCTTGGACAATGGTCCAGTTTTGTTTGTCTCTGAGGAACCTGGGAATGAAATAGACTTTTTATTCCTCTGTTTGTCAATAGCGCAGTTGAGTCAACACAAGGTCTTGGTCTTGGTTCATCAGCTAACACCTTTATGTTCTCTTCAGATGGGAACTTAGTTCTAACAAGAATTTGCTCTCCAAACTGTTTCAAACAGCAGTTAGTTGATTATCAAAAATTTAGACAGGTCTTGCTGAGTAATTGGTTCCATGACCTAATGTGAACATTCAGAGGAATCAAAGAAAGGTGCAGAAACTGACTCAGTTTACTAACTTGTTGATATCTCTGGCATTTGAGTAATTAGATCTCCTGATTAGGATATGGGAGATGATAGATGCCAATAATTACATCAATATTTTCTGGTTATGTAGTCTGTCATCTCTCTACACTGTTACTGCAATTCTACCAAACTCAGTCACTTGGAGACTATTCTAATTACTTGCTGAAGCTATGTTCCCTCTTTGTGTTGCACTTCATGGGTTAGCAGGAAACCACTGAGATTTAGGAAGAGAAGAAAGCAGAAAAGTGTAGTGTGTACATTATTGTTAAACATAGGAAGTCCTCAAAAGACACTGTACATGAGAAAAATGAAAAAATGAATGCAAAACCTTTCAGCTGTGAACAAAGAGATGCATAAATAAAGGTGGCCTGAGTAGTCTCAGTGCCAGTGTGTGTGAACTGCACCTTTTGGTCAAAGTCTTCTTTCACCTGTACCACACATCCTCCTCCAAGTTTTGAACTCTACCAGAGCTAGAACTCAGCAACTTCCTCACTCCTCTATGCACATCTAAGCTACAAGAGCAAGTATATGGCGCTTTGCTGCTTTTACTTGGGTAAATATGACACACTTATCCGAGGGCCATGTACTAAATTAGATAACTTTTTGGTTTTTTGTTTTGTTTTGTTTTGTTTGGGCCTTTCCATACATCATCTTATTCGTCCAATATTATTTTATGCTCAGGTCAAGGAAGAAAGGAAAAAGAAGCCACGTGGTAGGAGTGCCTTCTTTAGTTCCAGCACCCTAGAGGCAAAGGCAAGAGGATCTCTGAGTTTGAGGTCAGTGTGATCTATAAAGCAAGTTCTAAGACAACCAGAGCTACATCAAGAAAACTTGTCTCCAATAAATAAATAGATTTGAGAGAGACAGATATGTAGATAGATAGATGGATACATAGTTAGATAGATGAAAAGAAAAGCAAGAAACAAAGAAACAAAGAATGAAACTAAGAAAGAAGAAAGCATGCTATTTCTGTTTGTCATTTTTTGCTTTACCATGACACAATTCCCAAATAACCAACTTAATAAAGGAGGGAGGATTTAGGCGGTCCATGGTTTCAGGGGTTGCAAGCTAATCCTGGGCTTTGTTGATTCTCTGTCAATTGTGAACCTGAACAATTTGGCAGAAGAAATGTTACAAGGGTTACTCACCTGTGGTAGAATTCACAGTACAGTGCAAAAACAATAAAAAATTTTTTCAGATTTGAACAAATCTAATAAAGCAAAGACTTTACAAGAAAAGTAGATGGTTATTTTTTGCTATAGTCCACTGCACATGGGTGAGAGGCTTGCAAGTGCAGAATTTCTGTGAATACATAAAATGCGTAGGAAGCCAGAGAAGCTCTCATGACTCAGGATGTCCACACACATCATGTTTCGCAGTTTAGCGTGTGCTACAGATGGCTGGAATTCTGCTGTCCTTGTCCAACGCTCTGATACTTTTAAATTGTATAGACAATACTAAGAAGTTGCTTTTTTAAAATTAGGTATTGATTTCATTTACATTTCCAATGCTATCCCAAAAGTCCCCCACACCCTCCCCCACCCACTCCCCCACCCACCCACTCCCACTTCTTGGCCCTGGTGTTCCCCTCTATTGAGGCATATAAAGTTTGCAAGACCAATGGGCCACTCTTTCCAATGATGGCCGACTAGGCCATCTTCTGATACATATGCAGCTAGAGACACGAGCTGTGAGGGGTACTGGTAAGTTCATATTGTAGTTCCACCTATAGGGTTGCAGATCCCCCCAGCTCCTTGGGTACTTTCTCTAGATCCTCCACTGGGGGCCCTGTGATCCATCCAATAGCTGACTGTGAGCATCCAGTTGTTTTATAGTTGTATAATATGGTGTTTGCACCTGAATTTTGTGTTATTTTAATTCTAAATACAGGCGTTTATAAATATATATATATATATATATATATATACATATATATATATACATTACCCATATTTAAATAAAAAAATAGAAAAAGCTTACTATATTAAAATGCATTTTTTCTCAGTAAGGGTCACATACTTTGGATTTGGAAAACAGACTCTGCTAAGGATTTGTAAGGCATAGGTCATGTTAAAATGGATATAAAGTATGAAGACAGAAAATATATTTGAATAGGTTCTTGTTACAATAATTATTTCTAATAGTTTGTTTGTTTGTTTGTTTTATATATTTGCTTGTAGCTATTGCAAGAGGCAGACTCATTCACTAAAGCAGGCCGTAAGTAAAATCAAAATGCCATAATGCTAAAGCTATAACTATGAAACTGACCACTCTCAAATGCTATTTGTGGAATATTAATCTGCAAAGATTAACAAGAGTACAGAGATTCTTCTCTATTTTCTTCTCCTTGCCAGCACATCTTTTGACATTTCAATTTCCGTTCTGTGCTTGCAAATGGACCTTGCCTGTTGGAATTGAAGTAGGGTCAACGGTAGATATCAGCAAGTAAGCCTCATGAGTAGCTTTTAAGGAAAGATTGCAATCTGAGCAGAACCCTCAAGCCATTAGGGAATCTTACATAATCATGTGTACAATGAATTTGAAATAAGGATACCCACTGTGCAAAGTAATTCTGGATAGGCTCTCATTATCAACTTAAAGATGTATTTAGCCTAAGGTTTTGTAATATGGCCACAATTATAATAAAAAGATGTTGAAATTGTGGTAACTCATAAGGATGGAAGCTAATTTATTGTTAGATGAGTCTATACCATCTGGAGTATTCCTGCTGTGGTTTACATTGGACCAGAAAGTACTTCTCTTACCAGGACAAGATGTGGTCATAGGTGGACCATTCCATACGTGATGCCTCCGGGAAAGGCTGCCAGCAAGGATGCTTTCCTATTATCAGTAGCAAGGAGGTCAACTTTAGATTCTGGAACAGCAAAAAAAAAAAAAAAAAAAAAAAAAAAAAAAAAAAAAGATTCTGGAAAAATATTAGCTGTCACACTTTTGAATACAATATATGTTGGTAAGTCTCTGCTGAGGTCTACCTGGGAGATTACAGAGATTGTACTTCAAGAAAAATCAAGTAGCAACAAACAGTTTTTAGAATGTACACAACCAGATATTCCCAAGAGTGATCTGGGATGCAATGGGTAACGTAGAGAATAGACGCTGAATGGCCCGTGGTCAGAATCCATTGTCATTCCAGGCCTCAGCTAAGTCACAACTATTTCATTACATCCCACATGTCAGGAAGAGTTTATCCACTTCTTCTTAGTGGCTATAGCTCTCAGACTGAGGTCTGTAGGAGTCGTTTGGTGTTATCTTCCCAAGGTCTCTGACTGAGTCACTTGTTTCAAAGATACATGGCAGAAAAGGCCAGAAGCATCACTATCAAAAATGAAAATAAAAGAACGTTGCTTTTCTCTCTGACTGTGTGGCTTGAGACAGTTCATCTTATCAAGAAAAAAAAAAAAAAGAAAAGAAAAGAAAAGAAAAGAAAAGAAAAGAAAAGAAAAGAAAAAGAAAAAAATCTTCTCTCAAATACCATTTGTTCATGCTTTGAGGAAAAAGTCCCTTTCTTTTTCAGTTGCAACTTTCTTTTCTTTGCATCTTGATAAAGCAGACCCAAGATTGATTGACAATACAAGTACGTGTTTTCTTCATTCCAGAGGAAAAGTTTATAGGTTTGAGCATTCTGTATTGTTTAGGGGCTTTATGTATTGTTAGAACACCACCCTTGATTTCTGGAAAGTGAAGTACTTAAAGACGTCATTCCTGAACCTGCATCTTGCTCTGCATTTATTAGCTGTGAGAGAAGCAACATGCTTACTTTCTCTGTCTGGCATGTCAGTAATATATCAGAAAATCACATTAGAGATGAAATAAGTGAACCCATTAAAGACATAGAAAAAGTGGCTGCTTTGTAAGAAGTACTCTTAAGAACCTGTCTCTTACATGGCCCTAGCTTAATTTCCTAAGTCCTTTGTATTCAAAGTTCTCTGTGGATGACATATAAAGTATTGATGACAGGTATATAATATTACAGAAGATAGCAAAAAAAGAGGATGAATACATATATTGGGTATAAAAACAAAGACGATATGGGGGTAAATATATTTATTACCAGGCCAATTTTTTTCTAGGTTTTTACCTTTATATTTTTTTATTTTTATTTGTTTCTTTGTTTGTTGCCTTTAAGTCACACCACATACTTTTTTGAAATCAAGGCTTACAGTCTTCTTCCATCATTTCATAATCAATTATTCTCTTGAAAACTGAAACTGTTATAGAGCATTCGTGTCTTTCTTGTTTTCTCAGTTGCAGTTATGTGATGACTATGGTCCACTTTCGGGAAGAACCCAGGTGCATAGACACACAGAGTCTGGATGATACTGATCTTTGACCACTGAAAACTTCCCTGAATAAAGCTCTGATAGAAAATTGCAGGAATTTGTACCTTTTTCTTTGTACCAGTCAACTGTTCCCAATTATTCTTTGTGCTGTCATTTATACACACAGCCTGTACAGAAGAAATTTCCAGGGAAGAAACAGGCTGACATCCAACCTTCCTGGCTGCATTCTATTTTCTGACTTTTCTCAGTGACAGTCATGAAAATGCCAGGATCTAAATTGTGAGACTTGGGGATGGTATTTCTCTAGGTCTCAGGAAAAGTTTATGGGCACTTAAACTTTTTCAGTGGATTATAAAAGTATTTTGTCACTGGTGTAAAAACAAGTAAAATGCAAATGATTGTCTTAAGTCAAGTTATTTATAGTCACCATATGGGTATGAGTAAATTAGTTTCATACTGCATATTACATGCATTGCAAATAAATAGACACAGAACTTGTTACGTAAGTAATGGAGAAAAGTAATTTGGATTTTGTATATAATGTTAAGGTGATGTGGTGGTTTGAATAGGTATGGCCCCCATAGATTCATGTATGTGATTGGTTGGCCCGTAGGAAATGTAACTACTCTGAGGTGTGACCTTATTAGCAGTAGTGTATCACTTTAATGGTTCACTTTAACAGGTCTCCAAGGCTCAAGCTGTACCTCTTGTGTGTCAAAGATTCCTTCTGCTGCCTTCAGATCAAAAGATGTAGGATTTGCAGCTTCTTCTCCAGTGTTATGTCTGCCTATACGCTGCCATGCTCCATGATGCTAATGGACTCCTCTGAAACTATAAGCCAGCCCTGACTAAAAGTTTTCCTCTATAAGAGTTGGCATGGTCATTGTGTTTTTTTACAGCAATAAACCACCTAATTATCACAGTTGGTTTCACTTATTACACACACACACACGCACACATATGCTATAAATATTATCACTACATTATAAACTTGATGATGATGATGAACAATTCCTATATATTTGGATTTGCATTAAACACATGGTTAAGAGGTCACAGGGTTGATGAGATAGTGCAACTGATTAAGGTACTTGCTGCCAAGCCTAATGCCCTAATGTGATTCCCAAAACACAGAGAGTGTGAAGAAAGATGTTCACATACCTCCATATATATATATATATGCTGCAGCATGTATGAATACACACCCAGACACACATGTACACACAAAATCATTTTTAGAAATAAATAAATGTAATACAGTCTTTTAAAAATAGGTGTTATTTTTGCCTATTCTTGTCCACACCAAACATTCATTCAAGGGTATGTACTCTGTTCTACTTATCTGATGTTTCTCATTCTGCCTTGTAAGACATGCATAACTCTTGTGAGGAAATTGGTTTTATTATATTTCAAAGTATTTCTCTTCTCACTGATAGAATAATAACCATCGTAAAGGGTTTGGGCATCTCACATATTCCCTCCTTTCCTACCAACACTTCCTAATTCAAGTTCAAAATAGAATCTTTATACATACATGCTTTGCTTCAACTTGTAAATAGTTTGGTAAAAAATTGAAATATCCTGTAGTTTTTTCCTGTTGTTTTTTGATTTGTTTAAGAATGGTTACATTTCCTCCAAAACATATCTATTTATTACCAAATACTATACAAAGTTTGTTGCAGTAGATGGTTAACCCAGGTGACCATAACTACCTTCCCATGTTTGTCATGATACAGGACAAAGAACTATCAAACTTACTCCATGTCAGAGTAATATAAAAACCTATAAATCACAATTCAGAAGGAAGGATAATATGTGTTACATATGCATGGCAGCTGGTAAGGGAAGTTCTCACAGAGGAAGAAAGCTTTATTACAAGTCTCATGCTGGTAAAAGAGTGGCCACTCCCATATGTAAAATATGAGGATATTCTTAGCAAAAGACAGGGAAAAGAGTCTATTTTCTTAAAAAAAAAAAACACTTTGTCTTCTTTTTAAAGTTATTTTGATATATTTTATAGTTTTATTGCTAAGGGAAATAATTTTATATATGTAATTATTTCATAATTAGAGTCATTATTGCCCTGGCTAGATTACTGCTATTGTACAGAACAGGAATTAATTTGCTTTCTATTTCTATTTCAGCATGACCGGTATTGAGATGCTATTTAAAATGGATCTGAATGACATGTAAGTACAAAAAGAGGTCCTGCTGGTCTGGCCAATCCCCAGTTTATGCCGGAAGTAGAAACTCCGGCTGCTGACTGTTTCTTAGGTAGACACAAAGAACTTTCTCATTGGCAAAGTTTTCTTTTTTTCTCTTTTTTTATTACGTATTTTCCTCAATTACATTTCCAATGCTAGCCCAAAAGTCCCCCATACCCTTCCCCCTACTCCCCTACCCACCCATTCCCACTTTTTGGCCCTGGCGTTCCCCTGTACTGGGGCATATAAAGTTTGCGTGTCCAATGGGCCTCTCTTTTCAGTGATGGCCGACTAGGCCATCTTTTGATACATGTGCAGCTATAGTCAAGAGCTCCGGGGTACTGGTTAGTTCATAATGTTGTTCCATCGATAGGGTTGCAGATCTCTTTAGCTCCTTGGATACTTTCTCTAGCTCCTCCATTGGGGGCCCTGTGATCCAACCAATAGCTGACTGTGAGCATCCACTTCTGTGTTTGCTAGGACCCGGCCTAGTCTCACAAGAGACAGCTATATCAGGGTCCTTTCAGCAAAATCTTGCTGGTGTATGCAATGGTGTCATCGTTTGGAGGCTAATTATGGGATGGATCCCTGGATATGGTAGTCTCTAGATGGTCCATCCTTTTGTCACAGCTCCAAACTTTGTCTCTGTAACTCCTTCCATGGGTGATTGTTTCCAATTCTAAGAAGGGGCAAAGTGTTCAAATTGTCACTTTTGCATATTTAATGAGGAATCTTAAACACACTCCTATTACTCCTATTAATCCTTTAATTCACTTATGTTGTAGTTTTATCCAATCAATATTGAGTTTCTACGCAACTAATAATAATAATTGTTCAAACCCAGATAACTTACTTGTGATCCATATTTTGTGATTTGTGGCTGCCACTCTTTTCCTGTTCCTTTTGATCTTTTAACATTTTTATCCATATATCTGTTATTTTTTTCTTTACTCACTGTAATCCCTTTCTTTGTAAGACTGACAAACCTTAACATTCTCGACATAGTGTACACCTAATAAAGTCTACTGGTTTTGTCTTACAGTAATTAATGTGTGTGCTTTCTTAGGTGCCTTTGGTGACAGTTCTCAGGGACTATATTATTTGTAGATATATTCTTCTCATAGTCTTCTGTTCACATTCCCTGGCTTTACTTTGAAGAACTTTTCAGTCTATGTTCAGGTGTGTTTGCATATATGTATATATTTATATATGTATAATACATAATAAAGCCTCTGACTCTTTATGCTCAGAATTAATTATTTTTCACACAGATGATTGTGGTAAAAATAGATTCATTTTTTCCCTGTTTTTCAGTAAAACCATTTAATTCATTGATCTATTTACTTTTCTATTCTTTACTTTCTTTACTTAAAACTTGTAGATATTGATTCTTTTTTTTTTGACAGTTTTGAGAACATTTAAATTGTACTACAGTTTCTTTTTCTCATAGTTATCTATTATGTAATTATAAATTATAATTTTTGTAATGTTAATTCTCTTTCTTCTCTATATTTTAAAATTATTTTTATATTCTACTACTACTATTACCACTACTAATTATAATATATTGGGCAATTACAAATTTGGATTCATAGTTTTGATTCTACATATTCCATGTGGCAATATATAAATTGTGTCATTCATTTTCTGTAATTCTTCTCCAATTACTAGAAATTTAATATTTTTAGATTCCAAAACATATTATAAATGTACAGATGAATATAATTTTCATATGTATATTTCTGCTTTCAATATTTAGTGTTTCATCATATCTTTTCTTATTTTACAGCATTACAAATTAATATTAATTATCAGTCATTCCTGAATGAGAGGGATTTCCAGACATAGTCATGGACAACTGAAATGGCACAAAGAGTGACTGTAGTAGGAGGCCAGCCTGTGGCCTACATGAACTGGGTATTTCTGGAAGGCAGGCTGGGGCTGAAAGCTGAAAGAGAGAGAGAGACTAGAAGGCGAGAAAAATAATGAAGCCAAGACAATTTTTTCTCTGATCAAGGCCTGCTAGTTAACTAAGAGACCTTGCTTATGAGGGGGAAGGACAATCCACCCCACCCAGCTCCTGCCAGTCCAGTCTTGGTGCCTGGAGCCAGCCTGTAGGCTACCTGCAGGATAGGATGTGTCTCTGGGATGTCTCAAGGGTCTCTCAGCAGGTAGCAGAGTCTCCAAGAAGGGCAGCGATATTTGACATAACAATACAGCTATCTAAGTCAAAGGCTACACCCCAGGTGATCTCATTTTCAGTGGCAGCAAAGACTGAATCAGCCTGCTTCAAGGCTGGGGGAGGCTACAAGTGACACTGCTTATCTTGCCATTGGAGATTCTGGTTATATCGTCTGATATATCTATTGTAATTTGAGTTGAAATGTCCTTCAGGTGTGGACATTTTGAGGGCTTGTTTGCTAACTCAGATAATGCCACTACTTTGGATAGTCTGAATCTTTGGGAATTGGGCTCTGCCTGGTTAAAATAGATCCACTGGTAGTAGCAGTTTAAGGGTTATATTTCAGGTTCCTGAAATTTTATCTGTTTCTGGGCCATTATAATGTAAACACTCTCTGCCACATATTTCCAACATCAGAGTCTTAATTTTTCTGTTATGCTTTCCCTTCTAATGATGAAATGAAACCTTTTGAAACTTTAGGCCCAAATACATCTTGTGTCTCTTAAGAAATTTCTAACCGGTATCTTGTCTCAATGATGTAAAAGAACTACATCTGAACATGTTTCTTGCTGTTTTCTTCAGAATTCTTAAAACAATTAAAATGAATGTAGACGAATCCTACTATGTTCCTCTACTTATATATTTCACTTTCTTCCTTTCTTCCTTCCTTCCTTCCTTCCTTCCTTCCTTCCTTCCTTCCTTCCTTCCTTCCTTCCTCTTTCTTTCTTTCTTTCTTTCTTTCTTTCTTTCTTTCTTTCTTTCTTTCTTTCCTTCTTTCTCTCTCTTTCTTTTTCTTTTTTCTTTCTTCCTTCGATTTTCTCCCTCTTATGCTCTCTTTTTGTCCTCCTTCCACTTCTTCCTCTCTTTCTTTCTTTCTTTCTTTCTTTCTTTCTTTCTTTCTTTCTTTCTTTCTTTCCTTCTCCCTTCCTTCCTTCCTTCCTTCCTTCCTTCCATCCTTTCTTCCTTGCCTTCTTGCTTGCTTCTCCTTTTTTCCTTTGATATAACAAGTTCCATGTAGCCACCTCACATCAAATCTTTTAAGGCTGATATAGCTAAGCTAACTTCTGATCCTCCTACTTCTACCAGACAAATGCTAGGTTTGCAGACATGTGCCACAGCCTCAAGCTGTGTCCTATATACTCTGAATTCCAGCCTTTTTATTCATAATCTGAAAATGTTGGAACAGGTGACTTTTTTTGAGAACATGTTTCTTGAGGTTAAGGAGACAGCACAGGTGGTTAAAGTGCCTACTATATAGGCATGAGAATCTTCATTTTATCACCACAATCCAGTTCAGAAAGCCTAGGTTTGTGATATTGTGATCTCAACATTGACAAAATAGAGATGGTAGATACAGTTTTCCCAGGCTTGAGAGTCAGCCAGCCTAGCTTACTCAGCAAGCTCCAGGGAATGAAAGACCAGGTATCTCAAAAGAAACTAGATGAATACTGAGGAATATTACCTGAGATTGACCTACACACACGAATATGTACCCAGTTGCACACACATAAGTATGCAAACACACACACACACATTGAAAAGAAGATAAACTAAAATACCATGTCGTTTTTTGTGCTATGTTCATTGCTGTGATGAATATATCCAAGAACACCTTAAGGGGAGGAAATATTTATTTTGCCTCAGTGTCACTACTCTTCCTGGTCCACTCTTTTACTGATTCTTGCTTCCTTTCTTGCTCTAATAAAAACCTTGATTTTTTTTTCACTCTCCTGTTGAATTCTTTACAAAGCACAAATCCAGACGTGGCAATTGAGGCCAGAGGAAGCTAAAGACTTTTCTGTTGTTGGTAGTTGTACAATATGAAAAGTTAAAGTCTTACTTTTAATAACATACTACTTTAAAGTGAAATTTCAGTTTTAAATAGCTTTTTGCTGTTTGGGGAGAACATATAATTCTCTATATTTGGGGGAGAACATATATAATTCTCTATATTTATGCCATATATTTGGCATCAGTATTAATTTTCTACAAATACAGTGAAATCTTTTTCATTGAGATATTGTTTCTACTTAATACTATAGTTTCCCTCAATTTTCAACCATCAGGGATAGTCAAAATGAATGCAAATAAACAAGAAAAATTATGTTATTTCTTTCACCATGACACATTATCATTTCAATTTGTCAACCTCCTACCCTAAATTATAACAGCTAATTAGCACATCCTTTAACTTGTGAAGAAGAAAACACTTATTAGAATGGCAGGTGGCTGGGTCTTAAGTTATTAGAAATGTGTGCCATTTCTTTGGAAGATGAAAAGCAACAGATGAAGGAAATGTAAGTGATGCCAGTTTGGAATTCTGTTCCTGGAGTTTTTCAAACATTTTTCAACAAAATGGACTTATCCAGCATGATTTTAAAATGATTGCTTAACTTAGGCAATCAAATATTTAGCACAGTCTAGTAACTATTGTGAGGATTGCTTCAAATTTCTATATTCACCTTGGTCAAAGTATATTGCTACAGGGTTGCTCCATTCTTTTAGTGAACAAAAGAGGAGACTTTTAAAAAAAATCAAAGCAATAATTTGTCATGTTTTCAGTTCCCTAGTAAGTTTGTTTAGCATAGTGCTCATTATAAAGAAATTATAAAGCAACTGATACAAAGGTTGAGAAGTATTTTCTTGCCCAGATGAACTTAAACTTATTGACACAATGAGCAGCTCTCCTATCTTAAAATATACCTGTGCCTGGGAGGATCATGCCAGTAAACTTCTACATTTGAGGAAGTTGCCCTGATTTGCATTGACATTCAATAGCTTTCCCCAGGCAAAAGCCTGAAGACAGTCATCTGTTGATGCCTGTCTATAGGCAGAGGAAGGCCACAGAAGAGCAGTTCTATAAAAGCAATTATTTCCCTGACTATACCAAGAAAGGCATTAGAGAACAAAAGAATATCTGCTCAATTTTAAAAGTTATTTTCAATCCATATATTTTGTAAGCTTATTATTTTTAATATAATTCAATAGACGTAAATCACTAGTATGTTTCTGAGTTCCAGGATAGAACATATACTTATCACTATATTTGACTTAACGCTGATATTCAGCATTTAGCATTAAACTTGCACTGTAGGTAGCTTAGAATATCTAGTCCATTTTTATACAAAAAATTTAAGAACAATATAGAGTTTTAAATATAGTAGGGTTGTATCTCTGACTGTGTCAGACCTACCTTTAGGAGTCAAGTTTTTAATGTATAAAATGAACATATATTATTTAATTTCTTATTCAATTGTGATTGCATTTAAAAGCCCAGTTTAAGTCTCTGCCCAGTCTCATAGTAACATTATACGGAGAGTACTAGATAAATCCATGTCTACTACTCTAGCTAAAATACTATCAAAATATAATGTCTACTGTGAAGATCTGGTTATATAGCTATTTGTTTACTGAAAGATGTTTAAGTTATTTAAAATTAAAAATTTGAGGAAGTAAATCTTCAAGCACTTTTAGCAATAATAATAACAAAGGATAAATTTGGAGTAAGACTTTGCAACTCTCTACAAACATATTCTGGAATCATACCTCCAGAGAGATAGCATTTTTCAATATTCTAAAAACATTAATGAATAACCCTGTTGAGAGGCACAAATTGTTAGGTAGAAAGGTATCAACAAAATGTTAAAATTTTTGGAATCAAATACTATTTTATTAGGAGAAAAGTGAAACAGCAAAATCTAACTTAAATCTTTTTATTGGATATTTTCTTCATTTACATTTCAAATGCTATCCCAAAGTCCCCTATACCCCCTCACCCTGCTCCCCTACCCACTCACTCAAACTTCTTGGCCCTGGCTTTCCCCTGTACTAGGGCATATAAACTTTGTTAGACCAAGGAGCCTCTCTTCCCAAAGATGGCTGACTAGGCCATCTTCTGCTACATATGCAGCTAGAGACACTAGCTCTGGGGGTACTGATTCATTCATATTGTTGTTCCACCTATAGGGTTACAGACCCCTTCAGCTCTTGGGTACTTTCTCTAGCTCCTATATTGGGGGCCCTGTGTTCCATCCTATAGATCACTGTGAGCATACACTTCTGTATTTGCCAGGCACTTGCAAAGCCTCACAGGGGACCGCTATATCAGGGTCCTTTCAGCAAAATCTTGCTGGCTTATGCAATAGTGTCTGCATTTGGTGGCTGATTATGGGATGGACCACCAGGTGGGGCAGTCCCTGGATGGTCCATCTTTTCATTTTAGCTCTAAACTTTGTCTCTGCAGCTCCTTCCATGGATATTTTATTCCCTATTCTTCCGAGGAATGAAGTATCCACAAGTTGGTCTTCATTCTTGATTTTCTTGTGTTTTGGAAGTTCTATCTTGGGTATTCTAGGTTTGTGGGCTAATATACACTTATCAGTGAGTGCATATCAAGTGACTTCTTTTGTGATTGGGTTACCTCACACAGGATGATATCATCCAGATACATCCATTTGCCCAAGAATTTCATAAATTCATTGTTTATAATAGCTGAGTAGTACTCCATTGTTTAAATGTACCACATTTTCTGTATCCATTCCTCTGTTGAGGGACATCTGGGTTCTTTCCAGCTTCTGGCTATTATAAATAGGGCTGCTATAAACATAGTGGAGCATATGTCCTTATTACCAGTTGGAACATCTACTGGATATATGCCCAGGAGAGGTATTGCATAGTACTAATCTACCAGTAGTACTATGTCCAGTTTTCTGAGGAAACACAAGACTGATTTCCAGAGTGGTTGTACAAGCTTGCAATCCCACCAGCAATGGAGGAGTGCTCCTCTTTCTCCACATCCTCACCAGCATCTGTTGTCACATTAATTTTTGATCCTAGCCATTCTGACTGGTGTGAGGTGGAATCTCAGGGTTGTTTTTATTTGCATTTTCCTGATGATTAAGGATTTTGAACATATTTTCAAGTGCATCTCGGCCCTTCGGTATTCTTCAGTTGAGAATTCTTTGTTTAGCTCTGTATCCCATTTTTTAATGGGGTTATTTGAATTTCTGGAGTTCAGCTTCTTGAGCTCTTTGTATATATTGGATATTAGTCCCCTGTCAGATCTAGGATTGGTAAAAATTCTTTCCCAATCTGTTGGTGACCTTTTTGTCTTATTGACAGTATCTTTTGCCCAACAGAAGCTTTGCAATTTTATGAGGTCCCATTTTTTGATTCTTGATCTTACAGCACAGGCCATTGCTGTTCTGTTTAGGAATTTTCCCCCTGTGCCCATATCTTCGAGGGTTTTCCCCACTTTCTCCTCTATAAATTTCAGTGTCTCTGGTTTTACGTGGAGGTCTTTGATCCACTTAGACTTGAGCTTTGTACAAGGAGATAAAAAGCGATCAATTTGCATTTTTCTACATGATAACTGCCAACTGTGCCAGCACCATTTGTTGAAAATGCTGTCTTTTTTCCACTGGATGGTTTTATCTCCCTTGTCAAAGATCAGGTGACCATTGGTGTTTGGGTTCATTTCTGGGTCTTCAATTCTATTCCATTGATCTACCTGTCCGTCACTGTACCAGTACCATCTCCTCAAACTATTCCACAAAATAGAAACAGAAGGTACTCTACCCAATTCATTCTATGAAGCCACAATTACTCTGATACCTAAACCACAAAAAGATCCAACAAAGAAAGAGAACTTCAGACCAATTTCCCTTATGAATATCGATGCAAAAATACTCAATAAAATCCTCGCAAATCAAATCCAAGAACACATCAAAATGATCATCCACTCTGACCAAGTAGGCTTCATCCCAAGGGTGCAAGGATGGTTTAATATATGGAAATCCATCAATGTAATCCACTATATAAACAAACTCAAAGACAAAAACCACATGATCATCTCATTAGATGCAGAGAAAGCATTTGACACAATCCAACACCCCTTCATGATAAAAGTCATGGAAAGATCAGGAATTCAAGGCCCATACCTACACATGATAAAAGCAATCTACAGCAAACCAGTAACCAACCTCAAAGTAAATGGAGAGAAGCTGAATGCAATCCCACTAAAATCAGGGACTTTCTCCCTACCTATTTAATATAGTACTTGATATCCTAGCCAGAGCAATTTGACAAAAAGGACATCAAGGGGATACAAATTGGAAAGGAAGAAGTCAAAATATCAGTTTGCAGATGACATGATAGTATATATAAGTGACCCTAAAAATTCCATCAGAGAACTCCTACACCTGATAAACACCTTCAGCGCAGTAGCTGGATATAAAATTAATGCAAACAAATCAGTGGCCTTTCTCTACACAACGGATAAACAGGATGAGAAAGAAATTAGGGAAACAGCACCCTTCACAATAGTCACAAATAAAATTAAATACCTTGGTGTGACTCTAACTAAGGAAGTGAAAGATCTGCATGACAAGAACTTCAAGTCTCTGCAGAAAGAAATTAAAGAAGATCTCAGAAGATGGAAAGATCTCCCATGCTCATGGATTAACAGGATTAACATAGTAAAAATGGCTATCCTGCTGAAAACAATCTATAGATTCAATGCAATCTCCATCAAAATTCCAACTCAATTCTTCACTGAGTTAGAAAGGGCAATTTGCAAATTCATCTGGAATAACAAAAAACCTAGGATAGCAAAAACTATTCTCAACAATAAAAGAACCTCTGGGGGAGTCACCATACCTGACCTCAAGCTGTACTACACAGCAATTGTGATAAAAACTGCATGGTACTGGTAAAATGACAGACAGGTATATCAATGGAATAAAATTGAAGACCTAAACCTTGTATGTTGCTGGGCACTGCAGGCTTGCAATTGCAGCTCTGATGGATTGGAGTCAGGTGAAGCAGGAGATCAAGCTCAGCCTTGACTCCATATGGAATTTACTGGTGATGTCTGCTACAGGAAAACCTGTCGTGTGCTTCTGTGTTTGTACTGGGTTGCACATGTAAGTCGCCTTTTCTTAGAATTTAATATGTAGATGAGGCTGGCCTTGAACTCAGATAAATACATCTGTCTCTGCTTCACAAGTACTAGAATTAAAAGGGATATGCCACTCAGCCGAGAAAACTTCTTTTAAAATAATGTTTATTTTCCCATTCAGGTTGTAAAATGATATTTTGCACGTGACGAGGAAACTTGGAACCGTGATTTTAGTCTAATTCAAATACCTAAATAATGACAAAGCAATGAAAATTATAGGCAACACTTTCCTGTTGATATACTATTCTAAGTGTTCAATCAGGTTAACCCTATCAGACCAAGAACCATGGGAGTCTAAAGAGCAAATCTACAAAGCTCTATATGTAGAAGTATTTATTTTTCAAAAATCCACTATAGTTTTTACAAGAAATATTAGAAAATGACATGACTCCCCAAGATGGGTGCCCAGGATCACAGTGAACAGTTGGAAAAGGGGAAGCTCCCAGTAACAGAATGAGGTGTCCTAATTATATACCTATAATTGTTGGGAAACACCATGACCACCAAAACATATAGAAGAAATGGTTTCTTTGGGGTGCAAAGGTCTAGAAGGATAAATATGCATCTCAGTCTAGGCAGGGAAGTGTTGCAGTAAGCACTGGACATGGGGACATCTATAGCTGGGAGCCAACTATCCAGCCCAACATAGGAAACAAAAGGAGACTACTCAAGATGATGTACTCAGAGTCATTTTTGATTTCCATTTCCCTGATCACTAAGGATGTTGAACATTTCTTTAGGTGCTTCTTAGCCATTCAAGATACCTCGTTTGAGAATTCTGTTTAGCTCTGTTCCCCATTTTTAATAGGGTTATTTGGTTCTCTGGAGTCTGACTTCTTGATTTCTTTGTACGTATTGGATCTTAGCCCTCTCTCAGATGTAGGATAGGTAAAGATTTTTTTTCCCACTATGTTGGTTGACTTTTTGTCTTATTGACAGTGTCCTTTCCTTACAGAATCTCTGCAGTTTTATGAGGTCCCATATGTTGATTCTTGATATAGAGCATAAGCTATTGGTGTTCTGTTCAGGAAAATTTCCCCTGGGTCCATGTATTAGAGGATTTTCCCCATTTTGTCTTCTATTAGTTTTAATGTATCTGGTTTTATGTCGACTTACTAGACCCACTGGAACTTAACCTTTGTACAGGGAGATAAGAATGGATCAATTTGCATTCTTCTACATGCTGACCTCCAGTTGAACCAACACCATTTGTTGAAAATGTCTCCCCCCCCCCCACTGGATGGTCGTAGCTTATTTGTCAAAGATCTAGTGACCATAGGTGTATGGGTTCCACCTCTCACCAGTCAGAATGGCTGAGGTAACAAAAATTCAGGTGACAGTAGATGCTGACAGAATATGTGGAGAACGAGGAAAACTCCTTTATTAGTGGAACTGCAAGCTGGTACAATCATTCTTGAAAGCATTCTGGCAGTTCCTCAGAAAACTGGACATAGTACTACCCTAGGACCCAGTTATATTATTCCTGGGCATATGCCCAAAGGTGCTCTAACATAAAACAAGAACACATGCTCCACAATGTTCATAGCAGGCATGTTTATAAGAGCCAGAAGCTGGAAGCAACCCAGAAGTCCCTTAAAAGAGGAATAGATAAAGAAATTGTGGTACATTTACACAATACAATACTACTCAGCTATTAAAAACAATCACTTCATGAAATTCTTTGGTAGTCAGGCATGGTGGTGTACACCTCTAATCTCAGCACTCTGGAGGCAGAGGCAGGCAGATTTCTGAGTTTGAGGCCACCCTAGTCTACAAAGTGAGTTACAGGACAGCCAGGGCTATACAGAGAAACCCTGTCTCAAAATCCCCCCCCCCAAAAAAAAAGTTTTGTTTTTTTTTTGTAAATGGATGTATCTAGAAAATATCATCCAGAGTGAGATAACTCAGGCACAAAAGACCACACATGGTATGTACTCACTGATAAGAAGGTATTAGGCCGAGAGTATGGAATACCCATAATACAACTCATGGACCACATGAAGCTCAAGAGAATGGAAGACCAAAGCATGGATTCTTTAGTCCTAGTTAGAAGAGGAAACAAAATAATCAAAGGAAGTCAAGGGTGGAAGGGACTTGGGAGGAATATAGGAGGGAGGGGAGAATGGGAAAACTTCAGATATGGGAGGAGATAGAGGAGATGTACAAAGTGTCAGGAAATTGAAGAGGTGTGTAGCAGTGGGAAATAGGGAACTGGGGTTAGCAACCAGAAAGTCCAAGATTCCAGGAAAGCAAGAGCCTCCCAGGACCCCACAGGGATGATATTAGCTGAAATACCCCACAAAGGGGAGGGAGAACCTGTTGAGACCATATCCAGAGGTTAGGCATTTACCCGGGTTGAGGGATTGGGCCACCCACCGATCTCCAAATTTTAAACCCAAAATTGCTCCTGTCTAAAGGAAATACAGTGACAAAGAGTGAAACAGAGACTGAAGGAAAGGCCATCCAGAGATTGTCCCACCTCAGGATCCATCTCACATGAAGACACTAAACCCAGATGCTATTGCTGATCCCAAGAAGTGCTTGCTGACAGGAACCTGGTAACAGCTGTCTCCTGAGAGGCTCTGCCACATCTTGAACAATACAGGTATGAATGCTTGCAGCCAACCATCGGCCTGAGTACATGGACCCCAATGGAGGAATTAGGGGAAGGACTGAAGGAGCTGAAGAGGTCTTATCTGGCATCGGTGGGAGCAGAGGCCCTTGGTCCTATGAAGGCTTGATGCCCCAGTGTAGAGAAATGCTAGGGTGGTGAGGCAGAATCGGGAAGGTGGGTGTGGGAGCACCCTCATAGAAGCAGAGTAAGGAAGGATGGGACAGGGGGGTTGCAGAGGGGAAACTGGGCAAAAGGATAACATTTGAAATGTAAATAAATAAAATAAAATAGAAAAGATGATGCAAACATTTATGCTCTCAAATTCTGTCCACAACACCTTTGCCTGGGAAGCCATAACTCCTAACCATATTTCCAACACACCCAACAGAGAAGCACTCTAATGCATGAGAGACAATGGAGAATATTTATCATTCAAATCAACATTCAGGGATCATTTTGCAAACAGAGATTCTGTATTTTAAATTATCGACACTGAATAAAAAGAGGTGTTTCTAAGACAGTACTAAAGGGAAAAAGATCTTGTTTGTGATAATAACTGTGATTAGTTTTGAACATAAGGTCTTGAGTGGGAAAAACAAGTGTCATTTCTGAATGGTAACAATAAAAAGATTCCATGTAGTGTTCCAAGTTTCTCTCCTTTCTGCCAAAATCTGGTTGGATTCCCTAGTGACAAAGGCACAAAATAGAAGCAAACAAGAATCTCGGATTGTCATATTCAAGGAGGTGCCCTGAAATGTTTCCCAACTTGTTTCAGAATATTCTTGAATGTTCAACCTATATTAAGTTAAAATTGTGAAATGTGGTGATTCATTTTTTCTTAATATACATACAAAATTTATTATATGGAAAATATAATGTTATGTGAGGGTACAATTTCAATACAAAGAAGCTTAAATAAATACATAAAAAAGCAAATTACATTGACTTAGTTGATATATTTTTTGTGAACTATGAAAATATTATAGAAGTTATTTATAGTAACTCCTATAATTCATTTATTTTTATTTATAGTTAAATGTCTCTATTTGGGAATAAAATATAAGGGAAAACCACTATATTTATATAACAAATGTAAATGTTTTACTTTTATTTCAGTGTTAAATATGTTAACCCAGAGCGAGGATACCTCAATCTTGTCTCATGTGGAGCCATGAGACACTTTTTTTTAACCGGAAACAGACATAAAAAGTCTCATCAAAAGTGACCCAAACAAGTAACTGTATATTTTTGGCTTCTTTTAAACTGACTGCATGCATCCTGCAACTGTGGATCTTTTTACACTGGGGGCTAGCCTGGCCTACAGAGCTAATTCTACAACAGCCAAAGCTATACAAAGAAACTCTGTTTTGAACCATAAAACAGCAACAACAACAACAAAAACAAGTTCCCTGTAAAATGCATTTGAAGCTGTTCTGTGAGATACATTTCTTTTTGTGCACTGCCCTGCAGCTTAATTTAGACATTGGTTGTGTGGGCTTTTGGATCTCCATTGTGCAACAATATGAGTAAATTATGTTTAAATTTTTTTTCTGGATGTACCCTAACACTTATGTGTTAGAGTAATAGATATGTTTCTATAATTAGCTAGTTACATGATTTATCACCCAAACCATGGATTCTTTAAATGTAAAAGAGGCCACAATCAATAATTATGTCAGAAAAATGGATGTAGCCTCAGCAGGTTAAGGTATGGTCACCCTTCTCAGAAAAGTTTAAATCTAAAACCTTAGCTATTCTTTTCAAACCATGCCACCACTTTCCTCTTGTTTAAAACAATGTAAAATGAAATAGAAATAAGCACATTATTCCACACTGTATAGTATAGATGATAAAAATAAATGGGGCTGGAGATATGCCGAAGAAGACAACAAAAGCTGTGCTCTGAGGACTGGATTGCATTTCCCAGCACACTTGTTGAGTGGTTCTAGACCATCTGTATCTCCAGGTCCAGTGATTTAACATCCTTTTTTTTTTTCTTATCTTTAATCTTTTGTTCCAATCCTGTTGTTATCCCCCTCCAGTTCCAGTCTCTGACAGTTCCTCATAACCATTCCCCCCTCCCCCCCCCCTGCAGTATCTAAGAGCATTTCTCAACACCCCCACACCCTCATACACCTTGCCAGGCCTCCCCATTCTTTGGAGCTTCAAGTCTCTCAAGGATTAGGTGTGTCTTCTCTCATTGAGGCCAGACAAGGCAGCCCTCTGCTGTATATCTGTTGGGGGTCTTGGGCCAGCTAGTTGGAATTGTACCAACTAGCTGCCTGGGATTCTAACTTCCACCAATTAGTATGGCTAAGATCAACATCTCAGTTGACACCACATGTTGGTGAGAGTGCAGTGAAAGAGAAATATTTTTCTCTACTGCTGGTGGGATTGCAAACTGGTACAATCACTCTGAAAATCAATCTGGAGGTTCCTAAGAAAATTGGAAATAGATCTACCGGAAGACCCAGTTATACCGCTCCTGAGCATATATCCAAATGATGCCCCACCATGCCACAGGGGGACATGCTCCACTATGTTTATAGCAGCCTTATCTGTGATAGCCAGAAGCTGGAAACAACTAAGATGTCCCTCAAGGAAAGAATGGATACAGAAAACGTGATTGATTTACACAACGGGATACTATTCAGCTATTAAGAACAAGGGCATCATGAGTTTTGCAGGCTAATGGATAGAACATCTTCTTTTAATATCCAGAAATATCCAACATTCTACACATATCCTGACATGAACTTATCAACACATGAAACATATCTTTAAAAGATGAAAAGGAAAGGAAGCACTTTTGTTACAAAAAGGAGTTCCTCCATCTTGTATTCTTACCGAGACTATTTTACCTTTAACCAGAGTTTGATCTCATTGATGCAGAATCCCATGAAAAAAATTACTCAATGTAATTCTAGGAACCCGAGATCAAGATGCCCCAGCAAACTAGCTTCACATGAAGAAATTTTTCTAGCTACTCTTGTCTTTGCTTCAAAGAAATTGACTGCTTATGCAAACCTCTTCTTTCTGCAGGTGAAAAGAACTATAACAGGACGGAGGTTTTGCCTTGAAGCGCCCCTTGGTCTAAATGCTGGGGACTATACACAGTGGTGCTATCCAGCTTTGGATGAGTCGCCATCTCTGGTGGATCCCAGTAAGCTTTCTATTAAAGGTATTTGAGGTTACAAAGCAAATGCTCTTTGATGAGACTCTGATTCAGGTCCCTCGGAGCAGGGAAACTGGATGGAATTTCTCTGAAAGAGCATAAACTTGAGGAGGCTACAAAGAAGACCTTTCCATAAACTGAAACACAATGCTTTCACTAAGGACTCAAAGCACAAATGACAAACTTCACTCCTCTAGTATTAAGAAGAGCAAAGCATACCTGAATATAGTTCCTAAAGCTGAGTTATCATTAACATTGAAAGATTTCAAGGTCCACGGTTTATTGTTCTCATTTCACTTCTTATTTCAATCTGAGCTCTACTGAAAACCAACATTTTTTCTCCTTCAATAATTACCGGGAATCTAAATTTCTATATGGACTTTTTTTTCATGATTCAGTCATTTAAATAAATTAAACAGTCTTGAGGGATAATCAGTCAGAGCATTTACCTATTTTAGAGGAGCCATCTGAATAATAAATGTCTAAAATTCCTCGGCCATAGCAGTTGCAGTGTGCTTTTTTTTTCTGTAATTGCCTTATTCTCTCAGCACAATGACTAGGTGTCCACAAACTCCTTTAATAATTTTACTATCCAGCCAGCTCTTGGTCATCAGTGTTGCAAGTTTATAGTATGTTAAACGCACCAGGGTAGCATATTTTGAAGTAATTCTAAACTGAATTTCTGTAAATGGCTAATAAAAATGCACTAAAAGTTATTAAGCGATTTGGCAGTTCCTTATTCTGAAATAAAATTGCATTTCTTTTCAAACTTCTGTTTTCACATACATCAAAGTCCATTAATTTCATAATTTCAAAGAATAACACCACAAAAGGTACCTATTCCAAACTATAGGGTTATTACTAGGAATTAGATGTATCGTTTTCAAGCTCAATACTTAAGAATGTAAGCTGTGTTGATATGAATTTTCAACTTTAAATCCTTTCTAGAAATTCATTATATCTGTGGTGACCATAGAAGACACATGAACATTCTGTCTTTCTCTTTCTAAGAATCACACTATTAAAACAATATGTTCTATGAATTCAATAAATATATCTGCTTTCCCTTTCCATCTACCTATTTCAAAGACAAGCAAGGATTTACTGTAAGTGCTCTTAATCAAACATATTAGAATTCCCACAAATTACTTTTAATAAAAGAAACAGATCTAGTTACAAAAAAAGTGCAGACGGTATGAAATTATAGTTTAGTGGGTTAACAGCATGCATCTTTCTTGCAGAGGATTTAAGTTCAATTCTTAATACCCAGGTTTGGCAGTTTACATTAGAGGGGACTTGATGTCTCTGGTCTCCATGTACACTTGCAATATATTCACATACATACTTAGTCCCCTCCATACACATAACTAGGATAAATATTATTTTAATGGATTTTTGTTTTTAGGTTATTGACAGTTCCTATAAAAATTACTTATTTATTTTCTCATCTACAAAAATATAATAGTAACAACAGATTTTTTACTTTTATATGGAAAAATTAAACAGAAATTATTAAACAAATACAAAGTAAGATAGCAATTCTATAGTAAATATAAAACTTTGCTACCAATGGTCAGTTGACAATAACTTCTTGCTAAGATCTTCTCATTTTCTTTGTGACACTGTAACGAGTTGTAAAGGGAAATGTCTTGAAATATTGTAAACTATTATTGAAGCATGGTTTTCTTTTGCTAAATTTACCCTTCTCTGATATTAGTGATTTCCCTGAATCCACTCTTGTCCAGTATGCTTGGCCATATGGGATCACCTTGGTGCAAGAACTTCCACATAGACTGACATAGATATACTATGTCAGTGTCCACAGGACAGGAAGGCTTGTGAACCAGATTCAAATGTAAATCATAGATATTATCAAAAAATAAGTAAAGCAACATGAGAAGCAAAAGGTGGTGAGATAAATTAGCATCATTAAAATCGTGTACAAGAGAGATGTAAGTACCAAGTCACCTCAATTCGGAGCACACTATACTCCTTCATGTTCTATTTCTTTCTCTGCCACGTCAGTCTTTCACACTCATGACATTCATATAAAAACAAAGCTATTGAATAGTGGAACTAATAGGCATAAAGCTGCATTGGGATAGGCTATTGATGTATTGTAGAGATCCAGGAATAGGAATAACTTGGATAAAGCAGTTCTATAATCAATACCATAAAACATAACCATAGGATGTATCTGATGTCACTGATAGAAAAGATATGAAGCATTAATGGGTTACCCAAAAATTTTGTAATCATATATTTTGAATTTTTACTGCCTATTAGAATTGCATATTTATATATTGAGTCATATGACTATATTGTATATAATCAACATAAACTATGTAGACCTGTAGTGTAGCATTATCATCTAAAGTGAAGCTTTCAATCATGAGACACCCACAAGGCTCATAGACAAGTAAACAAAGCACAGAGCTTTTGCAAAAATACTGAAACTTAGGGAATTCACAGCTCTCCCCACCCCCTGACTCCTCCGAGGTCATAGAAGCAGCAAAAAGTTCTGGCTAAAGAAGACTCTCAGATTCTACATCTTGCCTGGAAGTTGGACAGAGAAGACTAGGTATGGAAAACTTATAAGACACCACTGACATGATTATTCTGCTACAATTGGAGCATCCAAGCTCTTGTAAGTAACTCCTCAACTATACTACTATAAATCACCTCAATAAACTTTTTAATTGACTGAGCTATTTGTTTTGTGTTTTTTTTTTCTATCATTGGTTGCCTATCTAGGTATGAGGAGCCACTTGTTTGAATGTCCCTAAAAACACTTTATGCAACAAGATGATTCAGAAAAGGTTCAGTGCATTTTTTATTCTGTCCATTCCAATCTGTGTTACATAAAACCTCTATTTATCATCTTCAAGCAATAATCTAAATTCTCCCAGTGACCAATAAACTCGTTTGTTACCTACCAGTTATCTATAATGAAAATGTCTTAAATAGTTTTGCTTATGTTTTACAAATACAAGCATATTCACCTAAAATTTTAAAAAATAGACTTAAAAGCAAATGTACATGTTCAAAACAAGGGAAAACACATGGGGGACATAGGAGCTTTGGTTTTGTTACTGATTTTTGAAGATAGTCCCAGTGGAGTCTATACTAGTTAGGGTTCTCTTGAGTCACAGAATTTATGGATAGTCTCTGTATAGTAAGGGAATTGTTGATGACATACAGTCTGCAGTCCAGCTCCCAACAATGGTCTGCAGCAGTTGTGATATGGAGTACAAGAATCTAGCAGTTGCTCAGTTCCACATGACAAGCAGGCAAGAGAGAGAGAGAGAGAGAGAGAGAGAGAGAGAGAGAGAGAGAGAGAGAGAGACAGAGAGAGACAGAGAGAGACAGAGAGAGACAGAGAGAGACGGAGAGACGGAGAGACAGAGAGAGAGAGAGAGAGAGAGAGAGAGAGAGAGAGAGAGAGAGAGAGAGACAGAGAATCTTTCTTCTCCCAATGTCCTTATGTAGGTCTCCAGCAGAAGATGTAGCCCAGATTAAAGGTCTGTGCCACCATGCCTTTATTCCCAGATGACCTTGAACTCGAAGATCTCCCTGTCTTAATCTTCTGGTATTCATAGCCATTATGCCTCAAGATCTCCATACCAAGATCCAGATCAGAAATTTCTGTCTCCCAGCCTCCAGATTAGGATCACAGGTGAGCCTTCCAATTCTGGATTGTAGTTCATTCCAGATATAGTCAAGTTGACAACCAGGAATAGCCAGTACAATCCATCGTAGAGCTCAGTATGTTGTACATACTGGACACAAACTCAAAAGCATCCTACCTAAGCAACATCAGGGCTTTAATTAGAGTGGTGCATCACAATTTCCCAGGTAGGTAGATAGTTTTTATACTGAAAAAATGACTATCTCATCTTTCCTTCCAACTCATGTCTACCTTGGGATGTTGACATATCACATAACACTATTTGCTCTCAGATGCATCCTGATTCCACAAGAGAGCAAAGCACAACTGATTCTTTATCCTCGGTGTTTTGTGGTGTCAGCTGCTTGGTGGGAATAATGGAAAAACCCAGTAGACTTTTAAAAACTTTTTCCAACCCAATTACCAACAAATTTAAAGGCTTATTACCACTATTTAATGTTCCCATTAAAGCAATCACAAATGGAACTCAAAGTGTTTTAGTATATACAATACATTAATAAACACAAAAGAAAAAAATGTGAAGAAAATTTTAAAATCTTACTATTTTTTGATATTTTATCATACATACAACCTTGAGAATCACTGGATCATTTTCTGCTAGTTTATTTTTAATCATATTAAAAGTGAAAGAGAAATAGGTAGGTATCTTGTTTTGTTTATATAGAGTTACATGTGTTTGTATGTTTATTTCCTCATAGAAAGCTATTAATTATTGTATATTACACTTTGGAGTCATGTGTGTACATGTATATATATATACATATATATATACATATATATATACATATATATATATATGAAGATATTTATTTGTATAGATATACAATGCACTAGCACTATTATAATACCCATATACTTGTATACTAACATATCTCTATGTCCATGCCTATTAATATGTGTAATGTGTATGTGAGAGTTGAAGAAGAATGACCTCCATAGGCTCAAATATTTACATGTTTTGTCATCATGGATTACCAGTATTCTAGAAGGATTAAGAGGTGTAGCATTGCAAAAAGTGTGTTAGGGGGTTGTGCTTTGGGATTTCAAATGTCAAAGCCAAGACATATTGAGGTCTCTTTCTGCTGCCTACAGATCTGGCTGTTGAACCTTCTGCTGTTTCTTCAGTACCATGTATTCCTGCATGCTGCCATGTTCCCTACCATGATGGTAACTTACTTAGCCTCTGAAACTGCAAACAAGGCCCAATTAAATATTTTCTAGTATAAGAGTTGCTATGGTCATGTTATCTCTTCAGAGCAATAGAGTACTGAATGAGAGTATACATAAAGAACCATTTTATATGTGTATGTATGCATATGTAGCTCTACCTATGTATTTATTTTTTATAGTAAGGTAAAATCACACCAAAATTTATATATGTAGTACATATACATGTATGTATATATGTGATACAAAAAGAAAAATTAGTTAATCAGTTTATCTAACATAATTATAGCTTCCTTGACCTAGAATTCAACACAAAACTAGTATATAAACTCTCAATTATATCAGATATTATTGATATTGTATATTTGTATGGAAATGTAATAGCTTCTGTAAGTATAATTCTTAAGGAGAACAACAATATAAGTCAAACAAAGCAACATAATAACACAGTTTAAAATTCATACAAAGGCACAACATAAAACGATCAGCCAAGGCTATTGCATAGCTTTTCTCACACATAATAGTATGCAACCGTGATAAGAACTATCAGAAGAATGTGTGCTGTCTTCATAAGTAAATGACTGCAATAGAAAAATGTCGTGCTTGCGATACTCAATGATCTTTCTAACTTCCATGGTGTTCTATTTTTCAGTTTTTAAAAATCAAGGCAATAAAAACCTGTGTTGGATACAATAGTTTTTAATCTAAAACAGTTTACTCAGAAATACTTGGGTAGGATTGTAATGTTTATTGTTGTGAGTAAACTCACTGATAAAATGAAGTGAAAATTAAATACAGAGAAGAAAATAACAGGAGATGCATGCTCCAAGCAATGTAGTCAGCAGGAAACAAGAGTAGATTCATAGATAAAGGATAAGAATTTCTTGATCCAATCATGGAACCAATTACACAATTTTGCTTTGTGTGTGTGTGTGTGTGTGTGTGTGTGTGTGTGTGTGTGTGTGTGTGTGTGTGTGTGGTTTCCTAGTTTTATTATTCTTTATTTAAATGATGATAAATTGACAGGTGCTTTCTCAGTAGCAATTCATCTCATTCTGGGAAAGGCTGTATAGAAACTATTGGAAAAACCTGTATAAATTTCCTCTGTAGTTGAAACCTTCCATTCTGCAGGAAAGCTTTGTAAACTGTGAGATAAACAACCCCAAATAGCTTCCAGAAGTCCATAAAACTTATCAGATCAAATAGACCAGAACATCTACCTGGAATCCAGAGACACCAGCAGTGAGAACTTGAAGGGTTTTTGACGGAGGCACCAGGAAAGGATATACTCTGATGTGTTGATATGCTTGCAGGCTATGAGGTATACTGCAGGTTCCCAGCCTTGAGAGCTGTCACCTGTACTGGGGTAGGCTTTGGTGAGACAGCTGCCTTTGAGTCATTTATGCTCTTGTAAGTAATACTTCACTCGTATTGTTATAAGTAACTCCAATAAAAGTCATTGCTTTACCACTGACTGCTCTTCCAAAGGTCCTGAGTTCAAATCCCAGCAACCACATGGTGGCTCACAGCCATCTGTAGTGAGACCTCTTCTGGTGTCTGAAGACAGCTACAGTGTGCATACATATAATAAATAAATAAATCTTTAAAAAAAAGTCATTGCTTTACAATTGCTTTGATGGTAACTGTATTTGGGGTAGTTTTATGTTCCATACCTGGGTGAGTAGAAATGTGTATTGCATCTCCCCAGGAAAAGTTTTTGTTGCACAGCACTCTTGAGCCAAAACTTCCAATTCTATACCCTTCCTATGACACTAAATGACTCTGTAATTATAGACAAGTCATTTAAACTCTTCATGTCTCTTTATTTTTCTAGTCTGGAATGTTTAAGTGAGCCAATAAAAAATAGGAATAAAATTGAATCTGCTTAAATAGCTTTCAGTAATTATTAATAATAAAATAGTATTAATTTATTTAATATAGCTCCCTAGAGTCATACTGTCATATTAGTGGTAAAAAGATAAAAAAGTAAATTACTTGATCTTCTAAGAGGTCTGACAAGAAATAATTACCCACAGTCCTCTTGCTAAGCACTCCAGAAATCCCTGATCATTCTAACTGAAAAATGGAAGACGAGTCTGGAAGGTAAAAATGAGGCAGACCTGCCAGAGACTTTCATTATGATAAATTCACCAGTGAGGAAGTGCCAGGATTTTCTTTCCATTTTGTTCTTCCAGATTAAGTACTGAATGAGATTACAATTCAGAAATAACACAAAGACCATGTAAATAAGAAATATCCAGGAGTGTTTCCTATTTTTAAACAAAGCATTTGAAACGGAGTAAACTTTAAAGATAGCTCTCTGACTATTTATTCCTTCATCTCCAATCTAAAAAAAAAATCTCATATTTTTGTCTTTATCTATTCCAACACTATTTCCATTGGCTGTCAGTGAACAGGTAGTCACGACATTTGCCATTACAGTGGCCAAAATGCTGTAAGAGCTCAGAAATTCCCATGTATCCCAAATGGCAAGAGGTGCCTTCTTCATAGTACACAGTTCAATAGGACACTATAAACAAGAGGTGGCTTCCATTCCTGCCCACCAAGAATGTTCCCTTTGCCACATTCACATGGCACTGTTTCAGAGGAGGCTGACTGTGTAGTTAGAGTTTCGGTCTCTGTCATGATGCCATATCCTTATGTCATATCATTGGTGGTTACTACGGAGCAGGAATCAGGCACTCTAACTGCTCACAGCCCAGACCCTTGCAAGAAAAGCCAAAAGCAGCACTAGAATTCTCGGACTATACTATAGTGATTACAGTAAAGGCCATAAATGTCTGCAGAGCCCAAGTATGGTAATTGGTCTTCTGTGTCACTTGGTACTCATAGATGGGGTTGCATACCTTTTATGTTCTCAAAGTTTCTCAGAAAGCTAGGGAAACCAGATGGACGCTTGTGTATAGAAACACAGGAAGGTGTGAGCAGTCTTATCTATGGTGAGGCAAAGCCCTAAGCAAAGCACCGTGGCTCCAGAATGGCCAAACTATACACGTTTACTGAAATGTACAGCATTTGAAAGTTGTGAAGAGCATGATTTCATATAGCAGTATGATGCTTTGATTTGTGATTTCATTTCAATAAAAATATATATATATACAAAAGATAAATTAGTAAATTTTACTATTTTTTGAAATTTATGGTTGAAAGTATTGTGTGCCAAATGACAATGGCTTAATCTGTTAACTCAAGGTCACATATTCATAGATGCTTACCACATATAAGTATAAATTCTTGTATTTAGAAAGCTAGTCTAGTTTGATAGAGCCATAAAATATAACATTTAAAAATGTTCATTGATATACTTAGAAATCAACGATCAAAATAACAATGTTTTTTATAAGATGGGAAAGTAAAATCATTTTATGAAAACTTAAACTAGTGATAAGTTGCAAATTATCTAGTAAAGGTTTTTAAAGTCATAAATGTATATCTTTACCCATTATGCAAATTCTTGAAAAATAAAAAAAAAGAAGATATCAAGAATCAGTCAAAGCAGTGAAGATAGGAATAATATGAAAACCTGAGTTGTACAATGAAACGCACGTATATGAATATCTCAATAGGTAAAAAGTGAATATTGTGATCATACTTTGTCAGAAACAGACCAATGCATTACCACCTTTTGATAATGTCAGAATTTGTTGATCAGCATCACATCTTTAAGATACATGAATTTAATTGGTAGCAATTTTTAATTAGCCCTAATTTCCTTTAATGGCAGGTCAAAGAAAGCAAATTGATTTTTTTAAATTCCAATCTTAATTAATAATATTAACTCTCAGGTTTCTCATTATATATTATACGGTGTTAGATGTATGCACGTGTGTTGCAGAGAGATTATTAAAAGGTTAAAGTGGCTAAACAGAGTTCAAAATGTTTCAAAGGTGAACAACAGATAGGCATTCCAGCTGTTTGATATTTCAAAATGTAAGAGATGCTCATTTAAAGATTTGCAACCCATGCAGATTGCTGTGGGTGGTACAGTTGGAGAGTCAGGCAATAGGATACGGATTGAGCCAAGCCTCAAAGAACTGTGTTGTGGGAAATATTAAAAAATAAGTCCAAGTTATTGCCGACAAGTCACCTGTGGGCTGGCTGGCCAGGCAACTGCTGGCAATGGCCTGCATGTTCTCCTCTCATGGAGACTCTGACTCACAGCCCCGAAATCTCTCCACCCAGCTCGCTAAGTTATCACTGTCGGGTACCTACCAAGCCAGTCCCATGCTTTGAAACTCCCATAGCCTTTTGTGGCGGACTTCTGGCAAACTCACGCTTTTCTGCCATACCTTTCTCACTGGAATCCAGTTGAGCCATCAGGTGAAGGAAAACACCACACAAACTTAGTTCAGAAATAATGGTAACTCAATGGCTGGGTGAAACAACTAGAATCCTAATCTTCTAAGCCATATTAAATCTAAATCATCCACCAGGATTTGCCATCTAAACCAAGAGACACTAGTAGCTACATCTTGTCCTCTCACTGTCCCCTTCCAAAAAGTCCCTATCTCTCTCCTGCTTCCTCTCTTCCTCTGTCCAACCCGGAAATCCCACCTACTTGCCCAGTGATTGGTGTCTTTATTCATTAGAAGGTTTACAGCAGTCACCTGAGTCCTTCCAGAAGACCCCTCTTGGAAGAGAAGAATTAGTACTAAAATACAAACAGCACCAGGGCCATCCACAACAGAACTGAGCTGTCAAAGCCATTGGCAAGATCTTAAAAACTAAAGAAGAGAAGGGAAGAACAAGCTGTAGGAAAATAAGAGTGGAGGAAAAGACAGCAGCTTCCAAACGATGAGCAGTAAGTGTCTGATATTTTCATTTTTCATTCTCAGCACTATAAACTGAGATGAACTAAAGGCCCTGGTTAGTTGATAATTCAGTGGTTTTTGTGGTTTCTTGATATGTACATATGTAGGTTAGGTGACAATATCAGAGTTCTTATTCAGTGAAAGGGATGATGTGGAAATAAATTCTCATCTGATGTGTTTAATAAGTCCTTAGATCTTCCTTTTCTGATAAGATTTTTGAGGGACCTGTATTGATACAATTTACTTCTATTTGCTTATTTTTGAGGTATTATTTTAATTATGACATTTCTTTCCTCCCCTTGTCCTCAAAACAGTCGCATATACTTCCCCATGTTATCCTTTATATTTTAATATACAAAGATGTAAATATAACATGTTAAGTCCCTATGATTTTATTTGCATGTGTTAAGGACTGACCATTTAGCAGAGAAGAAAAAATTGACATACTTACCTTAGGAAAACATCTTTTGTTCCCATCTTGGTTTAGTTGCATGTGTAGGACTGAGGTCTAGAGAAAAATTTCCCATCTCATTTGGCTTGTATATTGGTATCTTCTTTGTTCGTTTCATGTTTGGGCAGTCATGTTCATGAGATTTTGCGTGTGTAACTTTTGATGTTACTAAAAGAAACAATCTCATAATAAAACTGCCTGATTGCTTGGCTCTTGTGGTCTTTCAGTCTTTCTTCTACAGCGTTCCTTGCGAAATATGTGTGGAGCCATTCTGTAGAAATATCCATTGGGATTGGGGCTCCACAACTCTGCATATTGGTTGGTTTTATTTTTTTTGTTCAAAATTTTCAAGTTCATCTATGTATCAGGTAATGCTCTTCTGGAGCAAATCATTGAATCCTAATAAAACTGGCAAAGCCATCCAACTTTCCTCTAGATCATTAGTAAACATTGCTTATTATTATCCTATACGATCTTTCCTGGAATTGTGCCTGGAAGCTATCTTTGAACATGTGGTAAATGAGGAAGCATGATCTTAGAATGAGTAATACATCTCTATCTATACTTGAGAACCAGTCCACCCGAAAACAATAATTTATTTGTGTCATGTTCTTTCTTTGGGAATATTCTTCCTGTTCTTATTTGTGCAAACAATAAACTCACTCATTCTTTTATTCCTTGACTTTACGATTAAATTTGCATTCAGCAAGGGGCAAACCTGTTATGTTCAGCTGCATAAAGATTTAAGACAGTTCAATCTGAAGAGGAGAACAACAAAGGTGTGTAAAAGAATAAGATTTTCTTCCCAGTTTCAGTGAAGGCTCTAGATAACGAAATGTTGTGTTATCTTTGTAAGTAATGCTTAATATTGTTAGTATTAATATAGTTTGAAAATAAACTCATGCTTGCTATTCTAGGGCTATCAAAAATATGTGCTATACCATGAAACAAATAATGATATTTGCACTCAGTCCTATGCATTAAATGACAATAGCAACCAGCTCTTCTATTGAGCCAGATTCTACTGTGTCTTAAAGTTTTCTATAATATGATTTGTTATATTTATGAGGAAAGTCTTACAGTTTCTATGAACTTATATGTCAAAATTCAGGCATAGTTTTAGCTAGAACAATACCTCTTAATAACCTCCACCAAATTAATCAATGATACAAAGAATAATGCTGGATTGGGCAAATGGCTCAGTTAATATATTCTTTAATACCACTATTAAGATTGAGGATCAGAAATGAAGAACTCATGTAAGATGCTAACTAGAAAAGGTAGTTTTCTGAATTCTCATTTGTGAAACAGAGGCCAGATAGTCTATCTACACTGAAAGAAGTCAATAACCTCTAACTTCAGCAAAAGACAATGACTCAATACATGAAATACAGAGTGATCCAAGAAGACATCTGTGCTGCCAGATACACACTCACACAAACACACAAAGAAAGATAGACACACAAAACTGATATACCTTCACAGACATGTGAACACAAATATACACATGAAAGTATGCCCCACATATGTATTACACAACACAACAAAAAGATTTGTGCTAATTTAAATATGTGTGTATATATGAAACGATGCACATATATTGACAAACATGTTTAGCATCACTTGATGGACAGACATTCATTTATCTCAGGCAAAAGTTACATAGTAAAGACACATTCCAAATCTTGAGAAAAGCCAAAATTACAAGTTAGTAGAGGTTCAAAAAGAATGGTGTCAGGGAGGTTTTGTAGAATTAACTTTAGAGAGAGTAACTCTAATGGCCACAGAGACTAAAATTATAGGCACTAAGCTCTTGTTTATAGGAAAAAACTTTTTATTTCTTTCCTCCCATTGTGTGTGCATATGTATGTGTGTCCCTGAGTGTGAATTTTAGTTTTTCTGTATTTCTCTCTACAATGTGCTCCATGGGACCAATTGGAGAATGGAGACATTGTATCAATTACAAAGACATTAATATTTCATCTCATCTCACTGTAATCACCTAAGTCTACACACTCTATTAATGCGCAGCAAACCAACAGAAATTGACCAGAGCTTGGGAAAGGCAGCTTTGTGATGGCTGTCTGTGTATTGTATACATGCTTGTCATAGTTGGACTTAAGTGATCTATATAATAAACATTATAGCCAGAGCTCGTGTCTTTAGCTGCATATATAGTAGAAGATGGCCTAGTTGGCCATCATTGGGAAGAGAGGACCCTTGGTCTTGCAAACTTTAAATGGCTCAGTACAGGGGAATACCAGGGCCAAGAAGTGGGAGTGGGTGGGTAGGGGAGCAGGGCAGGGGGAGGGTATAGGGAAATTTCAGGATAGCATTTGAAATGTAAATGAAGAAAATATCTAATAAAAATTGAAAAAATAAAAATAAAACTGGACATCAAAAAATAAAGAACCAATTGAAAATGGAAAAAAAATTAAATAAACATTACAGCATATCTACAAATACCATCCTACTTAAATAGTTATAATAAAATTATTTTATATATAAAATTTTCCCATCCAATAAAATTCCTTGTGAATTTAAAATAAATTAAAATATTACGTTAAGTATATTTGACACTTTGAATAATTCTCTGAAACATTTGTAATCTACATAAAAAGAAACCAGCTAAAGAGTATGAAAATTATAAGTACACCAAACACAAGACAATTGGACACAGAATAAAGTTCTGTAAAAATCCAGGTTTGAGAGCAAATAGAACAAGTATTGTACCAAGAACATACTGAAAATAATTTGTGAATTTATCTTCCTGAAACACTGTTCTATTGATCCAAAAATTGGAACCTATAACAAATTTCTTCTATTACCTTTCATAAATTTAATTTCATTGCCACCTTGAATGGGAATCTAAAATCACACCTGGGTACCTCAGGCATGCCATAACATTAGAACAATAACATTAGTGTCTCTTAAAGTACCAAAGCGTTACTAAAAAACCCATCAACTATCACAGGAGCACTGTCTATTTTTATGAGTTTTAATTGTTTCTTTGGTCAGGTGAACTTCCTAACTATCTCCCAGTAGACTCACAATTGTGGGAAATAGAATAAGTCAGTTCCTATCACTGAACATTGAGGACAAAAATAAATAAATAAATAAATAAATAAATAAATAAATAAATAAATAAATAAATAAATAAATAAATAAACAAACAAACATTTTAAAAGTACACTGGAGCCATTAAAAAATGCCATGTTCCTTTGTTAAGAGGAAATGATGACATGAACTCATGCAGGATATGGCTTAGGTTTCTATCGTGCTTAATATATCTCAAGCCCCAAGCATTTACAGTTGTTGTGGATGGTTGCTCACTGGGCTTATACTACTTTACACAGCATATGCTTCTGTTTCCTCATGCTGCCTTTGTTCCACTAAATACTCAGCCACATTACATATAAAACGCAAAATGACTCCACTTTGAACACTCATTCGGAGAAATTGGGTCTTAGAAAGAGGTATTTAATTCCTCTAGAGTAGTTATTTCCTGTCTATGTTTGTACCTTCAACCTCCTTTGTAGTTGGTCAGAGCTAATGATATTACAATTTTGTGTTTACACACAAGTTATCATAAAGTGGAAAATTTTGGTTAAGAGATGCAGAGAAAATATATGCTTAAAGATCACTAAGAAAGAGTCATTATCAACTTCCTAGGGATATAGTTACAAAGGTGCGTTATAAGGGTCTCAGGAATGAGAGGATCCCCTTTCAAACGAATAGTGCATTACTTTCTTGTAGAGCAAAAAATTATATATATTTGCTGTAATTAGATGTACATGGTAGCAGAATTTTTTTTGTCATCAAACTGTTCTAAGTAAATTCTAGGAATTCTAAAAAATTGTCAATTATTTTCCTAAAATAAAATTAGCTTCAGAGAATTTTCTTATCAACAACCAAAGACAGCTAATAATGTTTTAATTGATATAAGAAATAGTTTTATAAAAGAGTCTAGAATTAAAGAGAATTTAGAATGAATTTTTGACTTAGAGTTTTAAGGCAATTGTTTGGTTGGTATCATTTTTAGAAAAATTTGCAATATCTTATACAAAGTAGTAGATAATTCTTTAAGTTATTCAAAAAAACTACTTAGTTTGAAATGACTATTATATCATAGAGCTTTAATAATAGACACTGTTGGAAACTATGGTACAATATAGTTATCTTAATTTGTTGAAGAGGTTAAAATTACTTAAATTATTGAACAAAAAATACTTTGGGAAACATGAGATTTCTTCTTTCAACAACAGTTTAAACTAATGGTCTACCAGATGTAAAATCTAAGTATGGCGAGTACTGAATTATAATTCACATTTACAGCAAGTATAGATATTTTCATGTGAAAATTGGGCATTGTTTGGGAAGTAGTAGGAAACTAAGAAATTTATTGAAGACATTTGGTCTCTGAATATTCCCAATATACCAACTATATTGAGCCATCTTTCCCAGCAGTAAAGCCATTCTACCTATATTATATGATTCTTCTCTTGAAAATTGTACAATGACTATGATAGTAGTCATCTAAGGAAGAGATGCCAAATTTTCTCATTTTCAACTTAATATCACTCATTTTGCATTCAGACTTAGATTCTACCTAGATGTATTTTGGAATTTCCTGTGGAAATGTATAATATTTTTGTACATTGTACAATATACCAGATTCACTAAGAAAATTCTCCCTAAAAAAGTATTACTGATACATAGACCCCAGTTTTAATATTTTCACACACATACACAGGCATACACACAGGCATACACACATCCCATCACCACCACTACTACCATCAAAAACCACCACACATACACATCAAATATGTTTATTTATGTTTTCATTATCTACGTATAAATAAAATATGTTTAAAGTTGTGGGTACTATGGACAGAGACTGTAGATATTGTGTATTAATTAGAGAATTTTAAAACATCTCATGGTTATTGACCTAAATTTCTTTATATGTAGATAAAGATAAGAAATGTTCACATTAAAATAACCTTGTGATTCAAGTCTGTGAAGATATCATGATTTTACTGTGGTCAAAAGAGAATTGCTTAAATACCAGAGGCATAGTCAGTAGCAGAGGTGGGATTGATACTAGGCCCAGGCTTTTGATGGTAACTAATTAATAATCATCAAATGTTTAGGAATAAATGATTTTTTAAAAAAAAATTATACTACACTTTTAATAGTCTTTCTTTGCTCTGTGCATTTAGAAAGAATATTAAAAGTATAGTACATTAAAAAAATCATTTAGGCCCCAGGGAGTTTAGAGGTCAGATGGGGGGGGGAGGGCATCCACATTGAGACAGGGTGGGGTGGGGAGGAGGTGTGGGATGTGGAGCAGTCGGAGGGTGGAGGGGGGTGTGGAATGGAATATGGAGTATAAAAAATGAATTAAAAATAAAATAAAACTAAAAGAAAATATTTTACTGTACAACTCCTAGACCCCACTCCCATCACCCGATGACCACTGAGTCTACCCCAGGTAATATCATCACTGTCACGGTGTTACCAACCCCCAGTCACTTTAGGTCCACCTCTAAAAGCATTTGAAATATCTTCATAATTCTGACTATCTGAAGCAAGAACTTTATAACTATATAGAAGGTTCATGCCTTTGCTCGGGAGCTGGACTGATTGCTATGGAACATTGGAGGTCAAAGAAGGGGTAAGAACTGTGAGGGCTAACAAAAGAATGTCAAAAAAGGCTGTGAGGAAACCAAATACTGTAAAACCTTTCTAAATATATACATGTACACATATGAAATGAGTTTAACTTGCACTTATCGTTTTCTAAGGTACAGTTACATATTTGGAATATAATTATGAACTGCAATATTATAATGGCAGAAATATGTGAAAGTACTTATTTACATGACAGCAGGGAAATGATCAGGGAAGACTCTTTCAGGCTTTGTATAATGTCTGGCTGTGGGTTTCTAAATGTGTTCACATCTGTTGCAGGAGGAAGCTTGTCTGATGATGGCTGAGCAAGACTCCACCTCTATGGTTTTATGAATATGTAGCTAGGATGCTATTGATGTAATGGCTAATATGCAAATAGAAGTGAACATATACTCAATTTGTCTTTTAGGGTAGGATACTGAACTCAGAATGATTTTTATCTATTTCCAACCATTTGTCTGCAAATTTCATGATGTCATGTGTTTCCTTGCTTCTTTGTTGGTGTATTTATCTTTATTAGGAAGGTAAGTGTACAGTGGACTGTGTAATGGAGTGGCTGCACAGATCTCCCACACACCCCACTCAGGTCACGATAAGCTTTTCTGGCACTTGCATCCTGTAGAAATCTGATTAGCAGAATGTCTCAGAAAAATCTGTATACCAAGAAAATTTAAAAATTGGTCTCCTTTGATTATCAATTAAGTAGCTTCTATGACTGATTACTCTATCACTAACTTTATGATTATAATTTTCTCCAAGAAGCTTAGTTACAGGGTTATTTATTTATTTATTTATTTATTTATTTATTTATTTATTTATTTATTTAATTAAAAAAGAGGCTCTTAGGCTGTGTGTTCGTTTAACACAACTCCATCACTTGAGGTTAGTGAGTGCTTATGGAGAGAGAGTTGAGAGGACTCGCTGAAGAATTTGGTTACTTTGTTTCAATGGAACTTCATCTCTCTCTTTTTAATTTTTAAAAATCCCTTTCTATGCTGAGGGTTTGTTGTTGTTGTTGTTGGATATTTTCTTTATTTACATTTCAAATGTTTTCTCCTTTCATGGTCTCCCATTTGGAAAAACCCTATCCCATTCCCTCTATGCATGCCTCTATGAGGGTTCTCCCCCACCCACCCACCCACCCCCTGAACACCCTTGTGGGGCAATGGGCTATGCAGAGACAGCCTGATCTCCAGGTGAGCTGAGGTCAAGAACCCCACAAGGACCTGGTGGTGGTAATTTCCACCTACCTGGGATGGAAGGTTTTCCCTCATGTCTCCTGGACCCCTGGATCCTGTCTAAGTTAACCCACCACCCACCCTGCCAAAACCCCCACAGGAGAGGCATATATTAGTCCCTTAGACAGTGTCCGAGCTTCCTGCTTTCTGGCTAGACTCCTCCCCATAGTTACCTAGCAACAGCAAGATAATAAATTAACTATAAGAGGGACTGTTTGGCCCCTCCTAGCTCTCCAAGCCCTAACTCTCTTTAAACTTTATTACTCTCTAGTTCTTCTTCTCTCTCCCTTTCCCTTCCCATCTCACTCTTTCTAAGCTTTTACCTCTCTCTCTCTAAGCCTTCACCTTTCTTACTCTTTAGCTCATTTTCTCTCTTTCCCTTCCCCCTTCTCTCCTCTTTGCCATGGTGCTACTCTCTCTGTCTCTCTCTCTCTCTGTGTCTCTGTCTCTCTCTCCCCCTCTCTCTCTCCCATCTTCTCTTTTTTCCCCCTGCCTTTCTACAATAAAGCTCTAAAACCATAGACTCTCTCTGTTCATCAAGGACTAAAGACACTCACCTGCATGAGAACCACCCAGTGCCCCCCCTGTCCCCCTGCCCTTTGCCCTTATTGCTGGGCCCTAGTGCCACCCCGGGGCCCCTATTCTGATCTTAGCTCCTCCACCTTATCCAGCTAGGGATACCAGGGGCTGAGAATCTGGTACAGGGGCTTACCCTTGTCCACCCCCTACTGAGTGGGGTCAGTGGCTTCACACAGCAAGATGCCCACCGGGGGCCACAAGGAAAGCATAGAAAACGTGGAAAGTGTTCAGCAGTCCTCCTGCCCAGAGCACCAGAACGCTGGCTGGTCTCTCCTTCCTGCCTCTTCCCCTACACCCACGGCCCCACACACCACCAGGCCCAAGAGCAGCTTTTTAAAAGCTGAGAAATATTCATTGTATAAATAAACCCCATTTTCTTTATTTTCTTTAGATATATCTTGGTTGTTTCCACTTTCTATTATGAGTATACAACCAATGAACATGGTTAAGCAAGTGTCTCAGAATGAAGCATCCTTTGGGTAAATGTCCAAGAATATACAGAAAATTCTTGAAGTAGACCTTTTCCTGTCTTCCTGAGGAATGATGCCCTTGATTTGATAGTGGCTATGCAAGATTTCCCTCGCAGCAGCAATGTATGAGTGTACCTCTCATTCTGTATCCTTGCCAACATGAGCTGTCAGTTGTTTTGTTTTTCTTATCCATTCTGACAGTTGGGAGATGGAATCTCAAAGTAGCTTTGGCACTTCCATGATGGTTAAGGGTGTTGGACATTTTTAAGTTTTCTGTATTTAGAATTTTGGGGTTAGATCTTTCCCTCATTTAAATTTGATTTTTTTTCATATTCACTTTCTGAGGTCAATATATTTTGGGTATTAGTCCTCTAACAGATATGTAGTTGGCAAAATTGTTTTCCTTTCTGTAAGCTGCCACTTTTTCCAAATGACCGAGTCCTTTACTTTACAGAAATTTTTCAGTTATTTGAGGTCTGGGTTACTAACTGCTCACCTTTGTGTCTGGATTAATGGTGTTCTGTTGAGAATTCTTTTTCTAGGCCATTGGGTTTAAGAACTCTACACTTTCTCTTTTTATTTAATTTCTTATTAATTAATTTATTTTTCTACACTCCAGATTTTAATCCACCCCCCCCACACACACACACACACTCCAGGTCCACCCTCTGAGTGTTCCAAATTACAAACCTTTTCCCCATACCCGTGTCTCCACTAGGATGTCCCTCCCATCACCCTTTACCCAACCAGACATCTAAACTCCCTGGAGCCTCCAGTTTCTTTAGGGTTAGGTGAATCTTCTCTGACTGAACCCAGACCCAGCATTCCTCTGCTGTATATGTGTTGGGGGGTGGGGGGCGGCTCATATTAGCTTGTGTATGCTGCCTGGTTAGTGGTACAGAGTCTGAGAGATCTCAGGGGTTGAGGCTAATTGAGACTGCTGGTCCTCCTAGAGGGTCACCCTCCTCCCCAGCTTCTTCCAGTTTTTCCCTAATTCAACCATAGCAGTCAGCAGCCTCTGTCCACTGGTTGTGAGCAAATATCTGCATCTGACTCTTTGAGCTCTTGTTGGTTCGTTCAGAGAGCAGTCATGATAGGTCCCTTTTTGTGAGTGTTCCATAGCCTCAGTAATTGTGTCAATCCTTAGGACCTCCCCTTGAGCTGGATCCCACTTTGCATCTGTTGCTGGACCTTCTTTTCCTCAGGATCCTCTTCATTTCCATCCCTGCCCTTCTTTCAGACAGGAACAATTATGGGTCAAAGTTTTAACTGTGGGATGGCAACCCCTCCCTCATTTTATGCCCTATCTTTCTGCTGAAGATGAGCTCTATATGTTCCCTCTCATTGTCAGGTAATTGATCTAAGTTATCTCCCTTTGAATCCTCAGAGGCTTTCACCTCCCAGGTCTCTGGTACATTCTGCAGGGTCACCCCCATCTTCCTACCTCCCAAGGTCCTCCTTTCTGCTGGCTCTCAGGCTTTAGTCCTTTTCCCAATACCAGATCAGGTTCCCTGCTACCTCCCCACCCACAATACACTTTCCCTCCCAGGTCTCTCCCTCCCACCCCAATTGTGATTGCTTTCTTCTCCCTCCCAAGTGTGAATGAGGTGTCCTCACTTGGGTCCTTCATCCTGTCGACTTTTTGAGTTCTGTGGACTGGATCTTGAAAATTCTGTACTTTGTTTTGTTTTGGGTTTTGGTGAATACACAATAATTAGTGAGTACATACCGTTCATGTCCTTTTTAGGTTTGAGTTACCTCACTCTGGATGGTATTTTCTAGTTCCATCCCTTTGCTGCAAAAGGCAGGGTGTCCTCATTCTTAATAGCTGAGTAGTATTTCATTGTGTAAATGAACAACATTTTCTGTATCCATTCTTCTGTCTTGGGACATCTGGGCTGTTTCCAGCTTCTGGTTATCACACACAAGGCTGCTATGAACATAGGGGAACACATGCCCTTGTGTCATGGTGGGGCATCTTTTGGTTATATTCCCAAGAGTGATATTGCTGGGTCTTCAGGTAGACTCTTTCTAATTTTCTGAGGAACCTCCAGATTGAGTTATAGAGTGGTCGTACCAGTTTGCAATCCCACCAGCAATGGAGGAGTTTTCCTCTTTCTCCACATCCTTGCCAACATATGTTGTCACCTGAAGTTTTGTGCTTAGCTACTCTGATTGGTGTAAGGTAGAATCTCAGGGTTGTTTTGATTTGCATTTCTCTGGGCACTAAGGACTTTGAACATTTCTCTAGGTGTTTCTCAGCCATTTGAGATTCCTCTGTTGTGAAGTCTCAGGTTAGATCTATAACTCACCTTTTGATTGGGTTCTTTGGGATGTTTTGTTTTGTTTTGTTTTGTTTTTTTGTTTGTTTGTTTGATTGTTTTGATTGTGAGATTAGTGAAGATGTTTTTCTAAAATGTAGGTAGATAATTTGTCTTATTGACTATGTCCTTTGCCTTACAGAAGTTTTCCAGTTTCATTAGGTCCCATTTATCAATTCTTGATCTTAGAGCATCAGCCATTGGAGTTCTGTTTAGGAAATTTTGTCCTGCGCTGATGAGTTCAAGGCTCTTTCCTACTTTCTCTTCTATTAGATTCAGTGTTTCAGGTTTTATGATGAGGTTCTTGATCTACCTGGACTTGAACATTGTGCAAGGTGACAAATATGGATCTATTTTCATTTTTCTATGTATAGACAGCCAATTAGACTAGTAACATTTATTGAAGATGCTTTCTTTATTCCATTGTATATTTTTGGTGTCTTTGTCAAAGATCAAGTGTTGCTCAGTGTGTGGTTTCAATTTCTGGGTCTTCAATTCCATTGATCAAACTGTCTCTGTACCTATACCCTGCAGTTTTTATCACTAGTGCTCAGTAGTCAAGCTTGAAGTCAGGGATGGTGTTTCCCTCATCCGTTCTTTTATTGATAAGAATTGCTTTTGCTATTCTGGGTTTTTGCCTTTCCAGATGAATTTGAGAATTCCTTTTTCTATGTCTTTGAATAATTATATTGGGATTTTTACGGGAATTGCATTGAATTTGTAGATTGCCTTTGATAGGATGGATATTTTTACTATATTCTAAGAAAAATATTGTAATAACTCTCTTAATCATTTCAGGCCAGCACAAATTAAACTAAGTATTAACAACTGAAACAATAGAGATCTTGGAAGATCGTAGAAACTTAATAATTCGCTACTTAATGGGGGGGGGAAGGAGTTAAGAAAGAAATAAAGAAAGCTAGCAGTGGTGGCGCACACCTTTAATCCCAGCACTTGGGAGGCAGAGGCAGGGAGATTTCTGAGTTCAAAGCCAGCCTGGTCTACAGAGTGAGTTCCAGGACAGCCAGGGCTATACAGAGAAACCCTGTCTCGAAAAACTCAAGAAAAAAAAATACTCGAAAGCAGTAGACAGCAAGAAATAATTAAACTCAGGTTTAAATCAATAAAATAGAAACAAAGAGAGCAATAAAAAAGTTAATGGAAACAAAGAGTTAGTTCTTGGGGGGAAAAGAAAATCAACATCGACAAATTCTTATCCAAAAAGCCAGAGATGGAGTATCCAAATTATAAACATTAGAAATAAAGACAAAACAACAGACACCTGGAAAATGTAGAATGTCATAAGGACAAAATTTAAAAACTAGTGTTTCACAACAATTGGAAAAGGTAAATCAAGAATAGATATGAAATTTATTCAGATATATAACCCCTAGTAAAAGAGAAGCAGTCATTACAACTGTCCTATCCAAAACAATCCAAGGGCCAGTTGGTTTTGATGCAGATTTCTATCAGTATACCAAAGAAGGGTTAATTCCAGTACTACTCAAATTGAAACACATGGAACATAGCCAAATTCATTCTGGGCATCTACAATTTCTCTGATAACCAGACTACACAAAGACCTAACAAATGAAAAGTATTATGGACAAATTTCCCTTATGAACAGAGATTTAAAAATATTCACTAAAATTGTAGGAAATCAATTAATAGAAAAAAATAAAAGAAGATCAGGTTCCACGACCAAGAAAGATTAATCCCAGAGATTCAGTATATAGAAATTGACAAATTAATCCACCACCTAAACAAACTAAAAAACAAATAAACAAATGATCAAAAAACATGATCATCTCAAGACATGTAGAAAGTGTCTTTAACTAAATCTAGCACCCCTTCATGATAAAATCTGGAGAGAGATTAGGAATGCAAGAGACTCACTTCAATTTAATATAAATTTAATATGATGATATGATAGTATAGATAAGTGATCCCTTCAAAAAATCTACCAAGAAAGTTCTACACCAGATATATGATCCTCCCCCCAAAAATCTACCAGGAATGTCCTATAGCATATAAATAAATCAGTAGTCTTCCTGTATACAAGTGATAAAAACATGAGAAAGAAATCAGTAAACAATACTTTACTCAGTAGAATCAAAGAACATAAAATATCTTGGTGTAACTGTAACAAAGAAAGTGAAAGACTTGTATCACAAATTGTCCAAGTCAATGAAGAAAGAAATTGAAGAAAATATCAGACAGACGAGTAGACCAATGGAATAGAATTGAAGACCCAGAAATGAACCCACACACCTATGGTAACTTGATCTTCGACAAGGGAGCTAAAACCATCCAGTGGAAGAAAGACAGCATTTTCAATAAATGGTGCTGGCACAACTGGTTGTTATCATGTAGAAGAAAGCGAATCGATCCATACTTATCTCCTTGTACTAAGGTCAAATCTAAATGGATCAAAGAACTTCACATAAAACCAGAGACAGTGAAACTTATAGAGGAGACAGTGGGGAAAAGCCTTGAAGATATGGGCACAGGGGAAAAATTCCTGAACAGAACAGCAATTGCTTGTGCTGTAAGATCGAGAATTGACAAATGGGACCTAATGAAACTCCAAAGTTTCTGCAAGGCAAAAGACACCGTCAATAAGACAAAGAGACCACCAACAGATTGGGAAAGGATCTTTACCTATCCTAAATCAGATAGGGGACTAATATCCAACATATATAAAGAACTCAAGAAGGTGGACTTCAGAAAATCAAATAACCCCATTAAAAAATGGGGCTCAGAACTGAACAAAGAATTCTCACCTGAGGAATACCGAATGGCAGAGAAGCACCTGAAAAAATGTTCAACATCCTTAATCATCAGGGAAATGCAAATCAAAACAACCCTGAGATTCCACCTCACACCAGTCAGAATGTCTAAGATCAAAAATTCAGGTGACAGCAGATGCTGGCGAGGATGTGGAGAAAGAGGAACACTCCTCCATTGTTGGTGGGATTGCAGGCTTGTACAACCACTCTGGAAATCAGTCTGGCGGTTCCTCAGAAAATTGGACATAGTACTACCGGAGGATCCAGCAATACCTCTCCTGGGCATATATCCAGAAGATGCCCCAACTGGTAAGAAGGACACATGCTCCACTATGTTCATAGCAGCCTTATTTATAATAGCCAGAAGCTGGAAAGAACCCAGATGCCCCTCAACAGAGGAATGGATACAGAAAATGTGGTACATCTACACAATGGAGTACTACTCAGCTATTAAAAAGAATGAATTTATGAAATTCCTAGCCAAATGGATGGACCTGGAGGGCATCATCCTGAGTGAGGTAACACATTCACAAAGGAACACACACAATATGTACTCACTGATAAGTGGATATTAGCCCAAAACCTAGGATACCCAAGATATAAGATACAATTCCCTAAACACATGAAACTCAAGAAAAATGAAGACTGAAGTGTGGACACTATGCCCCTCCTTAGAAGTGGGAACAAAACACCCTTGGAAGGAGTTACAGAGACAAAGTTTGGAGCTGAGATGAAAGGATGGACCATGTAGAGACTGCCTTATCCAGGGATCCACCCCATAATTAGCATCCAAACGCTGACACCATTGCATACACTAGCAAGATTTTATCGAAAGGACCCAGATGTAGCTGTCTCTTGTGAGACTATGCCGGGGCCTAGCAAACACAGAAGTGGATGCCCACAGTCAGCTAATGGATGGATCACAGGGCTCCCAATGGAGGAGCTAGAGAAAGTACCCAAGGAGCTAAAGGGATCTGCAACCCTATAGGTGGATCAACATTATGAACTAACCAGTACCCCGGAGCTCTTGACTCTAGCTGCATATGTATCAAAAGATGGCCTAGTCGGCCATCACTGGAAAGAGAGGCCCATTGGACACACAAACTTTATATGCCCCAGAACAGGGGAACGCCAGGGCCAAAAAGGGGGAGCGGGCGGGTAGGGGAGTGGGGGTGGGTGGGTATGGGGGACTTTTGGTATAGCATTGGAAATGTAAATGAGCTAAATACCTAATAAAAAATGGAAAGAAAAAAAAAAAGAAAATATCAGAAGATGGAAAGATCTTCCATGTTCATGACTTCATAGGATTAATGTAGCCAAATAAATAAATAAATAAATAAATAGATAAATAAATAAATAAGCCATGGTATCAAAAATCTATTGATTCAATGTAATCCCAATCCAAATTCTAACACAGTTCTTTATAGAACTTGCAAGAACAATTTTCATCTTCATATGGAAAAACAAAAATTTAGGATGAACAAAATAACTCTGAAGAATAAAAGAACTGATGGATTTCTCACCATTCATGGTTTCTAGTTGTTCTTCAAAGGTAAAGCAATAAGAGATCAAGGTATTGTCAAAAAGAAAAAGAAAAAGAAAAAGAAAAAGAAAAAGAAAAAGAAAAAGAAAAAGAAAGAAAAAGAAAAAGAAAAAGAAAAAGGAAAAGAAAAAGAAACGGAAGGAAGGAAGGGAGGAAGGAAGGAAAGAAAGGAAGGAAGGAAGGAAGGAAGGAAGGAAGGAAGGAAGAAGAAAGAAAAAAAGATGGTCATGATGTTTGTGCAGGAATAGAAACCCTGACTAAGACAGACTGTGGGATGATTTGGAGGAGCAGATGAATAGATGAATGTATGCAGTTAGCTTATGAGTTCCCCTTGTTGCAATGGACTGTAAATTCATAGGGAGTTTAGGATAGAGTGTGCAGAAGGTTAGGAGATTTAGATCTGTGTAATCCACTGGAGATGTGGCTTGAAAGAAGAGGATTCCTCAGCAGGTAGTCTTCTGCAGCATAGCTAGGATTAAGACTGAAGAAGCTGACTTGCAGTAGAGGTGAGGAGAGGTGAAGATTATTTACTACCCTATTTATCTTACCAGAATGTCTTATGTAGAGTTGGTGGCTGGGACAAAGAAGGAAGTAGGAGGATGAGGCTTAGACAGGGAAGACAGGTGGGATCCACTGGAGCTGAGCTTGCAGGGGGTGGGGGAAGTTGCTGCAGGTGTTCAGCCACAGAGCTGGGGATGGGACTGGGGCTAGGACTTGAAGGAATGGAAAAATTGTTAAACAATTGCAGCTGTCCTGCCATCTTCCCCAGCAGAAGTCAGGAATGTTCTCGGGGTTATTACTCAAATTAATAACATTAACTTAAAATGACACTGAAATAACATCTCCATATTGTTACAAAATCCCATGCCCTTTTCCAAATGTGAAATGTCTGCAGTACTTCAGTTATTGCCATAAAATACTGCTAGAAAATCAAGTACAAAGATAGAAACCTATATTGCTTTGTGAATTTCCAGTAGAACTCTAACAACTCAACGGGACGTTCTCACACCTGAAAATGGGCTTTTCATTTATGAACCTGTGTTTTTTTTTTGGGAAGAACATAATTCTCTATGTAGGATGATGTCAATTAAACTTGTGTGTGTGTGTGTGTGTGTGTGTGTGTGTGTGTGTGTGTGTGTGTGTGTGTGTGTGTGTGTGTATCTGTGTGTCTGTAAAGTGTTTAAGTGGTACATTGTACATTCCCATGTGTCCTTTCAAACACTTTTGGTGCAAAATATCCTTCCACACATTCCATTCTGTGCTCACCATTTATTCCAATTTTCACTTAAGCTTCTCTTTTCAGAATGGCTCCTTGCCCTTCTTGCCAAAGGTTTTCTTCATCCTCCTCTCCTAAGATCCCTTTTGTTCCTTCCCACCCATATCTCACTGTCAGTTTCCTAGATTCTACATACACTCTAAAATAAATATATGAAACAAAAAGATTCATAGCTAAAATCTTTGTGAGATAAAACACAATGTGTTTAGTTTTAGTTTTCCATTTCTTGGTTATCCCACTTACCAAACATAATGTTTTATTAGTCCATCTGTTGTGGCTAGCTTTCATAAAAACATAAGGTATTATGTAGGCTAAAAAGGGGGAAACCATCAAGTTGTGAGTCCTTTGAACAATAGAAATGACACCTTGATAAGATTTCCTTGATGCAGTAGTGGCAGTAACATTTGGGGCTAGTCCCACTGCAAAGGAAGAAATACATGTTTGTTACTATATATCTTGCCAAGTACCCATGGCTGTGGAATTCCAAGGTCCCAAGTTTGAAACTACTTCTCTTGTTTTGCAAACTGAACATGGTATTAAACTTCCCTCTAAATTATGCTTTCTGAACACTTAAAGAAATGTCTTTTGTGTATTGGACAGTCATTAAGACAATAACTCCAAAATGGTAAAAATGTTATGTAGGACTCAGTCACAAATGGAACATTAATTTATTTATTTATTTATTTATTTATTTATTTATTTATTTATTTATTTACTTTTGGTTTTTCGAGACAGGGTTTCTCTGTATAGCTCTGACTGTCCTGGAACTCACTCTGTAGACCAGGCTGCCCTCGAACTCAAAAATCTACCTGCTTCTGCCTCCAAGTGCTGGGATTAAAGACGTGCACCACCACTGCACAGCAGAACATTTATAACATGCTACCCAACACACAGACACACACAAGATTCAGGGATGATTGTAGAATAGAAAATGTGTAAGGTCTAGTAGTTTGGGAATGCAACTATCTTCCTGCCGTGACACAATTGCTACACTCATGAATACTCATCAGCTGTGATTGTGAAAACTCAAGCTAATCAAGATTCTACTTTGGATAGAAAGGGTAGACACTAGCTCTCACTCTTCATTGATGATAGTTGGTCAGTTGATATCTTCTCAGGGAATGAGAGTTATTTTCTTAAGGGTATGTTCACTGGTAGGTCAGCCATACTCCAAGATATGTCACCAAACCTAGGAGTTTATGGACAACATGAACTGGACTCAATAGACTATTTAAGACAAAAACTTAATTGTAGGTCAAAGGGGACCCAATGGGAGCCACATGTGACCCATGTTGTTGCAAAGCCTATAAACTGCTCCCCACAAACTAATTCAAACTATAATGAAGAAGATGCCACTAATACAACTTAATGAACATGGAGAAGTTGAGCTGGTGGTTAGGTCTTTACCAGTACTGACTAGTGCTCATTATTCAGGAAGGTATTCTACTTGGTGACAAAGAAGAAATGTCAAAGCCAAGGCATCTAGAAACCCCTCCGACTGAAATGGTTTTCTGCCTGAAAAATAATATAGCTAGGGCAGCATTCATATTTGTGGAAGGAATCAGTCAATATGTGATTTGATTTAAGGTTCACTCAACAAGGTTGAATCCATACCTTATGAGTCTTAAATGGTCAAGGACGTGAGCCCGAGAATCTAGGGTAAAATCAAATATTACTGTTCTACTAAGGAAATATAGCAAGAAAATTAATTCTAATGATATTCTGTCATACTCATAGATCAGTGTCCTGTTAGGCCATCGTGATAGAAGCCTCCTCTGTAACAGACGGGAACACATAATAGAGAGACACACAGCCAGATGTTCTGCATAGATAGAGACTTCAGACAAACTGGATTGTTTCCATCAAGTCCCTCCCCTCAGAGTTCAGGAAACCCCAGAGAAGAGGCAGCAGAAGAAGTGTTAGAGCCAAAGTGCATAGGGGATGAAGGAACTTTCAGAGACTAAGGCAGCATTCACAGCCCTGGAATGCATCTGCACCATATGGCGCCCTAGAGCTGAAAGTGGAAGTAGACACCTGAACCCCATCACTAATCCAGGAGCTAGCTCCAATTGCTAATCACTTGCAAATAAAGATTTAGCTTTCTCCAAGTAAGTTTGATTACAAACTAACTTAAGAGAAGGCTCTATGCCTACCATTAAATAGCCCAGAGAGAAGCAACTCAGTGATACCTTTGGAGGTTCTTTGTTTCATAATGTCATGCCAGAGCTTTTAATTTTCATTGTCGTCATCATCATCATCATCAACATCAACCATTTATTTACTTTACGTAGAGTTCTTTTCCACATATAATATGGCTTCTTGTTTTATGTTTTTACAGGATTCCTGATAATAAAAGAAAATGGATCTCTGTGACTTTATCAGTTTCATCTGGCATGCTTGGACTCTCTTTCTATTGTTTTTGTCATTATTTTTCTCCTATTCTGTTTTTTTGTTTTGTTTTGTTTTATCTAACTATATTTCATTTTTAACCCTTAGATGTCTGCTTAGTTTTTATTGAGAGATAGCATGTGAGTGAGTCCTGATGATAGGGGAAGTAGGGAGAACCTCAAATGTATTAAGGGAAAATAAAGCAGAAGTAGATTATATTCTAATTAGTTAATATTATTAGTCCTTATGACTTTTTCAGGCATCCTTATAGTAATTTTAGTCTCCTCTCTCCATCCTCAGTATTTATCTATATTCCCTGAAAACATCCATCTTTCTAATTCTCCCCATCACATCAGATCCTTTAAACCGTACTACTCTCTTCTCTATTGCTTCCCTACATCCACCCTTGAAACAGTTCCCTTTAGTTCCGTGATTTCTGCAGTTACTGTAAGATAAGAGCTTGCATCTGAAGGTCTGAAACAAGAATCCTCAGATGAGAGATGACATGAAACATTTTTTATTTGGGATCTGGGTTATAAAAAAATACTTTTTATCTAGTTCCATCTATTTATCTTCAATAAAAGGGAAGAGGAAATGATGTAACTATTTTACTTTCAATAAAAATAATTGAAAATAAAATAAGAAGATGGGAAATAGAAAGATAGAGAGGAGGGATGGATCTGGGGAATGTTACAGAAGAAGAAAGACTAAATATCAAAAGCCATTATATGAAATTGTCAAATAATTAGCATAGAATATATATGCCAGTAAATAATGTGAACATTTTTTTAAAAATTCATGTTAAAATAACTATTACCAAAAGGAGTAAGAAAAAGATGCCCACGAGAACCATTGGTAAGAAAATATATTTAATACAACCATTTGGAAAATTAGTATGGGAATTCCTCCAAAAATGTACTTGGGCTTATAAGCAAAATTAATGAAGTCAATATTTCAGAAAGATATCTGCATTTTTATTTTCTTCATAATTATGATATGGATGGAATCAATGAAATGTCGATAAACAAATGCATAAAGAAAATATGGATATCATGTTCCATGAACTTTGTAAATGTATGCAATTAAATGTGATATTTTAAACATTTCATAAAAATTTTTAAAAAGAATGTGGCATGAGTACTCAGTGGAATACTACTTATCTTTTACAAAGAAGATTCCATTTGTGACACCAAGGATCACCCGTGAAGATATCAGATTAAATTGTTTCAGACAATCAAGGAAAATAGTGAATTATTTCACTGTATATGGAATTTTAACAAGTTTAACTCATAAGATCAGTTACCTGCTACATCTACAGAATTTTGGTGCACGGGTAAATAAATGCATATATAAATTTTTGTGTGATAAAGAAAATTTTCAGACGTCTAATATAAAATGTTATTATTATGAGATACATATTAAAATTTAATAATTTATTTTAAGAATTCTTACTATGAAAATTATACACATTGAAGAAATGCATGTTTTAGACTAATTTACCAATTCCACAATCTATAAATAATCAAAAATATCACATTATATATGATAAACTGGTCTGATATCTAGCGTCCATTTTAATTCACTAGTAAAGATAAAATAAAATGAACAATATTCATATAAATATATATTTATATTAGTTATAATTTTACATGCTTCTATTGTACGTACTTATATTTTATGTTTATATATATTTATACTATAGACAAAATTTATATATTCAATAAGTATGTATTTTATATGCATACACACACACACACACACACACATATATATATATATATATAAAATGTTAGGACATGATTAGAACTGGAAAAACATTTTTTAAGTTAATAACATTGTCTAATATATCTGGAATTTTTCCTTACAATGGTACACTTACAATTAGGATGCTAAAACAATGTTTCAAATTATTATCTGACTAAAGATACAAATAGCAATGATATTTTGAATTTTCCTCATAATTTAGAATACGCCAACACGAAGATAAGGAAAAACTATCTTAACGATGCATATAATATTTACTGATTATATTTTTGCTGCATATATGATTTCTGTTTTAAATTCCATTATATTACACTATGGTGTGTGATGCTCACTTTAGAGAAAGGTGCACAAAACACTGAAGAACCAATTTAATCCTTTTGTCCAAATGTTTTAGTCACATTTTGATTTGAAACTGATGCAAAATAAATTGAATACAAAAATCAGAACACGATATCAATCCCAATACTGTTTTGTTTTCCAGTTCTTTAAATTAGGTTTACATCTTTGAGTTCTTTCAAACCTCCAATGTTTTATATTTATAATTATAATAATAATATATATTATTATTATAGTAATATAGTAGTAGTATTTGCTCTCTTGTTCCTTGTATTAACTACAGATACATTCTTAGCCAACCGTCCTCTTTTAATTAAAATAATCTCATAAAAATCAGGAAGAGGAGGAAGGGAAAAGGGGCCGAATGTTCAGCCAGAGTTCCTGTACTGTGGGCAGGAAGACACAGGCTTAGGGGGGTGGCTGACAGACACTTTCCACTGGGGGCCCCAGGGCCACACCATGTAGCCCTGGGGTTATAGGAAAGAGGGATAAGGGAAGAGGTTCCCAAAACTGACCAGAGTGTGCAGTGAATCTTGATGGATCAGATACTCTCTATGGTTTAAGAGCTTTATTATAGAAATGCAGAACCCAGGCATGGTGGTGCACACCTTTAATCCCAGCACTTGGGAGGCAGAAGCAGGTGGATTTCTGAGTTCAAGGCCAGCCTGGTCTACAGAGTGTGTTCCAGGACAGGCAGGGCTACACAGAGAAACCCTGTCTTGAAAAACAAAAACAAAACAAAACAAAACAAAAATGCAGGGGGAAAGAGAGAAGAGAGAGAGAGAGAGAGAGAGAGAGAGAGAGAGAGAGAGAGAGAGAGAGAGAGAGAGAGAGAGAAGAGAGAAGACAAAGAGAAAGGGAAGAGGAGAGGGAAGTGAGAGATGTGAGAGGTAAGAGAATAAAGGAGTGAGAGAGGAAAGAAAACAAAGAGAGGGTAGAGAGAGGGTGAGAGTGGGGGGTAAGAAGTAAGAGCTTAAGAGTAAGAGAACGAGGTGGGGGCCTAACAGCCCCTTTTATGGTCTTTACTGTTGCTAGGTAACTGGGGATGTGTTTAGCCTGAAGGTCAGAAAATTGGGCCATTGTCTATATGACTACTGACCATGCTTCTCTTGTGGGGGCTGTGGGAGGTGGTCACTTAGGCAGGGGCCAGAGTTCCAGGAGCATGAGGGAACGCCTATCATGTCATGAAGGTGAATTATGACCATCGTGGTTCAGACCTCAGCTTGACTGGATACCAGCCTGCAATTCCCCACACCACCTCCTTCATATATCTTCTCATTCAAGCCACTAGAGCAGAATGAACATGGATGTTGTCATAGCACCCCAATATAAGTCAGTATACTTCAGTTCCATATACCATATTAATTCCGAAGGATACTACAAAATGTCGTTTCAATGTGTATCCAGGAAGAACACATTTAACACAGAAGTGATTAAATATCTGTCGATTATGTTTCAAAGAATGATCCGAGAGCATGCCTGTAGTAGGGAAATGTGCATGCTATATTGTATGTTATTTACTATATCTCTTTAAACCATTACTAATGACAACTTTTTTTCAGTCTGTCCACAGGTGATGTGACTTTATTCGCATTTGCTTCTTCCTATACTTTCAACACCAGTGAGTTCCAATATGCAATTACCTCTCTTTGCAAAATAACTTAACCCTTACTTTTGCTAATTCATGTTTCATGTAAACTGTTTTCATAACAATGGCTTGTTGACTAAACAGAAAATGTAAACTTTTGTTTGTTTGGGTTTTTTTGTTTGATTTTTTTTGTTTTGTTTTGTTTTTTGTTTTGTTTTGTTTTTTTATGAACCAGAAGAGATAACACCCATGAAAGAAATTGGGTCTGCTTAGGCCCATAAACAAGTTCTTTTGACAAAGACTCTCTCCAAAACTTTTCTCCATGGGATTCAAATCTGTCATCAATACTAAGAGGTGTTCTGCCAAGTAAGATATCATTTGAAGAACATCTCATCACAGTTGTCCCTGTCGTTCAGAAAATGCTGTGTGAATTAAGAGACATTGTATGGGAGCTGTGTCACAGAACACATGCAATACTTTATTATCGTCCTTTCCTTCTCTCATCTTGTTCCAGTCTTTTCTCTTCATTCTAATGCTCCCACCAGTTTTGAAACACCTTCAACCTCCAGATTACGGGCTTCCCTGGTGTGCAAGAAATAGATTTGTAGTCTCTGAAGTTTCAAAGACAAGGAGAACAATGAAAATACATTAAAATAATATTTCCCATATCTTCATTATTTTTAGGTGGAAAAAAACTTCTGTAAAACATCTTTTTAGTATTCCCCAAAGAGATTTCCCTCTCTGACTTATTTTGTGGCTGTTACTCCTGGAATGGTAACAAGCTCTGGAAATATACTCCCAGTGTGGCTTATTAGATAATGAATTACTTCCTGAGATTAATATAATATGCAATACCTCAGACAGGTGAGAAGCCTAATTGCTTTTCATGCTTGCTCTATACTAGTCAGGAAACAAAGAGTTAGGTGTATAATGTAATATGTTTTCTTTCTTAATTATATATTCTTAGGATAAGCATTTCAAACAATGTGGAATTTTCTCTTATGCAATGTGGCAACTCAGCTTACATAGAATACTGATTGGACAAGATCACAAATACCTTCCTTTGTGGTCTTTTGTATACTTTTTCAGTGAATATTTCTGAACTAAAAAGTTACCAAACTTTACTACAAGGGATATAGTCACAGGTTTGAGTGTAGGCAATGTAATTCTACGACTTTTCTTGTAACTAGTTCTGACAGCAATCCCCAAGTCTGCACAGAGGGCAGATTAAATTGTGTGCAAGATGTCTCCAGATAACAGGAAATAGCTCCTGTCACCTCCCCTATTAGCTTCACAGAGGTCTTTACCTTTTTCTCAAAGGACTAACTTGAAAGTTCTATGCAGTAATTAAGGAGGCACATGTTATGCTTACCTACACAATAGCAAATTTGTAAAAATAATAAAAAATACATAAATGTACAATTGAACTGGGATATAAGGAGCTTAGTGTCTCCAAAAGTGTGGAGCACTTAAGACAAAAATCAATAGTTTAGAGTGTGTGCAAAGTCCTGTTTTTTTATTGAGAGTTTGTGCTTAGAAAGAGCTGAAACAGCAGGAGTGATGGCCCCCAAAGTGGCTGCCCTGATCTCCAAGGAGGAGGTAGGAAATCCCTTTCCAAAAAGTGCAGATGTGGCCAGTGCACCAGACATAGGCAAGAGCAAGTATCCCTCAGGAGGAAATGGAAAACTAATATTCAGAAGATTTGTTCCCAATGTCCTATGCCTTTAATACCCTGTTTCCATTCTTCTGGTCTTGATACCTTCAAAATGCTGTAGCTCTTCTTCTCATGTCTCTATGCTATACAGCAGGCTCAAATGGATCAAAAAAGTAATAACACCTGGGAAAGTAAGTAATTTCAATAGCTTAAATCAAGACAGAGCTCAATATATTGACACAAAATCTAAGCTGGGGAATGAAAGTTAACTAACCACAGAGAAAAGATGATGCTATCCTAGAATCACAGCAGTTGGACAAAAATGATGATATGGGTATTGTTTTACGTATCAAAGAAGTGTTCCAGACCTGTATTTCGACAGGTAAGATGAAGTTATAACGTAAAGTTGATTGAACACTTAGTTGATTCAAATACGAAAAAGGAAAATAATTGGCATACATAATCACTTCATATTGTAGATGGATAGAAGAAGAAAAAAAAAAAAACCCTGAAGCATTTTTTAGATTACAACCCCATAGGAAAAACAACAATATCAATGAGCCGGACCCCTAGAGCTTCCATGTACTAAACCACCAACCAAAGAGTACACATTGACGGCATTGATGGGTCCATGGCTCCAGCTACATATGTAGCAGAGGATGGCCTTATCTGGCATCAATGGGAGGAGAGGCCCTTGGTCCTATGGAGGCTCAATGCCCCAGAGTAGGGTAATGCTAGAACAGTGAGGCAGGAATGGGTGCAGGAGCACCTTGTAGAAACAAACGGGAGGTAAGATGGGATTGGGGGGTTATGGCGTGGAGACTGGGAAAGATGATAACATTTGAAATGTAAATAAATAAAATAACAAATAAAAATAGAAAAAGAGACCTCATGAGCAAATATCAGGATTGGTTGAAGCCATCTGTGCAGCTAAGTAATCAGTTTACTTTTCTGACCACACCCCTAGGAGCTGATGTATGTTTAAGTAGCATCCCTATATCCTGCCGCGGGCAGGGTAGACCCTTTCTGAACTTATTATCTCGACCTTTTCCTCACCATTTCTAATGTGTATCTTCATATGAAGATCATCATGCATGCAATAAGTTTTTTATAAATAGGAAACTTAATAGTTGTACTGCCTCTTCCCATCTATTCATGTCTCACTTTCAGAAACATTGAATATTCTTCAACAAACTCATCACAGTTTTTCATCATCTCTCACTCACCACACAGACTGATTATTATTTTACCCTTGTTTAATTTTGTGATTATTATATTTGCATATATGATACATATGTGCTTGCTTGTTTTGGAGACTATATAGCCTAGATAGCCATAAAACTCACTGTAAAATCCAGGGTAGCCATAAACTCAGTAACATAACTCTAGTTAAACCAGCACTGAGATTACAGATAAGAACAGCCACTCCCATCACTTTCTATATTTTTGCCTTTGCATTGATGAAACATGTAGGGTTGTGGGTCCTATTTCCACTCTGCCACAGGGGCTTGGGGTGGCAGGATGCCAGAGTTGACTGTGCTTACCCCATGCTGTGGCTGGTTAGGTGTTGGGCTGTAGGGAAGGCCCATGACACCATTCCTGTGTTATAAAAGCAAATTCTGAGGCATGGACACTGTAGCTCCAGGGAACCTGGGCCTGTGATTAGGGTGGGGTTATCTGTTTCTCAGGCTCTTGGACACCCAGGCACTTGTAGAAACCACAGAAGAGCAGAAAACAGAGTGGGGACTCAGTCTAAATCTGGCTTGGTGCCATGAGGCAGGGTCGGGGAGGTGGAGGGGAGGTGGGAGGAGGTGACAGGGGCCTGTTGTCCAGGAGCAGTTAAAGCTCCTAGTGTCACTTCAGGGTCTCTGTGGCTTCTAGCCTTAGCTCAGTGGTACACCATGTTACCTTTCACAATCCCACAGAAACCCAACCAAAGCTGAACAAAATCTGTTTTCTATATTCTATGCTGAATTTGTCTACAAGAAATCTCTGATATTTTGCTTGAATCTCTTTTTAAAAATAGGAGTTTGTATGTGGGAAGTGGTGATGCCCATCTTTAATGCCAGCACTCTCAGACAAGGCAATGGTGTTCACATTAGAAGATAGCGGTAAAGCATCCAAGTTTTACATACAGTTGATAAACAGTGGTCAAGAATTCCTACATGCTCTTTGAAAGCTCAAGTGACCCTTTTTCCGTAATTCAAAGATTCTTTTTTTTTTCCATGACAGAAAGTCACTTGTGTAATTTAAACTTTTGGTCTTTATAAAAAACACAAAGCCTAAAAGTAGGGGTAGGATAAGTAAACGGAAAACAAGTTTGTTAAATGAGTCCATCCTTTCTCACTGTGCTTCACAATCCCCACAACGCTTTTGTAGATGAGAATTCAAACAGAGAGAGGTTGAAGCTGATTTGTCTGAGACTAAACAGGTAGATTGTTGCTAAACTAGGATTCCAATATGCTTCCATCAGACTGCAATAACCATAGTCTTATAAGCTGTCTAGAATTTCATAAAATGCATCTTTCATATATTAATGGTGTCAGCTCTCAGGAAATAGACAGAGAAAGACTGGTCTGCCTGAAACATGATGACATACAATTCTATTTTCTGAAGCTGCATTTCAGGTTGATGAAAATTCAAAAGCAAATTGGAATAGCATATGTTTTGCATAATAAAATTTTCATAGCCAAGAGAAAAACAAGGAACTGATTGGATTTTCTTGTCACCTACATTTACATAAACAACCAAACAGCATTACTTTCTCTAGTACCGGGAGGACAGATGTATCAACACAAACTATTGGTTTCGAGGAATGTGATAGTGATCATCCTGAATGCCCACCCCTCCTTATTTCAGAAAATAGACTTGAGATTTGGCTGAATCAAAGATACATGCTGATATATGATATTTTGGCTAACAAAATAATGGAAAAATAATACAGGTATATTTCAAAACATGCTTATCACAATACTTTTAAAAAGTATCATTTTAGATGCTGAATATATAAAGTAATTTGGTCCAATACTATACCTGGATGAAAAATGAAATAATTTGCTTATTTAATTAGGAATTTGTAGAACCATGAATATATAAAAAATTCCCTTCTCTCTGTATATATAATGTCTATGAAATTAATACTTTTATCAAACAATTTTTTTAGATTTCCTAAATTTATCCAATTCTTATTTTCCTCCAACTATAAATGCTATTTGAACTTTGATTTTAATATTTCTTTCACAGACTTATCACATGACAAATTATTCTAGCACCATTTGGATGACTGTGGACTGTTTACTGGAAATATCTGAGTTCCACAGAAAATAATGAATATTGTGAGTTGTGAAAATCACTCAGTTGGTAAAATAATTGAAGTAGAAACATGAAGACCTAATTTCAGATACCTAGCAATTACATGAAAGAAAACAAAAAATCACAAGCAACCAAAAGAACAAAACAACAACAACAATAAAGCCCTCACAAACCATATGATAAGACACATCTACATTCCATGATATGGGAAATCAGAAACAAAAAGATCTTTTGGATTTGCTTGCTGGACACTCTAGTAAAATTGAAAAACATGAGACTCAATGAAAATATTATTTCAAAACTATACAATAGAAATTGATTAAGGAAGTTCTCATCTCATGCATAAGCGCTTTCAATAAAGCAATTGATATTTTGGCAAAAGAATCGTTTTTTTTTTTTTTTTTTTTGGTTTTTCGAGACAGGGTTTTTCTGTATAGCCCTGGATGTCCTGGAACTCACTTTGTAGACCAGGCTGGCTTCAAACTCAGAAATCTGCCTGCCTCTGCCTCCCGAGTGCTGGGATTAAAGGCGTGCGCCACCACCGCCCATCAAGAATCTTTTTCTTAAATGAAATATATTCAAATAAAAATCTCTGACTTCATGTCATGAGTATAATTGGGCATGCATTCTACAGTTTGAATAGAATTAAAATTCTTATTCTAGCTGTGTGTGTGTGTGTGCAATATACACACAGCTAGAATAAGATTATATACCTTAAGCCTTATAGTTTATGCTTTGTATATGGCATAATAAAATGGAGTATATTTCACTTAAGATTTATAGAAGTAGTTAAAATATAAATAACATGAATTAGAAAAATTTTCATAATATCATATCCAATTTCCACTTAAAACATCAACTAAGCTGCATGCTACAGTTGAGAGTAATATTATGAGAATTAGACCCTGAGATGAGTAAATCCAAGTTATGTGCTTTGAAATTGTTTCATTAATACCTAATTCAATATTTCACATTTCTTGGCATCAAAGTGGCAATAAAATAGATATCTTCTCTGGCTATGTAATCAAAATATTATCTAAAAATCTGCTAATCGTGACCCTGTCTGCCCATAAGCATGGAACTTTACTCATGATTTTTGTTTATTTAATTTTTAAGAAAAATCCTCTGAGATAGATATCTACATTGCCAAGGTGACTCCTGATTCTAATGCATATCACGCAGGATTTCAAAGAAAGGACTAAGTTCTAGCTGTACTGGAGTAGATTTCCAAGATAAAACACAATTTGGCTCTTAAAGTCCTCCATACATCTCCCCAAACAGCATGTATGTGCACGTATTTCACTACAATTATCATCACCAGAAAGAGAGACCCAGGCATGAAATGTTTGATCATCCAGAGTTCTTGTGTAGTCTGCCAGGATGAGCTGGCCACAGCCCAAAGAAGACAGTTGGGAAACTACTGTCAGCACATCCTTGGCTTAGGCTATGGGATATTAGGAGACAGCTAGCCAGTTGCATTACCCAAATTGTATGGTACTTATGTTCGCCAGCTAACTTCTGAGCTACAGTTTTAAAAAGAAGGATGATATGGAGCTATAAACTAACTTGTGGGGAATGCTGCTAGAAGACAGACAACCTTATCTTAAACATCTTATACTAAGTATAGAAATATGTAGACAATAGAATCTCAGAGACCTCCCAATTTGCCATCCATGCTAGATGATCTTTTTATTACCAGAAGTCTTTTACACACTGGTGATTCCAATGAGTGTTTTGTTTTGTGTTTTGTTTTGTTTTTGTTTTGTTTTGTTTCGTTTTATCTCTTCTACGTCCTAATATTAAAATTCAGAAAATGAAATATAAAATTGTTGCTGTGTTCAAATCAAGAGAAATCGATGAGCCTTCTGTAGCCATTAGATTGTGTAGATTGCTCATTAACTGAACTAAAGCAGAGTTCTCATCCTTAAGATATCTGTGACTCTGTTAAAACTGCGGTCAACTGTGGTCTTAAGCGGTGTTTCTAATCCACAATATTTAGGAGTCAGGGGATATAAATAAAAAGAAATGGAGAATGTATAATCTGGAGAGTATATGCCCAATGTAAGCCTTTTTTTTTCAACTGAATAGGTTTTAAATGCTATTTTGACCAAACAAATCAAATCTGAAGGACTAAACTGGCCCATTGGTCCCATTTTTGGCAGCTTAACATCTTGCATGAAAAAGCTAGAGTGTCAAGCAAATAACATTCCTCACTATCACACTTTTTTCTCTCCCATTTTGGCTCAGGGAAAATGCTTCCATGTGTTATTGCTTAGATTACAAAGATGTGTGGCCCTAGAGGTTGAACAAAATATTTTCATATTTCACACTCACAGTGCTTCCAAATTTATATAATAACTTCTGAGGGAACTGTCATTGGCAGGTGTCTTGAACCATTTTTGGTTTTTCTTTTTGTTTTTCTTTTTCTTTTTCTTTTTCTTTTTCTTTTTCTTTTCCAGTGGGAATGAAAAACAAAACAAATATATAAGGAAATGTTATCTGCACTTGTGCCTTTAAAGAATAACTTTCTATTTCTCTGAGGTCAACTTTAAATTGAGGAAAAAGCATAAAAAGTAGAGGAAAGATCTGCTTGTGATAAGCGTGTGAGGTTCAGTCAGGTTACATACACATGTTACTCACATATCAAAACTGGATATTTATAAGAAAACAACTTTTGATGCCTTTTTATAATACCAAAGTAATTTTTCACTATTTTTGAACTATCTTATTTTAATATATTTCCAACTCCAAGGCAACTAAGAAAAGCCAATAAAACTTCACATCTTTCCTTAATCTTCCAGTGTGTGCAGCTAAGAATTGTGTGAAAATTTCTGAAATCTATTCATGTCCTAAGTATGGTAGCTCAGAAACATGTTTATACTTCAATAGCCAACTTTTGTAAAACTTCCTATAATACCATGCAGGGAGAGTAATGGAAAGATATCCAGAATTTAACTGTTGACATACACCTCTACTCAATGTCTCTCTGTCTCTCTCTGTCTCTCTGTCTCTCTCTGTCTCTCTGTCTCTCTCTCTCGCACTCTCAGAGTTGCATTTAAAATCTTGAAAAATAAAAAAAAAATCTTAAAATACTTTTTAAAGCACTTAGATATTCATCAAATCTCAAAATTGACTCATGACTTTACATTTGAATTTATGTATTTATTTGTTTGTTTGTTTATATCACACAGAGGAGCCCATTTATAAGCTGTTCAAATCAGTCATTTGATTGAAAAAAATTGTTAGTCATTTGAAAGAATGACCACAGTCCCACAGTCACTATGATGAGAGTCAGTGAATGCTACATAGGAGGTCCTGCTGGACCTCAGTGCAATGTGCCTGATGAAAAAAAATCCCATGAGTTAGAGAAAGAATATTTTTAGGAATCTTTTCCATTTACCCAATGAATCAAAATTAAACAAAGTAATTTGCCTCTTGGGGTCTATGTTTCTCCACATTTAACAGGAGTTGGTTTGGAAGTCAGGTATTGAGATCTGATGACTGACTTTACTTTTCAAATTAAGTATTTTTAAAATCTATCTATCTATCTATCTATCTATCTATCTATCTATCTATCTATCTATCTATCTATCTATCTATCTACCTTAAACTCCAGATTTTATTCCCCTCCTGATCCACCCTCTGACAGTTCCACATCCCATACCTTCTCCCTGCCCCCTGTCTCCACAAGGATATCCCAACCCTCCATACTCCACCCCACCAGACCTCTAAACTCCCTGGGGACTCCAGTCTATTGAGGGTCAGATGCATCTTCTCTGACTAAATTCAGACCCAGCAGTCCTCAGCTATACGTGTGTTGGGGGCTTCATATTAGCTGGTATATGCTGCCTGGTTGGTGATCCAGTATTTGAGAGATCTCAGGGCTCCTCAAGTTCTTAGGAGTAATGATCAACTTATTTCATTTTGTTTAGAACAATAAACCAAGTAAACAATGTTTCATGTATCCTCCCTTTGACAGAAATAATGTCTAATCTAAGTAACTCCTAGGCAACTAGAAGCTAGTGAGATTCCTCATCTTTGGACAGTCTTCCAGTTTGTGAAGTAGGATGCTAAGCGTTGTGGGAAACAGCAACTGATTCTTTTTAAACTTCTAGTTCATAACTATTTGGGTGATATCAAAGCTTATCTTTGGATTGTGAATAGAGTAGCATGGTACTCACTAACAGTTATCACAATCCTATCTGTCTCCTGAGGAGAAGCAGAAATTTCTATGATTTCTTTACTATTTTCTGTGCTTTACACCAGCTTCACATCTCTAAAGGTTTGATGGTTTAGCATGTAACTGGAAGAATCAGAACACGTAAGCAAACGTTTGAAATCTAAAATAGACAGGAATATTTCAGTGATACAGATTGACTAATGGTTATTTGAGGGAAAAATACAAATGTGAAATTTGAGCTTAAATATATATTGCATAGAAAGGAAAACATGGGCCATGGTTTTATAAATAAAGACAATGTGATACCCAAGTTCAGAAAATAATCTATTGTTGATTCAGGAAATATATCAGATAGGATTGTCTTTTAACAATTAAGTTGCTTGGGACAAAGTTTTCATTCACTTGATAGCTATACACTTCTAAATCATTTTGTAAGAACCATGCAAAAACAAAGTTATCCTTTCCAGAAATAACTTGTTATTTATTTATTTATTTATTTATTTATTTATTTATTTATTTATTTATTTATATGACTAGAAGAGGAAAATAGTGGACAACTTTTACTATTGAATTCTTTCTATTCAGCAGTAACCCACTAAAAGGGAGAAAGAGAAATGAGGTAAAAGAATAAGAACATAAAGAGGGGAAAAGAGAGTGTACACAAGAATAAATGTGAAGGCCACCCAGAGACTGCCCCACCTGGGGATCCACCCCACATACAGTCACCAAACCCAGACAGGATTGCGGATTCCAATGAGTGCTTGCTGACAGGAGCCTGATACAGCTGTCTCCTGAGAGGCTCTGTCAGAGCCTGACAAATACAGAGGTGGATGCTCTCAGCCAACCATTAGACTGAGCACAGGGTCCCCAATGGAGGAACTAGAGAAAGGACCCAAGGAGCTGAAGGGGTTTGCAGTGCCATAGGAGGAACAACAATATGAACTAAACTGTACCCCCAGAGCTCCCAGGGACTAAAGCACCAACGAAAGAATACACATGGAGGGACCCATGGCTCCAGCTGCATATGTAGCCTTGTCAGTAATCAATGGGAGGAAAGGCCCTTGGTACTAGGAAGGTTCGATGCCCCAGTGTAGGGGAATGCCAGAACTAGGAATGGGTGGGTTGGTAAGCAGGGGAAGGGTATAGGGGGTTTTCAGAGGAGAAACCAGGAAAGGGGATAATATTTGAAATGTAAATAAAGAAAATATCTAATTAAAAAAAAAAAAAAAAGAATGGATGTGGAGAGAGCCTGTGCACATACAGGACCAGTCCAGTATAGAAGGTGTGTGTGTGCTGAGCAAATGAGACTATTCTCAATTTGTTTTCAAGGGAATCTGAGCTCCTTGAGGGATAGTAACTTCCCATTTCCTTTCATCTGCTGGAGTCCCTGCGCTGCTCTGCGTAGCATGGCCCTGAAAATTATATTTACTCACCAACTAAGTAATCTAGCAGCGTAAGTAGAGGTCTCCTCCCTGGATTGCCTTAAGGTATAAATTAAAATGTAAACGTGTAAAATATCAATAAAGCTGACATAAAACTTTTTGTTCCCAAAGATAGAAAGCAAAATGAGTATGGCCTTAGGGTAATACACTATGCCTAACGGCTAACCAAGTCTCCTGCCACATATTATATTGGAGTGTTATTACATTTTGTCTATTAGAAGCACAGTACCCTTGAGATTTTACACAGTTTTGAACATCAATCCTTCAGCAGTTCACATTTTAGTTGATGTAGAAGCATATACAATGGCTTGAATGCTTAGGAGTGGGATGAGGTAAGAAAGCATTTCTAGAGATACCTAATGTGAGTGTCAAATTACCAGCCTCCACCAAGCAAAAGGGAATGCTAATTAAAGGGGTAGGACATGTTCCAGTTGTTCTAATCAAAGAGAGCTTAATCCTTCCATAAGCTGGCTGGCTTTGTTGAAGGAAATTCTGAACAACCTTGTTACTTTTGATAACTGTAAGCCACTGACTCATGGCCCCTTGACAGCTAGCTGAGCATGTAATAACATTTCTCTGTATTTGGGGACTGGCTTAGCTGGCTTTATAATAGATTATTGTGGATGTTAAAGTGAAATGTTAGTCTTTCTTTAAAGCTCTGTATTCCCCGGTAATTAAGGTTATAAAAAGGGCACTGAGCACAATGCAGTTTCAAGGTCGCCAAACACAGATATAACAGCCTTCAGTTTGTGTAAATACGGTATTAGCCATAGGTTTATAATGCAATTGTGTCATAAAAATAGGTTTTTCAAGATCAGCTTGGTAGCAAAGTATTTTGAGGTTTGTAACGAATGTGTGTGTGTGTGTGTGTGTGTGTGTGTGTGTGTGTGTGTGTGTGTGTGTTTCTTACTCCATGTTGTAAAATTAATGACCAAAGAAATAAATGCAGTTGACATTAAAGAAAGGCAGGGAAAATATTCTTTCAAAATATAACAAAAAGAAGTTGAATGTTATCAGTTAAGAGAAGAACCAGATACAGGCATAGAATTCATCTAAAAGCAGCTGAAGCTATTGGGTCTAAGAACAACCTTGGATAAAGCACAACCTTTGGCAGGAGAATGCCAGCAGAGACTACACAAACAAGGGTTTCACTCTAACTTTCAAGATCGTGACAGTTATTGGTTGTTTGTGTTTTCAACTCATTGTTATTGGGGGAAAAAGTTCCAGGAAAAGTTTACCCAGGAGAGGCATATAGTTACTTGTTTCAAAGGAAGCAATTGATGGAGTTTCAGTCAACTTCAGTTCCAGTATTGGCTCCCTGTTTGAACCAGATCCTTATGTTAGCTATTACAGTAGAAAAAAATGTTCCATCGTGTGTTTTTTAAAGAATGATCCTTTGTGGTGCTCAATTGCCATATAATTTAAGAAGATATAAAAAAGATTTTCTATTTAAGTATTGTAAGGAAAAAACAAACAAACCAAAAACCAAAAAAAAAAAAAAAAAAAGAAAAAGAAAAAACCCAAAAACAAACAACAACAAAAAAAACAACTGCCAATAAAGCAAAAGAGGTGCACTAACAGTATAGATTTCTATTGCAGATGGTCCCTAGAATCCGTAAAGCATAATTTATAGTGTCAGGAAGGCAATCATATTTTCATTCTACAAGATAAGATCAAGGCAGTTACTCCCGAAGGAGTGAACCTCTTTGCTTCAATTTTGAAGTGATGAAATGGCGGTTGTGCAATTCTTTACAGTGCAGACAAAAATGTCACACCAGTAATTGCTATGCAGGGGCTTAATAAAACCATAAATTATATTTCTCATGCATTAAGAATTAATTGTGTCAGTAGTTAAAAGAACAATTACTACATAATCTGTACCTTTAAAAAAAGATGGTAATAATCAAGAAAATCATTCAGATAACCTTTGTGAAAAGTAAGACTTTTCTTTTCCTTTCAAGGTATTTAAAATCTCTGTCTCATATATCTTCTATGCTGAAAATCTCATTTTAGTCAAATTCCTTCTATAAAGATGCTATATATAATATACTGAAGGCTTTCACAATTTGTCAAATAAAACTATAATTTATAACATAATGGAGTCATTCAAAGTTACAGGATAGAACAAAATGAAGTTTGTATAATGTTCAAGAAGGCAAAGCCATTCTTAGCAATAACCAACTCTTGTCCTTACTGCACAAATCTACTCAGCTTTCCTTTTAAAATGTGACAGATACCACATCCCCATAAACCTGGTAACATTTGGATTGCTGCTTCTGTTCTCTCTTTCTTAGAGAGCAATTCCAACTTATATTTGCATAGCCTGACCTATTATCCAGGTTGAGACACTCAGAACCCTTCAGGGATAATCATAAGATCATAAAGATATAATGTTGGGCTATCATGCCTGAGACTCATGTTACTAGAGGATTGACACTGGAGGAAATGAAGGTATAATATGGAGATAGTAAGTTGGTTGCAATCTGCAACAGTCAACTTTTGGTGATGCCACTCAGTGAATTCGTTTCCAGTCCCCATTCTTATTAATGTTTCTGGTTAATATAGTATACTAATTTTCCTAGGATTCATAGATCTTACAGTTCAGTTATACTCATCCATCCCCTGGTAGAAGACATTGTTCTAGACTGCATTATTTTGGTGAGTCAGTATTTCCCCATAAATATTTATGTTGTTCCTAGCAAATGTCCTGTTTCTCTTGCTGTTTTAATATCATGGTGTAAGCTCAAAAGCTGTAAGTGATAGTGTTTAATGTAAACCTTGGCTTCCTGGTGTGTATGTGTGCATGATGTGTAAATATTCATGTACAAGTTAGCAATACTGTTCTTCTATTGCCTTTATGCCCATCCACAATTCCCAGTACTCTGCATGAAATGCTCAAATCTGTGGTCCCATTTATGCCATGGATAGTGTCACCCAGGATTGACTGAGAAGGTTATTGTAACCCTTACCTCACTAATTCTTTCTGACAGCATGTGAGAAAAATCAAAGATCCAAGACTCTAGAAGGAAAAGTTCAGATGGTCATCAGAGTGAATGCTGATATAAAACCAAGGAGCTGTGTGACAGAGAGAGACAGAGAGAGTGAGAGAGAGACAGAGACAGAGAGAGACAGACAGAGAGAGAGAGAGAGAGAGAGAGACAGACAGACAGACAGACAGAGAGAGACAGAGACAGAGACAGAGAGACAGAGAGTCAGAAGTGTTCAAATGATGGAAGATAGATGTTTTCAAATCCATGGTGCTACAAAGAGAAATTAGATATGTTCTGTGGAGCTGTAAGAGAGAGAGAACCAACCTGGGTGTGGTGGCTAGCTTGTCTATATTCCCAGCTATGGAGTAGTCTAAGAGTAGCTGGGGAGTTAGTTAAGCTTATGGGTTCAAGAACAGTGTAGACAGAAGAGGAATGAATGGAACGAGGGAAGAATGAGGAAAGTAAAAGGGAACCCTGAGAATTAATGTCTAGGTGAAAAGGAAAGGGATGTGGGACAGCCCAGCACTACTCTCATCCCATGAAATGACAGAGCACTCTGAACTAAGAAAGCAGAGTGTGTTCATGAAGTGATAAAGTCACCCGTCCAGCAGGTCCAGTTATTCAAGCGTCTCGAGGGGACCTTCTCCTAAGAATCAAATGGGGGGATAGAGAGAGACGAGGATCAAGTGCAAGAACGACATGGAAACATTCTGAGTGGCATCAAGGTACCACTGTATTAGCAAGGCTCAAGGTTTAAATGCACAAGCAAAAGGGGAAGTTCTCAGCAGGAGGAATGGGGCAGCAGAAATTTTTCTTTTGGCAACTATACAGGGAAGCAGGAACTTGGCGGTATCAGGGTACATCTTGAGGTCAGGACATCTGGCGCTGACTTAGGGCTGGAACAATCTGTGGTTGTTCTCAGAGTGGTGCATCAGCAGGCAGCCCGCTTTTGACCCCCTTTTCTTCTCGGGGGGAGAGGCCCAATTCAGAGATCAAGAGTTGTCTTAATAGCTCTCAACAATAAAGTTCTTATTATTGTCAAATGCTATATATTTACTAGTCTTTTCTCAATGACACACTAGTAGCTAGGTTTATACCAGTATTACTGTTAGGCCCTGCTAGTTAAGTTTGAAGTCTACTAGATAGCCTTCAGAGCTAGGCACAAAATGGGGTTTTACAAAACACAACACAAAAGCAAGGCTACTACTTCTCGGCACTTGTCTGAGGAGCCTAAAACCTTATACCCTCTACATGTGGAATGACTTTAGTAAGAATACAGGTTCAGCTTCCTTTATCTGGATAAGAACCTGTTCAGCAAGATCCTGAGATTCCTTTCCATGCAAAGGAGGTATTCACAGAACTTTAACTCTAGCCAGTGAGTTTCATTTAACCTGAAAACTCCTTCCTACTCTCCAAGGTCCTTATATCCCTGTGGTTCACCCCTAATAAAGTGTACATATACAAGCCTACCCTCAATAATATGCACCCAAGCCAAGGTATGTCATTGACCATCATGGAGAAGGCTCTAAAATAGCTGTAATACTAAGACCCCTGAGAAGGTCTTTTGCCCAAGTATACTGCCCCTGACACTCACTCTGGCACTCTGTTTCTTCCTTCTAACCCAGTGTGCAACAGAGACCAGACACATTGAGTATCAGAAAGTAGAAGATGCCAAGCCACAGAAGGATCCGCAAATGCATACCACATATTGCAGAAGCAAGGAGAATGTCTTGAACTGTGTGTCACCATGACAGCTGATAGTATCTAATAAGGACTTGTAGATCCATTCGCAGCATATGAAACCACTATAGCATATGCAGTCTCTCATTGGCAGATATATCTTGATGCAACACATACACAACTATACATTGGCCTCAATACATGGCTATAATAGCCACAGAAGCTTCATAGAAATTTTATGAATATTGTTAGTAAGTATAGGTATAGGCCTTATCCATACTATAGAAAAATGTTTAAAACCACAACAGTAAGTACTATTAGATTTTATTGAGATTATATATCTGAGCATTTAAAGGGATTATTACCTGTCATGATAAAATCAAATTAATAGTATTCTTTGCATTTTAGTGGTAAGGAAATAGAAATTTCATTGACTTAGTATTGAGGTAAAGTGTTTTTTGGAATGCTTTCCTTGTTCTTTCCTTATCAGTCTAACTTTTATGAAGCATGCATAATCACCATTATTTGTTATAGGCACACTCTTTCCTCCTGGTCATACATTTTGTGAGGATTATAAGTATACCAAATTGGTCAACAGCGTATATTATGCTCTTTACCCCTTTCCTCCAAGTTTTCTCCTTCTGTTCCCCACTGCTAAGGTCAAACACTGATGTTCCAGGATCATGGACCATAGTACAAATATTTAGTCTAAGCCACTCCGGTACGTGTTATTTTCTTCTTCTACAAATATCTCTATGTAAGAAGAAGTTGTTTTAATTTCCACTAATATATGTGTAAATTCCTTCAAGCAAAAGAGCTTGTGGAAGACCTGAAGATCAGCAACATGAATGAGTGCTATTTATTCATTCTTGACCACAGCTGTAATCGATCATAACTCATCTTGGAATGAATACATATAATGCTAAAGTACAGTTAGAAATAATAGGTATAGAGTAAACAAATGAACCTTTGGACTTAAAATGATACAAATGCATTTTCTTACCAGGAAGAAAGCTATGAGAGCTATCCCAGTGAATGCTGCACATTGAAAGCATCTTGTCTACAGCATCTTGTAAGTACCTGGCTGCTCTCTGCACTTTGCTGAGGATTCATGCGACTGTTGAAGAAAATGCAGCTGTCAGAGCAATGACAGTGACTAGAAGAAGAAACCAACACAATGGGAGAAAAACAAATTGAGTTTGAAGTTGAATGAATTCCCATGAAGCTATTATTTAATACGAGTCATATCATATTTCCAGTTATGTTTCATCACATGGTCATAGTCATCCTGTTTTAAGACACAACATACCAAGAATAAATGAAAATTTATTACTAATTTAAACATGATACAGTAATACATCATATGAACTTCTTTGCCAGAATGGAAAATAATAATCTCTTTGTGGATAAGGTTCTAATTTTGTAAACCACTAGTTTAAAAGAATAGAATTGATGCTGAGTTAAACATATCATTGTCTCTACAACAAATATTTCAATTCAAAATAATTTTAATATGATCATCTTCCCAAGTCTTATTTCATGAATTCTAACTTTTATATATGTATGCTACTATCCAAGACAAATACATTGAAATATCTATTTTCGTTAACAGCTGCACTTCAAAGTATTTTAAATGAGGATTGGTAAATGCTTTATAACATAGGAAAATCCACAGTTGACCTGCTAAAGACTTTGCAGTTTTCAAGTCCTTTATGGCAACTGACTTTGAACATTTCAATGTTCACCCTATAGTAGTAGGAAACAGGGTTAATGCGGACATTATTTCTGTCATAAAGTCACGATGTAAAAATGATAGGACTTTCCTCATTTTCGGTGTAATTCTCATGTTCATAAAACACCGGTTCTCTAATGTCATGTTCTCAATTGTCATCAGAATCAGCTTTAGTGATCTCCTACCAGATTTCAGCTCAGCTATGATCTGTTCCTGCCAGGTGTCCAATTTCAAGGTGGTTCAAAATTTATAGTTATATTCATAGTAACAACTAACTCTCACTACTCAAGAACTCAAGATCAAGTTTTCATATTAGTTTTACATTTCCTTAATAAAATGTTTGATGTATGTTAATTGTATAAGGAAAAAAGTATATATAGCTTGAAATTTTCCATTCAAAAGTGACTCTACATTGGCCATGGTTTCAAGACAAGCACACAAAGGAACAAATAATCACATCATGAAAGTAGAAGTTATTAAATGATTTAGGTTCAAGATTCATGAATTTACAACAGTTTCCTCTTATTTAAAATCGTTTGACCAATATTCTCCGCAGATAGTGTCTCTAAAGATATAAGAAAAGATTCTTGCAGAAGGCATATCAGTAAGATTAACTTTCTTCAGAATCTAGCACTGTAAGTAACAGACCTTGATATTTGTTGACTGAATAAGTGATCTAGTGAACAGTAGCTGCAACAAGCTATACACACATCTGTTATCTACATGACAGATTGAAGATGGAGGACAGTTGATTAGAACTTTATTTCCATTAAATATTTTTGAGAATATATATGATATATATATATTTCCTTTCTCTTTCTTTTCTTCAACTCCTTGCGTGTATATGCCTCATGTTCCTTTTTGTCAAATTTATGGCTATATTTTCATTGGTGTGTGTGTGTTTTTCTAAACACAAATATATTCTGGACCTTCTTAATAAATATTAAGTAACTTCTCAGGAGTGAGGAATAGGTCTCCTAAGGTAGACTGCTAAGCAACAATTTTATGTTTTGATAACAATTTGGTTAATATGTTTATGAATATTTGACTCTTTTTATTAAAATAAGATGAACACAAAAAGCTACATTTCCTAATAAATTACATCATCAAATACTCCAAATCAGGGATCTTAAAAGAAGACAAAGATGAACACTTGGTACTGTGACCTGTCTCTTTCCTAATATGTTGTGAATGTTCTTAAAATACTGAAACTTATCATTTATTTATTTGTGTTTTAAACTAAGACTTACAACGATTTTCATACCAAATATTAATTGTTAAACCTTTCATCTCCTCTTATCAAATGTTTTAATTTTGCCAATGATCATCAATCTTCATATCATATTTCATATTAATATGCAATTGCTTTTCTCCTTGTCAATGCAGCTATTAGAGGTTCCAATTAATTAAGCTGTTATATGTAGTCAATTTCTAGAGAAATATTAGAATGAAAAGTGTTTGTGCAAACTCCTCCTTTCTACTTCCAGCATTCTAAGATATACACATAATGAAAGTAGAGTCACACATTGCTATTGTGCCTTAGGTACCAATTAGGAGGCACTCTTTGAGAATGACAATAGCACCTTTTATTCAGTAGGTACTCATTTAACATCTCTACAAGAAGAAGCAATAGGAGGTAAAGCATGTCACCTCTATTCAATCCACGAATGTGTATTCACTTCATTGTGCAGTGTAGGCTATTTTACTACTTATCCTAGCTATGCATACTTTGATATAGCTACTTGGATAGTTTCACAGCCTGATTTGCCTTTCGGTGATGTCACTGCATTTAGAAATCATCTTGCTTGTGGCAACATATAAATATCCAAGATAGAAAAATCAGCTCTTAATTGTTACCAGAAATAGAACCTTCCCTTAAGAGCAACATATTTCACAACATATTTTGAAACATTCATTAAAACATGAGCAGACAGAATTTTTCAACCTCTGGAGAATTTTCAGTCTTTATATATTTTGTCACTCTTCTATCATTTAGAAGAACAACTGATCTAATAATCCCATACCAACAGGGTTTACTCTGGACTTAGAATTATTAACAATCCCTTTAGCTACGAATGTGTTTTTTGTTTTGTTTTGTTTTTATAATCTTGGAAGATTCCTTCTTCCTTGGAAGCTTAAATTTCCTACAGTGGAGAGTTTGCTAGGACACTGTGATTTTCAACTAAACACACACACACACACACACACACACACACACACACACACACACACTGGTTAATTAGCGATTATAACAATATTTTAGCTAACACCCTTATCTGTGAATACCTTCTGCCTACTCTGGCATGAGAGAAGGAAGAATACCTTCTGTTTGCTGAGCTGTGATCTCTCAAGTCTCCTTCCCCACTAAGGACAAATAATAGGAGAGGGGAAAAGGCTGTGTGATCTCTTTATTAAATTTTTTTTGTAAGCCTGGTCCAACTTTATACATTTACCTCCATATCAGAATATCAGGATCAGATTATAGCATCTATTATATGGGAATGTGTCTTTAAAAGCTTCTGGATATTCTTGCTTCTCTCTCTCTCTCTCTCTCTCTCTCTCTCTCTCTCTCTCTCTCTCTCTCTCTCTCTCTCTCTCTCTTTCTCTCTCTCTCTCTCTGCTTTTTCTGTCATTTCAGGTAAGTTGGAAGTTAGTTAGAAGGAATGATCAGCATTTCTATGCTGGAGATATGAGACTCAGTAAAAGCAAATTTAATGTTCCGCTTTTAATATAATTCAGTTCCATAAGTCTTTTCAAATCTCTTTATACCCAACCCTAAAGACATCTATGTACAGACAAATACAAAAGTTAACAGTAAAGTTTTCTCAGTTTCCTTTTTTTGGGGGCACCTTATAACCCACAACTTCTGTTCTTTAGAAATGCCCAAGGCATTGGCACATCAAAAAGGCAATAACTTGGTTCTTTCTTTATAAATATTTATCTAGGGAAATGCAAAAGTAGTAGATGCCATTTTTACAATGCTCAAGGTTTTACTTTGGCAAAGTATTATGTAAGCACTTAACAGTAATAATGTATGTATTTATTAACTAATTTAGCACTTTTAAAAAAGAGAAAATATATTTAAGTTCTCCATGGTTGTGAAGGTTCATGGCAGCTATCTAATTTGTCCAGGTCAGTTATTTGATAAGTAAGGATCATTTCATCCTTAAACAAATCTTGCTTTTGATAAATAATTTCCAGGTAATAATTGGTACTTCCAGTGATTTATAAAGACAGTTGGAGTGTAGGGTCAAACTAACTCTTCATTAAATCAAAGCAGTGAACCAGATGCTTAGAATAAGGATGATAATTAATCCATGGCCTTGTAGGAGAACAAAGGCTCATTTGAAGAAGGCATTTATATGCTGAAGTAATTTCTTTTGTTCTTGTTTTGTTTAGTATCTCATGGTAATTGAATTCATTAGAGACTTGAGGACTCAGTACATAGCGTTTATTGTTTGGTAGCATTTGTGAATGTCTTCCTGCATGTAAAGGGAACATCAATTTACTTATATGTTAAGAAGAAACTTATCCAAAATGAAATCATATTAAACTTTGATAACAAATTTCCCATTGCTTTTGTAGATTGGATTTTTAGAGATATTTGTCAACAGACATCTCTTTAGAAAGGCATTGAAGAAATTATTTCACCAAGTTTGGATTAATGCATGTAGATCAAAACCAAAATTTCATTCATTGATTATAATGCTTATTAAACAATTTGTATTTTTTTGTGTATTGTAGGAAAAAATAACTTATTCCCAACTTAGAGTGAAAGTTTTTTTTAATTATTCAATTTTTTAATGTTTTATTTATGTGTAAATGTATTCGCTGGTATTAGGGAATTTGCACTGAGTGCACGTGTCTTCAGAGACCTTGAACACCTTTAGAACTGGTGTTCAAGCTGGTTATGAGCTACCAGACATTGTTTCTGGGAACCAAACTCAAGTAGACCTTTTCAGTTAAGAGCAGTTCCTGCTCTTCACCACTGAGGTATCTCTACTGTTATCCACCAATAATTAAGCAAAGACACAGTTCTGCTTACATAGTTTTACTACACACACATGTGCACGCGCACGCGCACACACACACACACACACACACACACACACACACACACACACACACACACACACATACACACACACACCCTACCAGCAGTTTAAAGCTAAAAGGCTTGAAGAAAACATGTTATTATTATATATTTAAAGTACTTACAACAAACAAATGAATGATGACAACAACAACCAAACCTCACAAAAATTAAAGCCTTACGAAGCTGAAGTGTTTCTTCTAAGATTCAAAGCAGTCACTATTCTTGCACAGGACCTGAGTTTAGTCCCCAGCATTCAAACTTTGGCTGAAACTTGTCTGTGACTGCGGTTATAGCGCATGTGATCCCCTTTCTATTTTTGGAGCACAAATAGGCACTCTTGTAGGACATGCATATATATGCAAAAAGTGTTTATGCACATTAAACAATAATGAATGCATATATGAGTACATGTGTGACATTTAGCATATGTACATCAATTTCCTAAATCAGAATGGCATTGACATACCTAATCCAAAATAAACTTTTATCCATAGAGTCAATTAATATTATATTTATATTTCTCAATTGGCCACCATTGTGTTGTTTCAAATAAATGTAGCAATAAACATTCTATACCAAGAAAATATCCCAAAGTGTGAAAGTAGTATTTGCAGAATACATACTCTGAGTAGTCCCAGACTACATTGAAAATAATCAAAAGAGAGGCTAAGAAAGACAAAAAATTGTGTAAATCATGTTTGACAATTTAAAAGCACTGCCTGTAGGTAAAAGGAAGAGGATATTACCATTGTTTTATTTTCCTATTGAGAATAACATAATTTAGGAAAAGTTTCCTGGAATAAATTTATGGCACATGTAACTAATATATTAGCAGAGTATATAAAGTACGTAAGTCAGAGTATTCAGAATACTGAACAGAGTTGAAAATCTTTTTTTTTCTTTCTGTTTGTGTTTACATTTTGTTTTGAGGTTTTGTGTGTGTGTGTGTGTGTGTGTGTGTAGTGTGACTACTGGTAAATTTCCCATATTTTTGTGGAGAATTATTGAAGTCTGTATAAAATATTTAAATAACTATCATTAAATGATGTTAAGTATGAAAGAATTGCTTCTTTATGAGTTTAGGATGCATAATTTTGAGTTTGAGTACGGTCAAATGTAGTCAGTTAATGATTCATTAACTTACATAGCATTCTGAAGGTGTGTGTAGTAGATATGTGTGGACTATATGTGGATTTTTATTTTTCTTCTGCGATGTGATTACTAAAACAATAAAGAAGAAGCTAAAAAAATATATAATGTCAGAAATATGGCTGTGATATACAAGAAAGCTTGAAAAAGATAATATTGTAAGAATAGTAAAAAACAAAACAGTTCAATCATGGTGACATTGAAAGACACTTCTAGTGATATGGACGGACAGGGCTAGTGATATTCTGGTACAAACATACAAGCTTAATTATTAAGCGTTTTGAGATAATGACATCATGCAGTGTAGAATTCTGAAAGTCACTGGAGGTGAACAAAATTGAAAGGATAATGAACTGAGGAACTCACACATGCACACACACACACACACAAATTATATTTTTTTCTCACTGAGAAATGTACTTCAAATATAATGGCTAAAAGGAGAAGTTATTAGAAAGAATCAAAGAGGAGTGACTGCCAAGAAAAGGGTCTGTAGTAGGAAGTAACCAATAACACTGCAAGATGGATGAAGAATAATGACAGGGAAAACATTCCAATATAGAAAGTATGTGGCACTTAGAATCTGAGAGACTTGTATTCAGGTCCCGTCTCTACCATTTACCAGTTCCCTGGCCTTATTCATCAGTACTTTTGATTTGTCAAAACTTGTAAAATTTGGATTCATTTAGTGTATTCATTACACCATGGCTCATTGCTAAGGGAGGAGTTAAATATTAAAATGGCCATATCTTCCTACTAATGCTTATCTTCAGCATGAAATCAGTATTCATGTAAAATAAAATGTACAAAGTAATATACATTGTTATGTCTCAATACTTTCCAAATTCCAATTCCCAAAAGAACCTCTATTTCCTAAACAGTAAAAATAATTAAGCATTTATTATTTATTTGAAAAGGTTCCTCAAAGTTATTAAAACATACCAAAGTATTTCATCTTTGAATAAAATATATCTTATTCTCTTAAGTTTGGCAGTAACATCATTGCCTCCTCCTTTGGATTATAATATGCCCTAGGATTCTATTTAATTGAGATACTCATGTGCAAAGGCTTTGTATGACTGCCACGTCTGTACCTTTCTTATCGAAACATGAAAAAAAAGGTCCTAATTTGTGACTTTTTATGAAATGAGCATATATTATTCTCTTCTAAGTGTCATCTTAATACAACTTTTCTTTATAAATATAAGGTAAAGCTTGTATATGCAACTCTTTGCAAAGACTCCTATTTCAAAATGTTGACTGGTGGAAAAAGTTCTGGAAAGAATTTAGTTATCTTTGAAATATTTTATAAGAAAAGAATCATTTTTGTTGGTTTCTTGAAATTGAAAAAGAGTAGAAGATTTTGTTATTCATTTCCAGATATTATCCTTGCCACTTTGCTGCTTAAAAATGGCTAACTTCTTGCACATCCAGTGGTATATTATGATGTAAGCATAACTGAATTCCTTCTCTTGAGTGAATCATGGCCTTTTGAGTAAAAGGGGGAAGAAAGTCGAAGGTAATTTAGGGAGAAAATATGGATGTAGCTAAAATCATTTTTTTAAATTATTACCCACAAAGCAATCTTCCATGTTTCACCTGTGACTAAATATTATAAGGATCCCATAAATATTATAAGGCCATGTGACTGGAGTCTAGCTGACCGCTGTGTGGCAGTCCCGTATCAGCAGCAATTGTTAGGTACCTTAAAATGCAGCCTTCACTCCGGCAGTACAGGCAGGTCAAGGATTGTAATCACTTCTTTTCTTCTTTTAAACAGTCGGTGAGTTTAAACGATTCCTTGCGTCCATATAAAAACATCTATTTTCTCAATGTAAAGACTATGCAGACAGAATAATAGAATGCCCGACTCTTCGTATGTTCTCCTCAATTATTCTCAATTTTCTTTTCTACTTCATCCACTTTAGTGCTTACAGAGAGTTAGAAATTCAAACTGGTGGATTAACCTTTGTAATTTCATTGAGGAATGCTGGCAATTTAACACTGAGACTCATAATACTCTTCCTTTTCACAAAGAGCTTGGTTTTAAACCTAACATCAATCTACAAAATATAACAGCAGGATTATCCAAAGACGCGCATGCAGAACGTTTTCATCCTCACAGATGAGGGCTCTCCGAGTAGAAGAGAACTCAAAGGGCATTTATGCCAGAACTCATTGCACTTTCAAACTCGGCTGTGCTCTGCACACACAATTTCAGATTTCACTGCTCCCTGGCATTAGAGTCTTCTCTCCCCCTGAATGAATAACACTTGTCCTTTCTGAGCACCGCATCAAGGTATTATTAAAAATGAATGAACCTACCAATTCATGTGTACTCTGTCTGCACATTTTACCTACCTTTAATGTTCTATTTGAGGTATCACTGACACAGAGCTTCCTTGATCCCCCCTCCCCTGACAGCAATCTGGATAGTTCCTTAAGACCCCGCCCCTCCCCCAAGCCCATAATCTGCTTATTTACTTTAAAGGGACCAGGTACTGTTCTAAATCTAAGGGGAAAAGGAATGGACTCCTGCCGCAATGATGAACACCAAACACTGCCTCAGTTCCGGTAGCATGCAGGCGTTTCTGGTTCTCATTCGCAACTGCTGGAATGGAGATCACGCATGGATGCCTCTGCCTCTGTCTATAATGCCTGTGCTAGTGCAAGATGGTCTAAAGTCTCAGGATACAAGTTTGAGGCTTTGTCTATATAAGTTCTTGCATTTTCATAACCGAATTGCTTTGTAATTGGTATATTTTTGTTTGTTATGCTATAGAGTTTGAGAAAAATCTCTTCCCTAAACAGTGGTGATCATGATCATAGCATTTGCTTTCTGTCTATAGAAGGAAAGAAAGGATTTACAATGAAGTAAACAGTATCTGCACTATGTTTGTTCTGATAAATCGGAACTGTCAGTTCGATTTCTGCATCTATGCCACATCTCACAAAGGAAAACTAAAGCAGGTTTGTCTTGTCTAGAGAAAGAAGAACAGGGCCAAACTGAGAAGCATTTTCTGAAGGCCAAAGTTATATTCAACAGCAAAGGCTAGAAAAACTCATGATTTGATGAATGATTTTGGGATGTCCCCTCTACATCACCAAATGGATTGTTTTTCTCCATCTCTTTCTTTGTGACTATAGTCAGGAAGATGGAAAAAACAGACAAGATCCACAGGGTGTCAGCATCATATTTTAGAACTTCATACATGCCACAGTTCTCCTCCAACTAATTCACTGAAACTCCACCCACTTCTCTCTCTCTCTCTCTCTCTCTCTCTCTCTCTCTCTCTCTCTCTCTCTCTCTCTCTCTCTCTCTCTCTCTCTCTCTCTCTCTCTCTCTCTCCCCCCTCTCTGTTTTTCCTCTAAAACACATTGAGTCATATTTGTTCAGCCCATGTCCTCCTGGGTGCCCGGCTATCTATCCCTTGGAGAGTAGTAAATTTAACATGAGGCAAAGTCTTAAGGAAAACTAAAGCACCCTTCCTCAGAAATTACCAAATGTCAATAGTTTCAGGCTGCGGGTTGATGTCCTCCTTTCCCATCCATGACAAAGTGTAGTGTTGCCTGATCTTTTGTGGGTCTTGTACGTGCAACCACAGCTGTTCCAGGTTCTTAAACACAATAGAACTGTCAGGTCTACAAAACTAACTCAAATGACCTCTGGCTGTTAAAATCTGTCTAGTATTTCCATAAAATTTCAATGTCAATACATAAAAGAAAATTTTAGTAATTTATGTATTTTATTTTGAAATAAATTATTCTAACCACTAAGAAAACTATTGTAGGAAGGAGTATATGGAAAACTATGTTGTTATTTCATATGAAATCATACATTAAGTTTCATACTCTGTTGTTGATGCCTTTAATTAGATATTAAATTTTAGAAGTCAATAAAATATTTCTAAAGATATTAATTATATAGATAAATGGAGACTCAACCTTTAGTACTCAGAAAGGAAAAGCATTTCATTTCTAATATTGCCCCCAAATCTATTTTATCTCATTTTTGGCAATTATGTTAACATTATGCTGTCATATAATTTTTATATTGTTTGCTTTTGCAATAAAAGACTTAAGAGAAGCTTCTGTTTTATATGTAATTTGTTCAATTATTTTAATTAAAGATATATGTACTACACTAAGACTACCTATCATTTTCATAATGATTAAATCATCTTTCAGCTTTTGTCACATGCTAGAGATTATTTTAGGAAAATTAGATTCAGTAGAGAACAAAATGGAAACAAATCAATAAAACTGAGCCTGGGCCTAAAGTGCTTACTTTCTAGTTTGCTCAGTAGCTAGAAATTTAAATTTCCTGAAAATTCGACTTTTCCATGACATTTCTAGTTACCAACGCAAAAGACAATCTTTTCAAATTTTGCATCAATTGCTCACAAATTTGCAGTTTGACAATTTATTCGAAATAAATCCTTTTCTTCAACCTTTGCATTTGTAGAATTGTTAAATTACTTTTGAATTGATATGAGTACTATGTTGTAGGTGTACCTGTTACTCATTATCTAAAACCATATTGTATATGCAGTAGGAAGACTGTAATTCAGTACCTGGTTTTCCATTCTTATTTTTCCTCTGTTTTTATTTGTTTGTTTGTTTGTTTGTTTGTTCGTGCATGAGGCAATAACTCATGTAGCCTTTACTTGGACTTCAACTACTTTTGTATTAGAAGATGACATTGAACTCCTGGCCCCTCTCTTTCCCCTACAAAATACCCAGAATTACAAAAATAGATGACCACACAAAATTTTGGCCATGTTCTGATCAAATACAGGGCTTAGTTCATAATAAGCATGCATTTTATCAACTGAGTTATATACCAAACCATTAGCTCTTTTGTTTATTCATTACATTTTCATGAATCAAACTCTTTCTTTTTATAATTTTTTTATCTTTTAGAGGCCCATTGGGCACGCAAACTTTATATGTCCCAGTACAGGGGAATTCCAGGGCCAAAAAATGGGAATGGGTGGGTAGGGAAGTGGGGGGGAGGGTATGGGGGACTTTTGGGATAGCATTCTAAATGTAATTGAGGAAAATACATAATAATAAAACATATTTAAAAAAAGACATACAACAACAACAAAAAATGTAATCAACCTACTGTTTTGTTGTTGTTGTTGTTGTTGTTTTCTGTAAATGACTATCAGGTTAACAGTTACTCATATTTCAATTTTAAATCAAGGACATGGCCTAGTTATATCAAGGTCTATCCTTAATAATCATTTTCCCTCATTTTTAAAATTAAGTTGAGAATTCTGCATAATATACTATGGTCATAATTATGCTTCCTCCAATCTCTTTAATATCCAATTTTCTTTCTCTATGTACCCAACTTGGCATCTGGGTTTGTTTTTGGTTTGTATGTTTGGTTGCTTGGTTGTTTGCTTGTGTTTCCTATGTACTCTAGAATATGTGGGCATCACTAGAGGGTGTCCATGTCCTATCTTCTCTGTCATATCTTTAAAGAAAACCTTCTTTTCCTCTCCCAGCAGCTGTCAACTGCTAAAATAGCTACCTATCTAGAGGTGAAACCTCATTCTCACCGCAAATTTTTTTCTTAACACTTACTTTACTTAACATTTACAAAATTCATGTGGAAACCTACTAATGTAGAAGCTTTCTAAAATACATACCTACACATATATGAAAAGCTTAAAAAGTTACCTTGTATTTGGTAAATAATCTCTTACTAGACACCTAGACACACACACACACATACACACACACACACACACACCTACACACACATAGACTCTTTGTGCCAGAAGAAGCCTATGGAAGCTCAGAGAATAGAATATGGTGGTTAGGATATGCTTGGCCCAGGGAATGGCACTGTTAGGAGGTGTGGCTTTGTTGGAATAGGTATGGCTTTGTTTCAGAAAGTGTGTCACTTGGAGGTTGGACACATGTGTGTGTGTGTGCGTGTGTGTGTGTGTGTGTGTGTGTGTGTGTGTGTGTGTGTGTGTGTGTGTGTATGAATGACAAATAGAAAAGAGCAGTTCCCCGGGAGTTGGTAAAGAGAATAGGGCCATGCTAAAGAGAAAGAAGTGTTACGTGCAAGGTTGACAATGTTGTGGGGAATCTAATATAAATCCTTGTTAGTAATTTAATGAATATGCTAATTAAACAGAAGAGGCTTTGAATTTTGGACTTTTCTTTTAACATTTTTGAGATTGTGATAGACTACATGGACTTCTGAAGTTGGACTAAATGAATTTTGCATTATGCTATGGCTAGGTATGACCCACTGAGACTCATTGTGCGAGAAGAAGCTTATGTAGGCTCAGAGAATGGAATACGATGGTTAGGATATGCTTGGCCCAGGGAATGGCACTGTTAGGAGGTGTGGCTCTGTTTCAGAAAGTGTGTCACGAGGTTGGACACAGACTTGTCTTCTCCTGGCTGCCTTGGGATCAAGGTGTAGAAATCCTGGCTCCTTCTCCAGCATCCAATCTGCCTGGATGCTGGCATGCTTCTGTATCCATTATAGTGTTCTAAACCTCTGTAACGTATTAAATGTTGTGCTTATGAGAGTTGCCTTGGTCATATGTCTCCTCTCAACAATGGAAACCTTAATTAACTAAGACAGCAGGCAAACAAACACATGAAACTATTAATAACTTTTGAAAAAATATTACATGAAATCAAAACCTAAAAGAAGAATAACAGAGTTCTCATATTTACAAGTCTAATATAAGTTAATTTTTACCATAGAGAACAATGTTGAAGCAGAAGACAGCCTAATCCTCACTGTAGCAAATTCTCCACAAAGATAGCAATCTGAAGTTCCAGAGTTATTTCTAGTTAAGTTCATTTTCAAACCCTTCATAGAGCTGATGGAATATGGTCTTAGGAGACATCTAGCTTCAAATCTGTATAAAATTTATTCTCTTCACTTATTTTAAAGGATCCCCACAAAATTAAATAACCTCAAGGCAGCCCCACACCAGATATAGCTTCAGATTGTCCATTTGCTGTATTTCATTCAGTGTATGTGGCAAAACCCCAAATGACCTTAGAGATGTCTTTCAATGAATAATGAGAAAGAAAGTTTGGCTTCTACCTGTTTAATCTCTATTGAAATAAAACCCAGAGCAAAAGGCAATCCGGGCCCTATAAAAGACTGGCTAACAGGCTGGCCAAGAGTATTTTCTCAAAGTTTATTCTGGGGTGTGTGAAATTCAAAGGAAAGAAAATAAATGGTTTAAGTAGTGTGGGAAGAAATTACTGATTGGAAACTTGGAGCTCTGTAAATGAAAATGGAAGGTTTAATGATTTTTGCCTTAGTGTCTAAACCCCTTCTAATGCATGCTATTAGAAAATGATTTAAATATCTGTTGAAGAGTCACAAGGGGGCTAATTCCAAAGGTGGTTTTGGACCCTTATTAAAAATGCAGTGAAATTCAACTCTACATTACAACAGTAATTAACTGTGGTTAACGGCCTCCCAATGAGGTGCAATTACCTTTAAATTAATTCTCAAGTTTAAGATGTATATCTAATGCATTAATTTATCAGTTAATTGATAATTCTGAAGTTATATTAATGTAAAAGTCCCAAGTATATGACAGAGCAAACATTTTTTTCATTCATTCCAGGATATTTTATTGCTAATTCTTGCAAATAACACTTACCATCTTCTACATTATAGCAAAATCTAATATTCTTTAAAAAGTGGTTGAGAATAAGGAGAGGACTGGAGGGCTTGTTCATTTATAGAGTCATTTAAATTTACAATAGTTCATAAGGGCAATAATAATTCTCTTTGAAACAAAATAATTATTTTCACATTTTTAAAGTAAATTGACTCTGGTTGTTTTATAATGGGTTAGAAATGCAAGAAATATAAAAATTATAACAAACACTCAACATAGTTATATTTCTAAATGGCTTACCCCAAACTTTATTAACAGATTAGAAACATTTCATGATTGCTTAATGGAGGGTGGATTTCTATTAATCAAACCTTGCTTTATACCAATTCCTGTCATTAGAAGGAAAGACCTATTCTGTTAAAAATAAAAATTGCCACTAGAAAAGTTAAATGATTAAAATTAAGGAAAGAAAAAAATTAAATATGTACTAAAGAGAACATGATAACTATACAGATATTTAAAAATCTAATAGCAAAATGAAACTCAGGGAACGGGTAGTCGAATTATTTATGGAAGGATTACTTATCAATGATTTGAGAATTGTAGAGCATGTAACCACTAACATCTTACTGACTTGATTCAAAACTTCACTAACCTTGAATCTTATTACTTCTTCTATGTAGGTTGAGTGATAATATAGCTGTTTTATTTGTCTTACTCTTGTCACTTGACCTTACAGACCTCTTTTGAAATACCTCAGACTAATAATATCTGTAGAGCTTGTCACAGGAATGTTGGAGAGAAAAAGAGACCACAAGCACTATGAACAGTGGGCAGCAAGTTGATGATCTGTGTTAGGCCAAATCGCAAGGAACAGCACTGAGATCTGTAACTGATTATGGTATAAAGCATTCGAGAGTGGAAATAACCCTATAATCCCTCAAAGGAAAGCAACAACCATATAAGACAAAATCTTTACTTATTCTCTCATTGTTTATAGAGTTTAAAAAGAAAAAGAGCTCTCTAAACATCTGTAAATGAATTAGAAAGGACCTTAGGCTATAATTCTTATTTAACCAAGTGTCTGCAAATTTCAATATACAGTTGTACAAATAATTATTTTCTGTATATCATGCCAAATTATTGATTGCACCTTAGGGAAAGAAAATAAAACTCAGAACTCCCAGGGACTAAACCACCAATCAAAAGTATAATAGGTCCATGCCTTCAGCTTAGTTTGTAGCAGAGGATTGCCTTATCTGACATCAGTGGGAGGGGAGACCTTTGGTACTGTGAAGAGTCATTGTGCCAGCTTTGGGGAATTGTTAAGGGGTGAAAACAAAGTGGGTGGCAGGGTGGGTGGGTGGAGGATCACACTCATAGAGACTAAGGGGAGGGCACTTGGGAGGTAGATTTCTTGAGGGGAGACCAGGAAGAGGGACAACATTTGAAATGTAAATATATAAAATAACCAATAAGAATTTTTATTTAAAATATACACATATACACACTAAATGCAACGACCCATGCAAAACTCCAATATAAAATCACAAATCATGATATATAAGGGCACTACAAGCATTATCTGAAAATATTGTTCAAAGAATTATTAGGTAAATTTTAGATTATATGCATAATCAGATAATGCTGAATCATGAAATAGAATTTTGTCATTTGAAACCGTATGGAAGAATATGGAGATCACAGCTGAGTAAAATAAAGCTGATATAAGAGAGCAAACGCCATATGATGCTACTTACCTGTGAAATTTAAACATGCACATTCAATTCTACTGACTACAGCTGCACAATAGGCAGAAAATTCAAGAGGAAATTTTTGGAGGAAGACAGTCTATCCATGAAAAAATGTTAGATTAGGTAAAAGGAGTAAGTTTTACTTCTTTGTTGGACAAGATAGTCAATATAACCAGCAATTATGCAAAATAAATAGAAAGATTTGTTTGCTCTTAGCACATTAGAATGATATATGTTTAAGATGATAAATATGCTAATTACCCGTAGTTTATGATTATAGAACTATATATATAGAGCATGAGTTAAAACATGAGTTAAAACATGTCATTTTGCCATGAGATAATTTTGAGTTAATCAAATTATTTTTATTTGTGTGGTTTATATGGATATTTGAAAGCTCTAGAATCAAAATTTATTGTGTGGTTTATATGGATATTTGAAAGCTCTAGAATCAAAATTTATTGTGTGGTTTATATGGATATTTGAAAGCTCTAGAATCAAAATTTATTGCAGAAAATTATGGTAAATTTTACTTTTTATAAAACAATAGATAATTTAAAATCTACTTACTTAATGCTATTATATTCACTAATGCAGTATGACCAACTGCCATGCTCACAGGACCCTTTTCTTTCCTGTTGTTATAGTGGTATATATACCCCTTCTTCATACCTTCCCAAGGTCTTTGGCTGATATCTTGCCACAGATATGAACATGTTAAGAATACATTATTCCAATTGAATTAGAGATATATTGATGCCATTCTTCAAAATATAGTAGGTATAAAGCAAAAAAATCATATGAAGCATGAAAAACCATTCAAATATGCATAATAATTCTGGGAGCTATGGATAAAGCTGGAATATTCCAATATCCAATGGAAATAGTAACTAATTAACAGAAGTGGTCTTAGACCTGAGGCTTTTTCTATAGCTATTTCTTTGTAGTCTTTCTTCGTTTATATTTAAAATGTTTGCTTCATAATATTGTATTTTCAAATTGACTCCTAATGTACTTATACTTCCTTCTTGACTTGATAATTTAGTCTTTATAGTTACCTGGATTTCTTTCTGTAATCTTTAATTTAAAGCCTGCAATATTAAATATAAACATGTTCTATTTGCTTTTGGTTTCAATGTATAAGCAACATTTTTTTTTCATCTCAGATCTGTCTGTATATTTAAAAGCACCAACAGCTTAGAAGTGGTGGTCCACTCCTTTGATCCCAGCACTAGTGAGGCACAGACAGGGGCATCTCTGAGAGTTTGAGGATAACCTGGTCTACAGAGTTAGTTCCAGGACAGACTAGACTCCACAAAAGAAATGCTGTCTCAAAACAAAAACAAAAACAGAGTATAATGAGTTTATCATAGCACATGGCAAGCCTTTCCCCTAATAAATGTGTCTCAGGTGTGTATGCAGGTTGACTGGTGGGATTTTATCAAATGACTTTCAGACAAATAAGGGATACTATGCTCAACATTGCAATGCGGCACTAGTATGCTAGGTTAAACAGTCCTATGTCTGACAGGATTTAAGGCCTACTCTAGGAGAGAATTTATGCCTAGCATTTAAACCTATGGCTTGAGATGTCATCAACCCTGGAAAACAACCTATAAACACTATTTCCACACGTGGACATAGGAGTTGACTGCCTTATAAATACATGTCTTTATAACCACAGCTGAGTGAAGTTCTCGTATCTCATCACAGAAGCTTTACATCGAAGTATACGGAGGCTATTGCAGAGACTGGTCAACTGCTCAAAGGGCAAAGAACAATTGGCTCTGGTGTAACCTTCCCCAAAGGAGGCAATTAGACCATAACGCCTCCACACAAGGCGCAAAGAACTGTGGGAAAGGACGTGGAAATATTCTAACAGCCAGAGGAATGGAGTGACTGCTTTGATATAGAGCCTTCTAGAGATAACAGGAATTTGGCACCTATGAGCTCTCAACAATAAAGGTCATCTGTGGAAGTCTTTTATTCAAGCCCATACATCCATACATCAACATGGGTTAAGGAAGGGCTCACAAGGTCCCTTCCATAATGAAGAAAGTCTAGAATTCCAGCGCTTTTGAGGAAGTATACGTATTCTTCAGTATAAGCTCCCGATAGATGTTTATTTTTACATTTTTTATCTACTAAGGTAATCTAAATATTTGATTAGGGGCATTTATATTTAAGATTTCTATGGTTTTTCATACTTCCACCTGGCATTTTCCTGTTAGATGAATGATTCCCTTTGCCTTCTTTTGAAAGGTTTGATTTGATACAGTAGGGTAGCTTATCACTTTTTGATTAGGTCCATTCTACAGGCTATACTAATTACTGATACTGTAGAACTTACCAAAATCCCATGGTTTGGGAAGTCATAGATGCTATGGAGAATCTATTGCTATTATTTTGTTAAATTTATATAATATTAAAATCCATTCTACATACTTCTCTTTATATCAATAGATTAGTGTGGCTCCCAACTCACACCAGGGGAGCTACAGTACAGACAATATAAATAATTTGATTTTTTTTTCTGCATAAGATGATCTAGAGTCTGAATGTTCTACACTCTTTTGTGATAATGCATATCCACAGGACACTACAATACAAATTACCAAGTATTAGCTGAATACTAACTGCATATCTTCTGTTCTGTTTTGTTTTGTTTTTTGCTTGTTTGTTTGTTTTTGTCTTATTCCAATACTTCTTTGTAGGAAAGTATCACAAGCACTGCCTAGAATCTGCCCTCTATGCAGAACTCCAGTATGCCCCAGTGATTATGCCCTTTTCAGAGAAATAGACATTGTACTTAGCTGCCTTTCAATTTAACTCTATTTACCTTTTTCACTTGGGGTCTGAAAGTTACTATTTAGTACATTTTCTTACTGTTCTAAAGTCCTCAAAACCTGAGGTAGGTTTGAATGTTCTTTAAAGGTAGAATTTAGGTCTTTCCTACATTATATTCTGAGTATGGATGCAGTACATAAAAATGGAACATGGATTTGTTTTTTAAATTATTCCAAGTTTAATTTTTTTTTTATGTTCTAAGGTGACTGTTTTGAAACTCATATTTCAGAATGTTGCACAAGAAAAGCATGAAATGCATAATATACATTTGTAAGTCATTCTTTATGACTTACAAAAGGAATAATTCTACAAATATTTAAAATGGCTTGAGTAACTTCTTAAAACTTCCACATATCCCCTATATGCAAAATAAACCTTATATTAATTTATTTTAATAACTAATGCTCTTAATACTATTTGAATTCAGATTCCACAATTCTGTAACACATTCCAATTTCAAGTATACATCTAACATCTATCACTAGATTCTTTAGTGTCATACAGTCAAATTCAGAAAGGCAGTCCTAGAATTAAATACTCCAGTTCAAGCTTTAACACAGAAATGAAAGTTGATCTAACTTGACAGTTCCCTAGAAATAATCATTCTTACATGTCAAAGATGGGACATGACTAGATCTCTACATTATTCAAAACTGATGGCATCTAGGGAAAGGAAAAGAAGTGACAGCCGTACACCACATGAATTAAACACAAGACTAGAAAATGGTCTAACTCATGGGGTGAAGTATTGGGCAAGAGGGCTAAGAATACAACCATGTATATCAATGCATCTCTTCAAACTTCTTCCCAATTCTTCTCCATTGTCATTGACTTCTCCAAGTAAGAAAAAAAAATTCAAAATACTTTTGAAATTTGACTTCTATAGCAAGTGAGACTTTAAAATGTAATTTGAGTTTTTGATAAGTAATCAAACATATAAACACACTGGGAAACAGTCATCACCTAATACCTAAAGTTGTAACTTAATGGACCCATTCTATAATAATATCTTTTAAAACAGGACAAGAGTTTTGCAATAAATACTAAACTGTTCCATTGTGAATACTTCTCCTCATTTTGCCTTTTGGAAAGTAAAGTGATGGTCAAAACTGGTTTAATACTTTAAAAATATCACCTCAAATATTTCGATTCTATCCACGAATGGAATAAATACATTTTCTTGTGAACCATCTGAGTGAAGTCTCAGGGTGCAAGGATAACTTCCAGACTTACTTGGAAGCTCCAAAACCTTTGCCCAATTAACCTATAACATCAGTCTTTAGTCCCTAATAGCAGTACTCCATAGAGTTAGCCATTGATATCAAACTAGCTAAGGTTAGTCAGCTGTGTCATTTCCTGATCACAGGGGAGAGCTAGAAGTGATAGATAAGTCCATTAACTCTGCCTGACTAATGCTCACTTGGGGAACACCAATTTGGGAAGTAAAAAAAAGCAATATTTGTGAGATGAATTGCTGTGATATTGTTGATTCATTTCGTACATGTAATGAGAAAAATATTTGAGGTAATTTTACAATAACTAGAGAAAATAAAGATAATAATTATACCATGGAATATCTTCAATTTTAATTAGCACATCTCAATTCACACTGTCAAAATATTTTCTCAAAGTTATTTACAAATATCTAAGAAAACATTAACATCCAATTTCTTAATTCAAACATTAAATAAAAATGCTTAAGTACAATGAGAGTTCTCATGATGTTGGAAATTATTGTCCTTAATTTACATAATATATTGTTATGGTAAATGTTTATGCAAGATTTTCTATAGATTAGAGGTTATACATAAATATCACACAGTATTAGGATTATTTCCTAGTGCATTTTATTAAACAGCTACATTACAATTGCTTTGGTAGTTCAAATTGACAAATTAAAATTTGTTGGTTAGATAAACTAATTTCTAAACTATTTCATGAATATTTTATTATACATCAATTGTCTATAATCTAGCTTTTGCTTAATTAATCTTTATAAAGTTATTTCTTACATTTTGTGAGATTAGAATACAATTACATTTTTCTCCTTTCCTTCCCCTCCCCAAACTCTTTTGTATATCCTTCCTTGTCCTCTTTCAAATTCTTTTTTTTTATCAAATGTTCATTATGAAATTTGTACACTGATGTTGAGGTCTTGCCTCGACTTGAGAGAGTGGCCTCAGGAGAGGGTGAATGGGAGCAGTGGGAAATGACTTGGAGTCAGCGACGGATGCAACCTGACAGCTCTGTGATCTGCTCAACACTGCTCTCTCTTGCAGAACAAAACCCAATCTTTTATTTGCATAATCTACATCCTTAGAAATTACATATCAGTTTAATTATTTAGCACAGGTTTCCTTTTCATCATTCCATAAGTCAGCAACCTATGGTCTTGTCCCCTTCACTCTTAGAAAGAGAACCTGAAATACAGAATGCATTTGAGGCAAATTAACAAGACAGCAAGTGCATTCTTTTTAACATAGCAAGTCCTATGCAGTTCAATGGGCACAGCTCTTGTGGTTGCCAGGTCTCAACTTGAAACTATGTTTATATGAAAAAGTTAGCTTTCAGTATAATAATTTTTCAATTCTATTTTAATTTTGCATTTTAGCAAGCTCTTGTTTATGCTGATGCAAGCAGCATTGAAGCTCATTTTTATAATTTGAATCTACCTCAATATATTATCTAATCTTTGGATTTTTTCTTTTTTATCTCAGAACCTCCAAAGCTTATTAATGGAAAGTATTAATCAATCCTAGAAAGTTTGAATATCATAAAGCCATCATCTTTTTCTTGACACTAGACATTTGTCTGTCCCCAACTACTATTTTAAATGCACATATAACTACCTCCTTCAGTGAGCAGAATATCTGGATCAAATTTAGTTGTTGATGGCTTCTATGGAGGAGGAGCCCACCATTTTAGCACTGATATTATACAGCCATCTATCTGTGCCTTATTTTTTTAACTATTCTTTTCTCTTTAATGATTTAGGTTTATTTTTTTTTTCTTCTGTTGCCCAAGTCATGTCTCCTTCCTTAATATCTTTCTGACTAAGCTGACTTATTAGAGCAGCTGCCTCTGTTCTTTCAGGTTTGTAAAGCCTCTCCCACAAATCATATTGCATCCTTATATGTCACGTAGTTCAGGAATACTGTAAAGAAGTGTTCATACACTGACCTATATACGAACTCATGTTTTCAGAATTCTTTCCCACAGCCTTAAGGGCTGCCCTGAAGGTCACACCATCAACATTTTCCCGAGGATCAGCAGGGTAAATTCTTGCTTCCCAGAATTGTGCTGTTTCTGATCATCAGACAGTCGTTAACCTTGGCAGAAGAACATTCTCCAAGAGGACAAACAACAAAATATGCATTATTATGCTAACCAGCTTTATGCCTACAGCCACCATCATCAAGCAGACCCAATACTTCTTTACTCTGCTCTGAGGCAGGAACCATGTCACACTGTCCCTTCTGCGACCATGGTGGATCCAGCACACTGGAGTCTCAGAAGACCAGGGATCCATTTGTAACACACATAGAATATGATACACAACTGGCTATAACTCCAGCTCCATATGATCTTGCTTCAACAGGTCTGCATTCATGTGATGAGCATAAATTCATGAAGACACATACATGTGCACCTAAATAAATATAAATAAATATTATTCAGAGGATACACATAGTGGATTTCAGTTTTTGTTTTTATTCAAGTGATAGCATACTGTTTTCTATCCATCTGTTTCCCTATCTACCATTTTGAAACTCAAATTTACTGTATACTTGTATAATACCTGACCAATATTTAGCATGGCAATTTCTTCTTTGACTCCAAGTATATAAGTTTTCTAAAATTCTTGGTGAAGTTATATATTTATATATTATACTGGAAATTGAAGCATAAATATTTATAGAAGCAAAGAGAATCCATTCAAATATAAATATTCTCCTAAATTGTTATCCTGTGGTATTGTAAGTACAGTAAAATAAACAGTTTTCTATGATCTACAATAATGTTATCACTTTGTGTTAGCATATTCATTCTGTTATGTTAGCATATGTCAAACATTAATGAAAAATAACTTTTTCATTTTTTATGGAGTTATTTTAAATACTGGAACATCAGATTAACTGTCTAATCAACTCTGATCATAAGGATGGAATAAATAATAGAATGAATATAAATAAAAATAATGAAATTATGTTCATTTGTTCAATAGCTGTTGCACACATTCTATATCCAAGAGCTATGTTTGGTCATCCTGCAAAATAGAAGAGGCAGGTTGAACTTTGGTGGAGACCAGGCATAAACTGAATAATTACACAAAAAACATTCACGATGTCAGTGTAAAAAAATGTGACTAATTTTGGCTATGAGTCTCTTTATCTGCCTCTATCTGATGCTGGATGAAGTATGGCAGGAGACAGTTATGCTAGGTTCCTGTTTGCAAGCATAGCAGAGTATCGTTAATAGTATCAGTGGTTGCCTCTCCCATTGGTCTTCAGTGGGAGAGGATGTGCCTAGACCTGCTAGGACTAAATGCCCCAGGGTAAGGTAGTATCCAAGTGTGCTCCCCATCTTTGAGAAGAAAGGAAGGAGGCAATATAGGGAGGGATTTGTAGGTGTGGGACTGGGAAAAGAAAGGCTAAAATCGAGATGTAAAGCACATAAAAAAATTAAAAACAAATGTGACTAAGTATGTATAGTAACATGGGTTCAGGAAAGGCTTTCTTGAGTCATAAACCACTAAACTAATATGTGTGAAGTGAATGGCAATTTACTGATAGAAAGAAGAAAAAGTATAGTTAGTCCAGGTAAAAGCTCAGCAAAGAGGACATGATATGTTGCATTGTCAGATTAAAGCCCATGTAACTGCAAAAATATGGGGAAAAGAAGAGCAAAAATCCTAGATAAAAACCCTGTCAAAGCAAAATACAATGTATTGAAAATACTGAGTTTCTCTCGGGATGTAGAAAATAGGATTTTAAGCAAAAGATAACATGTTTAGATCTCTCTCTCATGTGCACACACACACATACACATATATAACTATATAATTGTTGTGTCTGAACTGGGAAAATAAAAGAATTCAAAAAGAGCAATGTAGAAGATCAAGAATTTGGCCAGATGGGAAATATTTAGAGATTAATTACAGAGTGTCAATGAGATGAAGGGAATGAGTGAGATCCAGAACTGTATGCCATTCGCATATCCTACACTTATTATATAAAACCACGGGATTTGACAGTAATTATAAGCAAAAGTAGAGAGAGGAATAAATCAAAGCTAAATCCTAAATTTCTATGTTTTTAATTGAAAAATATGGTTTTGTTTGTTTCAGACAATATATTCTCTTCAAGGTTTCTCCACCACAACTCCTCCCATATTCTCTGCCCTCCATTATACAGAGTAAGATGTTCAGTGGTCTACTCATTAATATGAAATTAACTTAAAAACATCCTTTAAAAAACATTGTGCAGAAGGTTCTGGAAGCAAAGCCAAGGGCAGTAAAATTGACTAAAATTAATGAGAGACCTATGAAAATGGGTTATAAGCTGAGCTTGGAAAGGCAAACGGAAGCTTATCAAATAGGAAAAAAGAAATACAAAGAGTTATAGCCAAGAAGTTTCCCCAAAGAGGAAATAAGATTAAATTCAAGGAAAAAAATCATTTGGGAAGAGCTATATGCCTTGATTGTTCTTTCAGCAAGCCCTCATCTGAGGCATGAAACTGGATTGTGTGCTTTTGTGTGAGATTCCCTGACAGTAGTTACCCTTTATACCTCCTAACAAAAGATTAAAAATTGGCTGAGAAAATTGTATTTCTTGCTTATTGGGTAAATTTTATTGGCATTCCAAGAGAAATTAACTCAATTCCTCAAATAAAAGAGTTCACAAGAGAATGTGTTTACTCAGAGTAAAACGTGTTCATTCTTTTCTATTATGTCTTGCTGTTCGTACTTTACCATCATGTTTATCATATAGGATGACTGCTAGTGTTAAAGCTTTCCATTTATTTTAGCGATATACTTAATTGTGTTAGAAAATTGATACTAATTCCTAAAGTGAATGCCACTAATAATCACCTAATAGTCTCATATTTAATATTCAATAAAGGATTAATTACTGTGTTAAAATTCATTCTTTTGCTATTAAACTTAATGTTGATATGTCAATTAGTATTACCATGTTTATCATTCTCCGGGCTTTTAAATATATCTACAATGTGTTTCTGAGCCTTTGTACAGCACATATTATGTAAAGATTTAAATAAATGATTTTTGAATAACATAATTCAATCCTATCATTATTCATAGAATTAGAGTTTGGTTGTTTTGTATATTTACAGATATGTATCATGTTGACATTTTGTGTGTTCAAACACTGAATTGCATAATGGCATGCAATCTTCAGTGGCATTAGCACTCTATCAAACTTAGATTCAAGACGAATATTGAAACGAAGCTCTTTCTATTAACAGCTGTAATGCCATTTAGCTTATCAAAATGAGGCAAATCTCCTAGAAGCTTAGGGCACGATCATATTGTCTTCATTTTTAAGTGAACTTGGGTTTGCTTCTAGATAACATTTCTCTAATCTGTTAGTGTATCTTACTTAAATGCATCTTCATGCAGAACATAGGTGGTAAAAGTCACATGCAATTTGCTTTCATTATTTTTCCTTTTGGGATAGTATTCCTGATTTGCCTGGAATACACTTTGCAGAATAGGCTGATCACATATCTCTAGATGTCTCCATGCCTCTGCCTAGAAGTAGGTTGGATTACAGCATGCACTACCATGCCCAGCTGAAAAAAATAAGTTTTCAATACAGTTTTTTTTTTCCTTTCTCCTTGTTCAGTACTCTGTGTCCAGTAAATAAAGCATAGCTTGGCTCAAAATAGATGCTTCATGAATATTTATTATTCAATGCATAATTTGTCAATGATTTTAATTATCTCAAGACATATTTCATATTATTCATTCTAAATAATGTTATGTTCTGTTCCTGATAGTACTGCATGTTGGACAGGTTGTTTTCATGATATTTTTTAAGGCCCAAAAGCAACTTTAATTTTTGCATAATACGCAAACATTATTATTACATATTTTAAGTGGAACATTTGTCCATACATAAGGTACTACATAATTAATGTTGAGTTAAATCATAAGAACATTTATTGTTTATTTAATTTTTAAAGTTAGTGCACTAACTTGTTGATTATTCAACTTAGGGAAAAAACACTGATTTCTCATGACATGGACTTCCTTTCAGAAAGTAACATGACCTTTTGAATGATGTGGTCTTATACACACACACACACACACACACACACACACACACATACATTTGTATGTGCTTGTTTCTGTGAGTGTGTCTGTGTATGTGTGTGTGTGTTATTACGTCTGTAGTTTCAATTATGTTTCCATTGTTTCATTTCTTTTTTTATTTCCAATTTTTTTTAGTTAGGTATTGTCTTCATTTACATTTCAAATGCTATCCCAAAAGTCCCCCATACCCTCCCCCCTCCCCTACCCACCCACTCCCATTTCTTGGCCCTGGTGTTCCCCTGTACTGAAACATATAAAGTTTGCAAGACCAAGGGGCCTCTCTTCCCAGTGATGGATGACTTGGCCATCTTCTGCTACATATGCAGTTAGAGACACGAGCTCTGGGGGCACTGGTTAGTTCATATTGTTGTCATTGTTTCATTTCTAAGCACGAATATCTGCAGCATCAAAAAAGAAAGGTGTGGAGAAGAAGATGGCATTGGCTAATTTTCTGTGCCGTTGGAGTTCACCGAGAAGCTGGATCTGAATGTGAAACAATAATCCACCCAGCAGTGCACCAAGCTCAAGTGCGATTCCTCCAAGACTTCTTGTCTGTGAATACGCTATCTGCTAAGCTTCTTAACAAGAAGGGAGGAGAACAACAAAACAACCAAGGAGTAAAAGCGCTTTGACTTTGACAACACTATTATTCCAGCCAAAGTTGTTATTGCACATCCTATAATGTAAAACGCCATTCGACTGGCAAGGCCAAACACAGGTTCAAAACTAGGAATTTATCCATGGAGGGAAAAAGATTATTCATTCACAACAAAAATAAGACTACTATGCATCATTTTTTTTTCAGCACTATATAGAAAGAAAGAGAAAAGAGTGGAAAAGAACAAAGATGTAGATACAGGACAGAAGTTTTTTTTTTTTTTTCTACAAGGAAAAAACTAATTCTGAAAATTGTCAGAGAAGGATCCTTCCTCAGTTTCCATTGACTCTATTGTTGCAACATTCCAGCATAACCATTTTATATATCAACTTATCACCCTGGTTGGATTTCAGCAGACTACATATGTTCACACACAGTATTTCTGGGTTTTCTGTGAAATTTTGTGAAAGAGATTAGAGTTTACCAATTTGGAACTGGGTGGATATCACCATATCCCCTGAAAGTCTGAAGAGAACAGCACATGGAGAAAGTAAAATCTCATTTCTCTTTCTTTCTGATGATATGAGTAAGAACATTGACAATACTGAGATACCACGAATGTTCTATGATGGTTCTTAGTTCTCTTACTTGAGCTTAATTGTTTAAATATTGTTGCTCATGAGTTTGCAGGTTATAAAATCACACCATAGAATTCATATCCTACATATGCTACCAAGCATAGAGATGTTTCCTTAATAGCTTTTCTCTCTCCCTCTGTCTTTTCTTTGTTACTTTTACCCCACATGGAAAACTAAGTCTAGAAAATTCAGCATTGGCCTTTTCTTTATCTAGGAACATGTATCAGATAATTAACACTTAAATACAGACAGAAACTGTAATGGAAGATGATGGTAATTTTACTCTGGACACATTCTTTTTACCCTTCCTTATTACCCACATGACAAGAAACAGAACCTTTAAAGTGCATTGTATGATATGTGTTGTACTTACCTGATATCTATTACACTTAGAGAAAAAAATATGAGGAACAAACTGGAGATATTAATGTTGGCTTTTGATACTAGAGCTTTAAAGATCAAGGCAGGAGTATTGTTGTGAGTTTGAGGCAAATCAAACAAATGAAAAACAGATACAAAAGACCTAGATACATTTTTAAGAAAACACAATTGGATTTGAAAGTCTCTATTGCTGTGTGTTCAATAAATAGGCAGTTTATATTTAAGATATAATTATAGGAGCTTTTAGAAAGGAATCTTACAGATTCTGTGCTTGATCTACTGAAGAAAACCAAACAGTCATCTACAAAAATGTGACCTAAATAATTGGGATATTTACTGGTTCAAAGTGTTCAAAGAGTCACGTAGTAAAGATGGGTTTTGGTTTTTAACCATGTGAGATGGGTCCCAATATGAATAACCCCAATGGTTATTGAGGACTATCCGACTCAAAGGTGGAATTGCAGTTACTGAATTGGAACATTTAATACAAAGATATTAAATAAATACTACAGTGACAGAGGCCAAATCTTTGATATTAATTGCCAATGACAAGGCAGACATGATCAGGCAATGAATATGGCAATAAATGTTGCAGTCCAAATATATTCACTTATACAAGTGTGTTTTCCTAGTTGAGTTTACCTTGAAAATGAAGTAAATAAAATCCTTTCCTAAATAATCTATCTACACTATAAAAAGTATAATACAAACTATAAAAATGGTGTATGATGGTGTCAGTCAGTTCAAACATGCCGATTTTCATATCCAGTCTACGTGAATGAAGTTGCTAGCTCCCCTCAGTGAAGAACATTGGTATATTACCAAAATTATACCCCAATCATATTTTTTCCTACTTTCTCAAAGACCTGTAGCCTTCTCTTAGAGTAACTGAAGTTTCAGGAAAATAAAACAATTTTTAATTTTTAACAGCAACTAGATTTTACTTTGAACATATCCAGAATTCTATTTTGCAAGTCTTTCACATCTCTTTTCTAGATGAAGAGTGTCTGCAGACTAGGACTTAAGTTCACAGTGCAGCTGGGCGGTGGCAGCACACCTTTAATCCCAGCACTTGCCAGGCAGAGGCAGGTGGATTTCTGAATTTGAGGCCAACCTGGTCTACAAAGTGAGTTCCAGGACAGCCAGGGCTATACAGAGAACCCCTGTCTCGAAAAACCAAAAACCAAAAAAAAAAAAAAAAAAAAAAAAAAACAAAACAAAACAAACAAAAAAAAAAAACAAAAAACAAAACAAAACAAAAAAACCTACGGTGCTATGGACATTATCAGTCACAGGCATCTCCAGGTGGGTCCCATGTATCCTTGTGGTTACTTCCTTAATTCTGAAATGTGTAATTGGAAGAATCATTCTCACTAGCATTTAAATACTCATTGTACCACTAATATATGGGGCTATTGTGGTAGAAAAGATCAGGAAAAATCTTATACCCATTACTATAGCCTAGAAAAATGGAAAGCCTAAGTGAATTGCTAAAGGGCTTGTATAATAGGGTTTCATTGCTGTGAAGAGACACTTTGACCAAGGGAACTCTTATAAAGGCAAATATTTAAATGAGGATGGCTTACAGTTTTACAGTTTAAGTCCATTATCCTCAGTATTAGAAGCACTAACATTAAGAAGGTTGACTTGGTGATGGAGGAGCCCAGAGTTCTACACCTTGATTAGAAGGCATCCTGGAGGAGACTACTTCCACATTGGGTAGTGCTTGAGCATAGGAAATCTCAAAGCCCACCCCTAAAGTAATACAGTTCCTTGCATAAGGCCACGCCTTCTAAATCTCCTATTTGTGCCATTTCTGTTAGCATCCAAACACATGAGCCTATGAGGATCTATTCAAACCACCTCAGAGAGACTAAAACAATGCCACCATCACAGACTTGAAACATGTAAAATTACTGATTATTACAACATCCTCACTTAAATAATCAACATCCTGAGCAGAAGTCAGAGGGATCTTGGAGAATCCAATGGCTTATCACAAGTTTAAACCGGTGCTGACTTCATTGTAATGATAGAACCTCAAAGAATGGCTAAAATCAAAACCTCAGGTGACAGCACATATAGTGAGGATGTGGAGAAAGAAGAACACTCTTCTATTGTTGGTGGGATTGAAAAGTGGTACAACCACTCTCTAATTCAATGTGGTGGTTTCTCATAAAATTAGAAATTATACTACTCTTGGACATATATCCAAAAATGTCCCATCATACCATAGGGACACACATTGCACAATGTTCAGCCTTATTTGTAACAGCCAGAAGCTAGAAACAACCCAGATGTTTCACAGTAGAAGAATGGATACAGACAATGTATTCTTTTACACAATGGAATACTATTCAGATGTTAAAAACAAGAACATCATGAATTTTGCAGGCAAATGGATGAAACTAGAAAATATCATCCTGAGTGAGGTATCCCAAACCCAAAAGCACATTCATGGTGTGTACTCACTAATAAGTAGATATTAGCCAAAGAGTACAAAATACCTAGCATATAACCCACACAATTTAAAAACTTTAACAAGCAAGTAAGGATGATTCAATTCCACTTAGTCAGGGGAGTAAAATAATCAAAGGAGGCAGAGAGAGGGAAGAACTTGAGCAGGAGAGGGTACAGTGGATAGGGGAATGGGATAAGTTATGGAGGGGTGTGGAGAGAATCCCAGAGGGCCAAGAGAATGAATGAAAATATATAGCCTCCAATGGTGGGAGGTAGGAATATCTTCTAGAAAATACCAGAGACCTGGGAGGTGAAAGACTCTTAGGGTTCAATGGGAGTGACTGAAGATGAAGTGTCCAACAGTGTGGAGAGGGAACTTGAAGGGTCTACCTCCATTAGATAGACAGGGCCTCAACGGAGGTATGGGATTTTCATCTCACTGTCAAAAGTTCGGACCCAGAAGTGTTCCTGTCTAAAAGAGCTTCAGTGACAAAAATGGAGAAGAGACTCAGGGAAACATAGTCCAGTGACTGTCACAACTAGGGTCCATCTTGAGGGGATACTCCAAGGCCTGACCCTATTACTTATACTATGATGTGCTTACAGACAGGAGCCTAACATGGTTGTCCTCTGAGAGGCCAAACTGCAGCTGACTGATACAGATGCAGATATTTACTCCTAACCATTTGACTGAAGTTGGAGACCCCTGTGGTTGAATTAGGGGAAGGATGGAAGAAGCAGAAGAGGAGAGCAACCCCATAGCAGTCTCAACTAACCTGTACCCCTGGGAGCTCCCAGACACTGAACTACCAACTAGACAGCACACTAGCTGGTCTGAGGCCCAGACACATATATAGCAGAGGACTGCCTGGTCTGGCTTCAGTGGAAGAAGATGTGCAAAATCCTTGAGAGACTTGAAGCCCTAAAGAGGCTAGAGGATTCTTGATGGAGGAGTATCCTCTCGTAGACAGGAGTGAGGAGGAATGGGATGAGGAAATGTGGGGGGGGGGGGGGGAAGGAGAGAGCAATGGCTGAATTATAAATAAATAAAGTAAATATGGGGTAAAGAGATAAAGAGAGAAGTCTCAACTGAGAAATCTCTAATGGCTGAGAAACATTTCCCTTACGGCTAAGTGTCCTTAGTCATAAGGGAAATGCAAATCAAAATAACTCTGAAGTGTACATCTCTTGACAAAATTTTTCAAGAAAAGAAACCATTTTATTTTCAGTTAGTTGATTCTTTTTATAAGACAAAAAGATGAGAGTTAACACAAAAAAAAAGAGAAGAAAGAAAGCAAATATCACCTTAAAGCAGTGAAGAATCTGATTTTAATGTTCTTTAGAGATAGAAATCTCATTTTGTAGTTTTTGTTTCACTACACAACCATTAAGTACACAATAACATAAGAAAGATATAATTTCTTGGGCTCTTAAGTGACAGCATGATAAATCAAAGAGCATAATAATTTATGAAGATACATGTTTTGTAGATATACTATAACTTGTTTCAGTTTTGTGAGGTAAATATAGTCACATTTAATAATAAAATATTCCTTTTCTCATCCCCTATCACCTGCTTCACTAGTAGCAAATATGCACTGTTTTCCCTGCTCTATTACTAAAACAGGAAAAGTAATTGAGTGAGATATTGAATCAAAAATCAAGGCCCCTTCTGCTCTTCCAAGAAGATGAGCATTTGCTGTCTGACAAATTCAGTTTTCCATTATATTGTCCATCCCTCACAGTGGGGCTGCCAATCTAGAGTAGTCCCCTGGGTCAGTGACCAGTACACACAGGACACTGCTAGCCTTCTCAGAGTAGAGGGATTGGAATGAATCCAACTGATAAGAATCCCACTGGTATCTTTGGGATGATGGAGTCTTATGTGTTTTGGGTTAGGAATTGGGATGCTGAAAGCTTAGGGTTACACAAGACTCCCACTGAATTCTGTGTCCTTCAAGTTCTGGTCTCAAAAATTTGAAGGGTGAAATTCTCAGAAAACTAAAGGTTAATTTTTAGAAAGAATTATTATTTTTTTTTATAGAAGTTAAGATGAAGGAAGATGACAGGGCTCCTTCACAGAAGAAAGAATACCCAAAAATGGCACAGCAACAATGGTCACTTCCTTTGAGTTTTCCATGACTCATGGAGAAGTCATGGAGAAGAGGTGACAGATCAGCTGAATTCCCATTCCATTTGTCCCAGTGCCACTCAGTTTCAGTTAAGTACCCTTGTATGGCTTTCTGGAATGGAGATAATCCTCTCAAGAAAAAGAGACAATGAAAAACCATAACTATTCCTGGTATCTCTATACTGTAGCAATGACAAGGCTGAATGTTTCTCCTTTTCAGCCACCTGTAGAAAACTGCACCAATCGAGGGGTTCTTTACTCAACCACAGAGACACTATCTCTCTGCTGTTCTCAACACTCTATTAAGGTCTCTTCTGTGTTTCCTGACATGCAATTGCTTTTTTCTTAAAGTCAAGAGCCTTCCTATAAGGATGGTGGATTGAGGAAATATTTCAACATTTGCTTGTATACTGTATGTCTTTCCTAAAATTAATAAGTGTTTTATATCTATGTCACTAATCTATCTTGTGTCTAATAAAATATTTCACGACATTTTTTTATTTACTGTCATTTCATTTTGAGGCTTACCCTTTGGATCCATATTTGCCTAATTTAGGAAAGAAGAATGTTTGGTGATTCTGTATAACATTTTCCATATTATTCTGATGTACTAAGGAAAAAAAAAACCCTGTAGCCTTTTTGCAAAAGTCTTCTAAAGACGTACAATATTTTGTGGGTTTATTTGATGCATTTCCTAATATACCTTCACAGGTGTTAAAGATAACATTCTTTGCTAATGAGATAATATATTTTAATATCTTATATGAAATTATCAACAGCATATGATGTCTTAAGACAGAGAGTATGGGAACTGTAAAAGTGTTCTTTAATCACAAAATGTTGAATTAATAGCCAGCTCTCTCATTTGAGATATGTAAAAGTTGGAGAACCCAAAGAAGACACATGGCAGGTATATCTTGGCTACTCCCACAGTAATTTTGGATTATGATCTTGAATTATTAAATGTCTTTGCTTGAAGTCATTAGCAGCCTGTTGAAGTAGACAGGACATGCATGTGACATTTACATGAGAGCAATATTAATTCACAAAAATTACCAATGAATCTCTGGATAGACACTTAATCTATATGTCTACAGATTTGTGTTAGAGTATTTATCCTGCCTAAATAAATATGCTAAGTGGATTCTAAGTAGAGTCTCCAACATCAGGTTTAAAGTTTATATTTAAACTGTGACACATATATTCATTTCTGATTTTTTTCCCTAATTGGGAATCCCTTTATTTAACTAGCCCCTGTGGGGTAAAGGCTTGTTTTTTTGTTTTTTTTAATTTGCATTAGTATAAATAAGTCTTAGTAACACCCAAGTGAGTATACTTTAGGATGGTAGGATACAACACACACACACACACACACACACACACACACACACACACACACACACATGCACATGCATGTGCACACGTACATACTTATGGTCTCTCTCTCTATCTCTCTCTCTCTCTCTCTCTCACACACACACACACAGTACAGACTCCTCTATAATTTTGAATAGATGTATTTCCTCAAAACCTACACCATGTAAAGAACTAAGTATGAAGTCAGAAATAAGTTCCTGTGTCACTTACTAAACAGGTAAGAGATAATTCCATTGAAGAATTATTTAGGATATTAGGAATACCTGAAAAATTCAAAATGAAATGTATATCTCGGGGATCCTTATTAACTTGGTGATTGTCTACAAAAAAATTCATTGAGGAAGTAAAAATGCAAATGCTTCTGGTAGTTTATCTATTTCATTACAACTACAATTTGTTTATTTAGACAATAGTTCTACTTCTCTTAGTTGGGCAACACATTCATTGTTGCTGCCAAAAGAGAGAACATCTGAAATCTGTTTTTAAGCACTGTCATTCTTTCAAAGTAATAGGCAAAACAAGAAGAAAAGAAACATCTGCTATCTGCAGGGTGTTTTTTTTTTTTTTTTCCAAACATCAATCTCCCACGTCTTTGGCAAGTAGATTCTTGCACTCTAAGTCACAGAAATGTCAAAGGAGAGTGGAAATGAGAGTGGATACCTCCTGAAATGTCACTTTGAAAGTAAATAAAATAAATTGAAAAACGGCCATCGAAACCCAAGGAACCTCAGAGGCCACCAGTTGCGTGGCACTCACAGGTAATTGAAGTGGCTCCACACAGAGGGTATTATTCTTTTCCCCCAAATTAAGTTTTTGTAGGTATTAACTGCAAAGTAGTTAAAGACTAAAGCCTTAAATTCAAACTTAAAAATTCAGATGCTTTTATCTTGAAATTACTTTTTAAGAGTACTTTTTACTGAGTACAAATCAGATTTTAATGGAAATACTGGTTATATCTGAATAATGTGTAGGTCTGTTTGTTTGTTAAATTGCTTTTCTGCAATATGATAAGAGCTGTAAACAATGTTGCACAATCTTTATATTCAGAACATCTAAGTTCCATATTGAAGTCTACCACTTAGCTAAAATGTAATATGTGAATTTTGGGTAATACTAATAGACAACTAAATTTGTTTTTGCTATTTAAAAGCATTTTTGAAGGAAAAAATATAATTCCATCAAATTTCCCTTCCAAGTATTCAAATCAAACCAAGCACTTAGAAGTACTACGCAGAAAGTGAGTACTCAATATTTTACTCCTTTGATTATTGATGAAAATAGCCTCAGAAATTAATTGATACCCATTTAACCATTTATATAATATATATGTATATATTAATATATAACTTCTACCTTTGAGAACATTGTTATTTATGACCATGGGTTTCAATTCTTGAGTAATGAGATCATGTATATTGACATGCATAAGGCAATAAGTGAATATATTAGATGGAAAATTATTTAAAAAGATTGAGAGAGAGCCAATTGGAAGCTACAACATCAAAGATTAAATACTTATAAAACTACATTCTTCACAGTCCAAAGAAAAATGATTGAAAAAAAATTATTGGTTATGATTTTTTAATTGGTGTCATTTGTCTAAAACTAGATATGAGAAAAGAATCCTGTATACTTAGATTCATTTGAAACTGACCTTCTTCTGTAAAGTGTTCAATTACCCATTTTTATTAATGAACACTTGCACATATTGATAAAATTTAGAAAACTGATTATGTTAGAGTACTCTGCTAAGGAATTCAGGAATGAATTTCCTCTGTGTTTAATTAAAATATTCAGCTGTTACCTTTAACCCTCTATCTGTTCTACATTTTCTTCTACTGCTTTTGTTTCCTTGAATTTGTGGATTTGTAGAAAAAGTTATTGTTTCAGATCATTTCCATATGGAAAAAAGAGTACAGAAGTTTTTCCAATTGTAGCTGTCTCAGTTCTCCACTATCTCAACATTCACCTACATGGAAAATGAAATGGAGTCTGGATAAGAGAGCTACATTTATCAGTACAGGCCATTTTCCATTAATCATACAGTGTTTTATTGGTATTTCACTAAAATGAGCCCTTTAGAAAAGTTGAGTTGGGCCCATTATTTTGGCCTTGATGAATCCTTTTTCTGTTTTGTTTTGTTTTGTTTTTGTTTTTGTTAGCATAGCAAAAATGTAGCATAAGTATGACAATTATTTTTATTGCTAAGGATTACTCTGGTGGGCTGCTGAGATAGTTCAGGTGGGAAAGTCCCTGCTGCTAAATTGGATGACCTGAGTTTGAGCCTTAGCATCTACATGGTAGACATAGAATATGGACTCCTACAAGTTTTCCTCCTATCATTAAATGGTAACATCCGTCTCTATCTTTAACTTTCTCTGTAAATAAATTGTGATACTTATTTGCGAATGAAGTTTTTTTATTTATTTTTATACTTATTGTTCTACCATGCAATTCTGTTAGAGAAATCTAATAAGTTATCACAAAAAGAGCTCAGTTCTTGTCCTTCTGCCTGGTCCTTGTTGCTGGGGCAGACCCCTAGTTGGTTTGCTCCTGTGAAGACTCCATATCTGATACATCCTAGGGGACCCACTGCACACAGAACAGTTGGTAAGAACAACTCCCTCCCCTGCCCCGAATCCCAGAGCTGCTTCTGGGAGCCTGATGGACTCAGGATCCATCACCCACCAAAACCCCCACGCTCCTGAATACCAATCCCCTTCCTTCCTTCCCTTTTACCCCTTCAACCTAGTCCTTACTGCTAGGGCAGACCCCTATTTGGTCTATTTCCAGGAAGACTCCATATCCCAATCCATCCTAGAAAACCTGCTTCACTCAGAACAGTTGAGGACCACCTACACACAGATCAGTTGGGCCCACCACACACAGAGCAGTTAAGGATCCTCTGGTCTCAGAGCAGTTGAGGATAGGCTGCATTCAGCACAGTTGGACAACAACTTGGCTGTTCCACTGAAGATCCATCAGTCTGAAGGCCACCCAGGAGATCTACTGTAGCCAGGGCAACAGATCAGCAACTTCTCTGGCCCTGTAAAGAGCCCCCAATTGGGAGATCTCACAGGTGGTCTGATACAGTGAGGGCCACAAGCCTACCAGGAAACCAAAAGCAACCCAGGGACAAAAGAGTCAGACTCCATGGAATCATCCAGATGACCAGACACTAGGAATATCCAGATGGTGATAGGAAAGCACAAGCCTACAAGCAATAGAAGCCAAAATACAGGGGAATCATCAGAATCAAGTTCTCCCACCACAGCAAGCCCTGAATACACCAACACACCTGAAATAAGGAATCTGTCCTCAAATCCTATCTAATGAAGATAATAGAGTCATTTAAGGAGGATATCAATAACCGATTGAAAGATATACCAGAAAACACAGGTAAACAGGTGAAGGAATTGAATAAAGTGATCCAAGACCAAAATGTGGAAGTAGAAACAATAAAGAAAACACATGTGGAGGCATAATTGGAAATGGAAAACCTAGGAAAGAGGTCAGGAATTGTAGATATAAGTATTACCAACAGAAGAATACAAGAGATAGAAGAGAGAATTTCAGGTGGAGGCAGATATGTTGATCAATGGAATAGAATTGAAGACCCACACACTTATGGTTACTTGATCTTTGATAAAGAGGACAAAAATACACAATGGAAAAAGAAAGCATCTTGAATAGATGGTACTGGTCTAGCTGGCTGTCTCTAGGCAGAAACAATGAAAATAGACCCATATTTGTCACCTTGGACAAAGCTAAAGTTCAAGTGGATCAAGGACCTCAACATAAAACAAGATACACTGAATCTAATAAAAGAGAAACTGGGAAAGAGCCTTGAACTCATTAGCACTGGGAGAAATTTTCTAAACAGAACTTCAGTGGCTCACACTCTAAGATCAGTAATTGATAAATGGGACCTGATAAAACTTGAAAGCTTCTGTAAGGCAAAAGACAAATGGACAAATAGACAACCTAGATATTAAGAAAAAATGTTCAGTAACCCCACATCTGATAGAGGGCTAGTATCCAAAATATATAAAGAACTCAAGAAGGTAATCTCAAAAAAAAAAAAAATCCAAAAAATGAGGTAAATAACAAAACTGAGAATTCACAACTGAGGAATCTCAAAGGCCCAAGACACACCTAAAGAAATATTCAAAGTACTTAGTGACCAGAGAAATGCAAATCAAAACGATCATGAGATTCTACCTTACATCAATCAGAATGGATAAGATCAAAGCCTCAGGTGACAACACATGTTGGAGAGGATATGGAAAAAGAGGAACACTCCTCCATTGCTGGTGGGATTGCAAACTGGTACAACCACTCTGGAAATCAATCTGAAGGTTCCTCAGAAAATTGGAAATAGATCTACCTGAAGACCCAGCTATACCACTCTTGGGAATATACCCAAAAGGTGTCCCACCATGTCACAGTTGGATGTGTTCCACTATGTTCATAGTGAACTTATTTGTGATAGCTGGAAGCTGGAAACAATCTAGATTTCCCACAAAAGAAAAATGGATACAGAAAATATGGTTCATTTACACAATGGAATACTACTCAGCTATTAAGAATGAGAATATCCTGAATTATGCGGGCAAATGGATGGAACTAGAAAACATTATCCTGAGTGAAGTAACTCAGACCCAAAAGGACATACATGGTATGTACTCACTAATAAGTGGATATTAGCCCCCCCCAAAAAAAAAGAAAGAGAGAGAGAAAGAAAGAAAGAAAGAAAGAAAGAAAGAAAGAAAGAAAGAAAGAAAGAAAGAAAGAAAGAAAGAACAAAAGAAAGAAATGAAGGAAGAAAGGGGGGAAAAAACTGTACAGATTACCCAAGACACAGTTGACAGAACTCAAAAGCTCAACAAGCTGAAGTGCCCAAGTGAGGACTCCTCACTCCCACTTGTGAAGGCGAAGAAAGCTATCACAATTGGGGAAGGAGGGAAGGACCTGGGAGGGAAAGTGGACTGGATAATATGGGGGAAAGAGTGAGAGGGGGACCTGATCTAAAGGATCAGTATTCCATTCACTGCACCGCCCCCCTCCCCCAATACCTAAGGTATTAGGTATTAGGTAAAGGAAAAGAACTGAAACCCTGAGGGCTAGCAGAAAGAATGTAAACAGGCAATCTCAGGAAATTGGAGGATTGGGAGATCCCCCAGAATGCAGGAGAGACCTGGGAGGTGAGAGACTCCCTGGACTCATTGGGAGGGACCTTAGATTAAATGCCTAACAGTAGGGAGAAGGAACTTATAGAGCCCAGCTCCAGCAGGAAGACAGGGCATCAAGTGAATGATCTCACAGTCTCATCTCAGACCCATAATTGTTCCTGTCAGAAAAAATTACAGGGATTGAAATGGAGAGGAGCCTGAGGAAAAGAAGGTCCAGTGACAGGCCCAAAGAGGGATCCAGCTCAAGGGGAGGTCCCAAGGCCTTTCACTATTACTGAAGCTACGGAGTGTGCACAGAAAGGGATCTATCATGACTGCTCTCCGAAAGACCCAACAAGCAGCTGAAAGAGTCGGATGCAGAGATTTGCACCCAACCAATAGACAGAAGCAGCTGAACCCGTTGTTGAATTAGGGGAAAGCTGAAAGAAGGGCAATTCTGTAGGAGGACTAGCAGTCTCAAATAATCTGGACCCCTGAGATCTCTCAAATAGTGGACCACTAAACAGACAGCATACACCAGCTGATATGACCCCTCCCACCCCCAACACACATAAAGTAGAGGACTTCTGGGTCTGTGTTCATTCAGAGATAAAACAGTTAACCCTCAAGAGACTTGAGTCCCCAGGGAGTTTAGAGGTCAGGTGGGGTTGTGGGTGAGGGCATCTTAATGGAGACAGGGTGGGATGGGGAGGAGGTGTGGGATGTGGAGCGGATGGAGGGTGAATGGGGGTGTGTGTGCAGGGAATGGAATACAGAATGTAAAACAATAAATTTTAAAAAAAACCAAAAATTTGAAAAAAGAGCTCAATACATTTTCCTTTATTATATTCCCACTTTAATAAGACAGCATACAGGACAGAAAGCTATTAAGAGAAGTTTCTAATCTATTTCTATACAATATTTAAACCCAAGCAGACTTTTAAAATAAAATGTTTACATCTGTATTTTCATTCAATATTATCCTTTTTCTCTTCCTTCATTTCACCCCTTGTTCACTTCCCACTTCGCTATGACATTCACTTCCACCTTCTCATCCTCCTCTTTCTTCTCTCTTTCCCTTTCTCTCCCTATTCTACCAAAACTAGTGCTTAAACATGGGGCCTAAATGAGTCTTTCACTTCAATCTCCAGAGCACCGGGACTTCAGATATGTTCCACCAAACTTTTATCAGTGCACACAAATATTTTCTTTGCATATAAGGTATGGCAGTACCAAAAGAGCCCAGCAACAGAGTCAACTTATATTATTGTTTTTATTTAATAATCCCAAGAAAGTCTATGTTGTCTATCTTAACAGATTAAAGAATTTCTGTAAGGAAATAATATTGATTTGCTTAAATTTTTTATTTGTAAATTAGTTTGATATTAGCTTTAAAGTATATAGTTTTCATAAACTATATCTTAACATTTTATATGATATTCCTACCAAGAGATATTTGATAAATAATAGAAATCCCACATTTACTTGGAAGATGAAGAACAACCTACTCAATGATAACTTGCTCAAGGAAGAAATAAAGAAAGAAATGAAAGACTTTTTAGAGTTTAATGAAAATGAAGCCACAATATACCCAAACTTATGGGACACAATGAAAGCAGTAATAAGAGGAAAACTCAGAGCTCTGACTGCCTCCAAAAAGAAACTGGAGAGAGCATACACTAGCAGCTTGACAGCACACCTGAAAGCTCTAGAACAAAAAGAAGCAAATTCACCCATGAGGAGTAGGTAGCAGGAAATAATCAAACTCAGGGCTGAAATCAACCAAGTGGAAACAAAAAGAACTATTAAAAGAATCAACCCAATGAAGAACTGGTTCTTTGATAAAATCAAGATAGATAAACCCTTAGCCAGACTAACTAGAGAGCACAGGGACAGTATCCTAATTAACAAAATCAGAAATGAAAAGGGAAACTTAACAATAGCATCTGAGGGAATCGAAAAAATTATCAGATCCTGATACAAAAGCCTATACTTAACTGGAAAACCTGGATGAAATGGATAATTTTCTAGACAGATATCAGGTACCAAAGTTAAATCAAGATCACATTAACGATCTAAATAGTCCCATATCCACTAAAGAAATAGAAACAGTCATTAATAGCCTCCAACCAAAAGCAGCCCAGGACCAGATGGGTTTAGTGCAGATCTATCAGACCTTCACAGAAAACCTAATTCCAATACTCTTCAAACTATTCCACTACTCTACTCAATTTGTTCTATGAAGATTCAATTACTCTGATAACTAAACCACACAAAGACCCACAAAGAAAGAGAACTTCAGACTAATTTTCCTTATGAACATCAATGCAAAAATAATAAATAAAATTCTCATAAACTGAATCCAAAAACACATCAAAATGATCATCTATCATGATCAAGTAGGCTTCATCCCAGAGATGCAAAGGTGCTTCAATATATGGAAATCTCTCATCGTAATCCACTATGTAAACCAACTCAATGACAAAAAGCACATGAGCATCTCTTTAGATGCTAAGAAAGCATTTGACTAAATCCAATTCCCATTCATGATAAAAGTCTTGGAAAGATCAGAAATTCAAGGCCTATACCTAAACATAATAAAAGCAATATACAGCAAACCAGTAGCCAACATCAACCTAAATGGAGAGAAACCTGAAGCAATCACACTAAAATCAGGAACTATCAAGGCTGCCCACATTTTCCCTACATATTCAATATAGTATTTGACGTTCTAGTCAGAGAAATTAGACAATAAAAAGGAGATCAAAGGGATACAAATTGGAAAGGAAGAAGTCAAAATATCGTGATTTGCAGATGATATGACAGTATACCTAATTGACCCCAAAAATTCCACCAGAGAACTTCTAAACCTGATAAACAACTTCAGTGAAATAGCAGGATATAAAATTAACTCAAACAAATTAATGGCCTTTCTCTACAAAGGATAAACAAAGGATAAACAGACAGAAGAAATTAGGGAAACAACACCCTTCAAAATAGTCACAAACAATATAAAATACCTTGGTGTGACTTTAACTAATGAAGTGAAATATCTGTATTATAAGAACTTCAAGTCTCTGTAGAAAATAATCGAGGAAGATTTCAGAGGATGGGAAGAGCTCCCATGCTCATGGATTGGCAGGATTAATACAGTAAAAATGGCTATCCTACCAAAAGCAATCTACAGATTCAATGCAATCCCCATCAAAATTTCAACTCAATTCTTCACTAAGTTAGAAAGGGCAATTTGCAAATTCATCTGGAATAACAAAAACAAAACAAAACAAAACAAAACAAAAAAAAAACAACAACAACAAAAACTAGGATAGCAAAAACTCTTCTCAACAATAAAAGAACCTCTGGTAGAATCACCATCCATGACCTCAAGATGTACTACAAACCAATTGTGATAAAAACTGCATGGTACTAGTACAGTGACAGACAGGTAGATCAATGGAATAGAATTGATGACCCAGAAATAAACCCACACTCCTATGGTCACTTGGTCTTTGAAAAAAGAGCTGAAATCATCCAGTAGAAAAAAGACAGCATTTTCAACAAATATTGCTGGCTCAACTAGCAGTTAGCATGTAGAAGAATGAAAATTGATCCATTCTTATCTCCTTGTACAAAGCTGAAGTCTAAGTGGATCAAGGAACTCCACTTAAAATCAAAGACACTGAAACTTATAGGGGAGAAAGTGCGGAAGAGCCTGGAAGATATGGACACAGGGGAAATTTCCTGAACAAAACAGCAATGGCTTTTGCTGTAAGGTCAAGAATCTACAAATGGGACGGGACGTCATAAAATTGCAAAGCTTCTGTAAGGCAATGGACACTGTCAATAACACAAAAAGGCAACCAACAGATCGGAAATGATCTTTACCAATCCTAAATCTGATATATAATATCCATTATATATATAAAAAACTCAAGAAGTTGGACTTCAGAAAACCAAATAACCCTGTTAAAAATGGGATACAGACCTAAACAAAGAATTCTCAACTGAGGAATACTGAATTTCTGAGAAGCACCTAAAAATTTTGTTCCAAATCCTTAATCATGAGAGAAATGCAAATCAAAACAACCCTCAGATTCCATCTCACATCAGCCAGAATGGCTAAGATCAAAAATTCAGATGACCACAGATGGCTGGCGAGAATGTAGAGAGAGAGGAACACTCCTTCATTGTTGGTGGGATAGCAAACTGGTACAATCACTCTGGAAATCAGCTTGACGGTTCCTCAGAAAGTTGGACATAGTTCTATCAGAAGATCCAGCAAAACCACTCCTGTGCATATACTCAGAAGATGGTCCAACTTGTAATAAGGACACATGCTCCACTGTGTTCATAGCAGCCTTATTTATAATAGCCAGAACCTTGAAAATGTCCCTCAACAGAGGAATGGATACAGAAAATTTGGTACATTTACACAATGGAGTACTACACAGCTATTAAAAACAATGAATTTATGAACTTCTTAGACAAATGGATGTATCTGTAGGATATATTCCTAAGTTCAGTTACCCAATCACAAAAAAACATACATGATATGCAATCACTGATAAGTAGGTATTAGCCCAGAAACTCAGAGTATCCAAAATAATAATTTGAAAACACATGAAACTCAAGAAGAAGGCAGACCAAAGTGTGGACACTTTGATCTTTCTTAGAAGGGGGAACAAAATACCCACAGAAGTTACAGTGACAATGTCCAGAGCAGAGACTGAAGGAATGACTATCAAGAGATCTGGACATCTATGTCATAAATAACCACCACACCCAGACGCTATTGTAGATGCCATCAAGAGCTTGCTGACCAGAGCCTGGTATAGCTGTCTCCTGAGAGGCTCTGCCAGTGCCTGACTAATACAGAAGTGGATGTACACAGTTATCCTTTAAATGGAGCACATGGTCCCCAATGAAGGAACTAGAGAAAGTACCAAAGGAACTGAAGTTGTTTTCGGCCCCATATGAGGAACAATATGAACTAAGCAGTACCCACAGAGCTCCCTGGAACTAAACCACCAATCAAAGAAAACACATGGTGGAACTCGTGGCTCTAGCTGAATATGTAGCAGAGGATGGCCTAATAGACCATCAATGGGAGGAGAGGCCCTTAGTCCTGTCAAGGTTCTATGCCCCAGTATAAGGGAATGCCAGGGTGAACAAGCAAGAGTGGGTGGGATGGGGAGTAAGGAAAGGGAGAGGAGCTAGGTGATTTTCGGAGGGGAACCTAAGAAAGGGATAACATTTGAAGTGTAAATAAAGAAAATATCTAATAAAATAACAGAAAAAACACTCCAAACACCTTCAGAACTCTAAGTATTCCTTGACCCTTTCCTCCATATGTTACGACATCCTCTTTTTCTGAGTTACTCACATCTGTCATAAGGCATGGGCTGCTAAGCAATTTTGAATCTTTACAATAGGATCAAGTAAAACCTATGTGTATGTGGATATCCTATAATTGTGAGATTAATAAATATTCTTTTGTTAGCAAAAAAGAGAAATGTTTGAGAGAATTAAAAGTTTACTTTTATATTTCACTATTCTAGCACTAATGTATTTCACTGAAGAAAATACTGCTATCTACAATAAAACTAAGAGTAGATTTTTTGTTCTTTGCTGCTATATAAGGAACTCTTGGAGTAATGAAAAGAGGAATTCAATTCCAACCTCCTCTCTAGAGTAATTATTCTGAATGGTGACTACAATACTTTCTCTTAATCTTCTTCCTTTTTCACATAGCATTGATACTATTTAATCCATCTGTGCTATTGTCTTCTTTGAATCTTAATGCAAATGCAAGTCTTAATTCATTGTTGAAACTATAATGGTCACTGAAACTACTGGTTTTTTACCATGCATCTTACATGATAATTGTAATTTTTCTCTACTACTTTATGTCAAAGTATTCCTATACTCTACCCACATTAGATTGATCATCATTTCATGAATATTTTACCTTACTTCATATGCCTCTCCATTTGTACAGATTTGATGTGGAAAATTCTAGTTCTTTAGAAAGTTAGTTATATCACACGATGTTTTCCTGGGGCATACAGGTGAAGGATGTCTTGCTAAGGCAAACACATGACAGGCTGTTCTAATGAAGCAGACACAGGTGAAAAGATGTTTTGACATAGCAAACATGTGAAAGGACACTTGATGAAGGAGCATAAATACAACCCCACAGAGAGTAGGGGTGAAGCACTGAGCTTAGGCTTGGTTTATTTGGCCTCACTAGTATTCTCTAAAGACACACATGTATTGATTCACCTTCCATAACATGGTTGAGCTCAACTTATGATAATTTCAACATTGAGAGAAAGTTGCCCATGAGGTTCTGGTGTCTGCTTGTTAAAAGAACTGGACTGTCGCTGTTGGTTCCTTCCAGGGACCTGCTTGCCTAGAAGACGGTCTGCAGCTGCTGAATCACATTTGGTGTTTGCTATGGAACTGAACCCTTGCCAACGAATATCAAGCTTGCCCCCAAAGAGCTATTGCTCATCAGCTCCACTTCCCCCATATCCTAACAACTTTTCTCTTTCACTGCTTCTACTGATTGGTGGGCTAGAAGAAAGGTTGAACCCTTATTAAAAGTAGGTTGCAAAAAAAAATTATGCCTAAACAGATTCCTTGGTCTATATTTATGTAAAACCAGATGCTTATGCACTGAGAACTTTTCTTGATCTCTCTAATCAAAAGTACTTATCTCATTAGTGCTTCCAGAGTAGATATAGCAAATATGAATTTGAGCTTGGTTTTTCATGATATTTTGAGGGGCTTTTTGGTTATAATCACACTTGTGATTCCCTTCCCTCCCTATAGGAATTCCCTGGTTCATTTTGACAAATTAATTTTGTTGTCAGTGTTTGCTTTGTCACAGCCCTGTTGGTGCGACTTAATGTTTACAGCTTCTGATGTTCCTTAGGAATCAGAATCTCAGGCAACGTCCTTCAAGCTCTCAGAAATCTTCTGTTTCTGCCCTCTCATTCTGTAAGGTCCTATGAGCATTCAGTGCTTGGGTATTTTATAGATGCATTCCTTGGGAATTGGTTCCACAACTCTGCATTTTTGGTTGTGGTTTACTGTAGTGGTCTCCAACTGGCACGAAGAGACATTTCCTTGGTGAGAGGTGAAAGTTACAATTATCTTTCAATACTTTTATCTTGGTGTGTGTGTGTGTGTGTGTGTGTGTGTGTGTGTGTGTGTGTTGTAATACTTCAGTAATGTCAGTATTTTGAAATGTCTATTATAAAGTGAGCGAGTAAGCATACAATTGCTCAGTGAGTAAAGTGTGCCTGGTAATTAAGCCCAGAGACCTGAATTTGGATCACCAGTGTCGTCGTGAAAGCCAGCCACAGCATTATTCCTCTGTATCCCTAGCACTGGTTATAGGGAGTATAAATGCCGTATCTCTCAAGCTCTTTGACCAGCCAGAATTGCTGAATATGTCATCTCTCAATTTAAAGAGAGACTTCACTTTAAGGTTGAGCATAAACAGGAGTAAAAAATTGGCACTGTTCTTTTCACACATGAGCACAGACATCCATGAAGAACACTTTCAAATAAAGTGTACACACCATAAACACCCACATGAGTCCACACATATACTACATACATACACACATACAAACCCTATACACATACTCACACAGACGCACACACACACACACACACACACACACACACACACACACACACACAGAGTGAGAGAGAGAGAGAGAGAACAGCAAGATAAACACATTCTTCAAATATTACATAAAGAAAACATTATAACTATAAATTAATTCATAAAAACTAAAACCTAAGCAAATGTTGCATCATAAAACTAGATTGCATTTGAAGTGGCATTGTCATTATCTGCCTTTAAAAATAAATATATCAATGATGTGTGGCATTTAGAACTATTTCCAAAGAGTTTTTATCACTTTATTATTATTTACTCTTTTAATGGGAAAATCTCATGTCGTTACATTACCAACATTGTATTCCAGTCCATGAGGACGTTTCTATAGTGAAACTGATGTGCTTGACCCTTTTTTGTAAAATTTTCTTTTTATAAAAGCAATTTTAGGATTTAAAGTCATCAAGCAAATAATTAATTGCTATTTTTATTCTTGCAGTGTGTTACCAGAGAGAACTCTATTAAATGTTGTACAATTGAATCTTATAGCTTATGTGTCAGGTATAAAATTCAAATATCCATGGTGCTAAGCAAAAATGGAAATAGAAGTTAGACAATATTTGAAAATGGAAATATATTAAATAAGTGTAAAAACTTGTGAACTCATATTAATAGAAATCTTACCATAAATAGGGTTGAGAAAATTAAGGCATATTATTAAAATCAAACCTGCTGCTCTTTATAAACAAGAAATCTGATAATATTTTTGAAGTGTTTTAAAGGCTTTAAAAATATCCCACTTTTTCACATAATCTGTATGTGGTTTGTATCATTTAAAATATTCACTATCTGTCTATTTGTAGAAGATGCTTGACAGTCGCTGGCTTTAGAGCCGATATTTGACAAGAACAATAATGACATAAAGAAAGCATACTTTCTAAGAAAATAATAAAGAACAGAAAGAAAACTTAAAGAAATTAGAGGGAAACTGTCAAGATAAGGGTAGAAAGTAATAAAATGCCAATCAAGGACATGGTGCCTCGCGTCCAAGCAAGTGTTGTTCCTTTCAATGTCTAATAAGAAAGACAAGCTGCTGGTGAGACAGATCAAGAAAAAGAATGACTAGACACAAATGAACAGTGTGATGAATGAAAAAAAAAAAAAGATGGCGCTATAGATCCTCCTCTCTGTAACAAGTAACTACGGGCTGCAGCCAACTAGAGAGAGAAGATCTGGTCCCATAAATGTTAGAACTTCATGCCGTACCAGAGAACATGATGCTGCATGTCTGAAGACCCTCATGCCCCTGGTTGCAAATGTGTATAAATATAACAGGTATTTCTCTGTGGGACTGTGACAGGCAGCCTATTTTGGTTGAATGGGGCTTGCTCTGGTGACCCAATAGAGAAATCTACAAGGAACGGAAAGGTAGGCGAAGTTCCCAGAATCAGGTGCCTGTCCATAAATCTGTGACTATCCGTCACGCAATGTCCCAAGATTCTGGCAATGTGGCTAGACTCCACCTCCACAGTTACCTGACTATAGCCAGATATGCTCCTCAGCACAGTTACCTGGCAACAGCCTGATAGCCCAGTCCACTATAAGAGGGGCTGCTTGCAAACACAGAAGTGGATGCTCACAGTCAGCTATTGGATGGATCACAGGGCCCCCAATGGAGGAGCTAGAGAAAGTACCCAAGGAGCTAAAGAGATCTGCAACCCTATAGGTGGAAAAACATTATGAACTAACCAGTACCCTGGAGCTCTTGACTCTAGCCGCATATGTATCAAAAGATGGCCTAGTCAGCCATCACTGGAAAGAGAGGCCCATTGTACTTCCAAACTTTATATCCCCCAGTACAGGGGAATGCCAGGGCCAAAAAGTGGGAGTTGGTGGGTAGGGGAGTGGGGGGGAGAGTATGGGGGACTTTTGGTGTAGTGTTGGAAATGTAAATGAGGAAAATACCTAATAAAAATATTTTAAAAAAAAAAGAGGGGCTGCTTGGCCTCTCTTCGCTCTCTTTAGCCCTCACCTTTCTTACCCTCTAGCTCTCCTTTTCTCTCCCCCCCCCCTCTCTCCACGTGGCCATGGCCAGTCCCCCTCTCTCTTTCTACCTCCTCTCCTTCTTCCCTGCCTTTCTATAATAAAGCTCTAAAACCATAGACTGTCTCTGACCATCAAGGCCCACGTTCTTGAATGATGGGATAGGCTTTCTCCTAAGGAGCCGCATCTAACCTCCCACCAGAAGGCCATCCTGTGTGTTCCAGCCATGAACCTGACCAAGTACTCTTGACCATGTGGGAACCATCCAGCACCCCCTCTCCCCTTGCCCTCTCCTCCCTTTATCCCTGGGGCTGAGTGCCACCCCAGGGCCCCTATTTTGTTCTCAGGTCCTCTGCCATATCCAGCGTGGAATGCCGGAGGCTAAGAACCTGGTACCTGCGGCTGCCCCTTGTCCACCACCTGCTGTGTGGGGTCTGTGGCATAACATGGCCATATGCCCACCTGGGGCTGCATGGAAAGCATGCACAGTCCTCCCGCCTCTGCCTGCCCAGAGCACCTGAACTCTGGCAGGACATGTGTTCTCTCCCACTCCCCTCTTTCCCCGCATACCCAAAGCCCCTCATTTCTCCATCTATGTCTTTCTAATATATATATTAGAAATATTTATATAACATAAACCCATATATATAAATATATATATATGTGTGTGTTTATATTATATAAATTATTATGTAGTACATATTACAATTAATGTTTTATATATAATTATAAATATAAATTATATGAAATATAAATATAATATATATGTACATACATACACAAAAGAAACCTCTTTAATTCTAAAAATACAATTCAGAATTGTTTCTTTTTTTAATTAGGCATAGTCTTTTGGAGATTTCATTTAAAAATTGTCTATTTTTCTGTGTGTGCATGTGTATTGAATGTGGTAAATAATGTGGTGTGTGTGTCTGTGTGTTTATGTGTGTGTATACATGAGATGTTGATTTTTTTCTTATTATACATACAGAACTCATCAGTTTTATGCTTTAAAACAAACAAAAAACTAGAAACTAGAATTTCAAATCCTACTGAAATCAATGTATTAATCTCATGGAGCAGAATCTCCACATGATCTAGATCCTTATTGTTTTTTTTTAAAGAACAGATGTGTCACAAATCTGTAAAATAAAATTGATTATCTGTTTTAAACTGCCCTATTTCTCAATATTTCCAATACTGTAATGAACCAAGGACAGAGAAGAAACACTTAATTTTTCTACTTTGTGAAATGTGAGTAAGTGATGCTCAGAGTTGACTGTGTTATAATTTCTGGAGTCCTTATCATATAATATACCACAAACAAACTATTATTTTCAAATAAGAGGATCAAACTCAGATTATCTTCAATGGTGGGCAAATGCCCTACTCAGTCCAACTTTTTAATATGATTGAGTGAACAGCATTATCCTAGCTAGGATAGATATAGTTAGATTTATTTCTAAAAGGATTTGAAAATATCAAACATAAACAAAAAATGATAAGATGATGGATGCCTAGAGGAGAAAATGATACTATTTTCCTCGGTATGAAGATAGAGAAGGGTGCCAACAGTCCAGCAATATAAACATTAATTAGAACATAGAAGGGCAAAGAAACACATTCTCTAAGAAATCTCTATCGAAAGGAATTCAGACTATAAAACTTGTGTAGCCTTGAGTTTCCAACAACTTAACAATAAACGTGTGTTCCTTTTGTGCTACAAACTACATGGAAGTTTGTTAGAGCATCAATATTAAAAGGGATTTCTGGGACATCATTTGAAGGACTTCTAACAGGTTCTAATGATCTCAGCAAAGTTAATATTGAGTATAGCATGGGAGTTAGGGAAATTTTATAACTATACAGTTTATGCAGATAGCTGATGGAAATAGAAATATTAAATTATTTTTGACATCTTAAAAGTAATTGAAGGACATAGAGTAGAAAATATATATTGTCTGAAAAAATCCAAAGATTTAAATGTGGAGTTTTGACAGAAATATAATATTGAACATGTGTTTGTGCATGAAAGGAAAAGATGTACATTGTGGAAAGTTTTTTATTTTAATGTATTTGGGGTATTTTTTATATTATACTATCATTACATCATTCATTCTCTTAGTGCATATATACATAGCAAAATTGAAAATGTTAAGGTAGGCTGGAAAGCCCAAAAAGCCTCAACCCTATGCAAAGAATTATAGTAAAGTAAGAAATGCTGAGAGTGGGAGAAATAATCTTTAGGGAAGAGCATACTAACTGCTTATTTCTAATATCAGAGGATCAACACTGATGATATAAAACAAGGAATCTTATACAACTGATAATGTTGCAATTTCCTTATTTAAATTACCTACATCATCACAATGATGTCACTTTGATGAGTCAGTAGGTAAATGCCCTTGCTGTATACATTAGTTAAGGTTTCCCATTGCTGTGAAGAGACACTGTGACCAAGGTATCTCTCATAAGGAACAGTATTTGATTGGTGCTGGCTTGCAGTTTCAGGGGCTTAGTCCATTATCATCATGGTGGGAAGCATGGTAGCATTTAAGCAGGCATGGTGCTGAAGGAACTGGGCATCCTACATCTCTTGTGGTGGTGGTGGTTGTTGTTGTTGTTGTTGTTGTTATAAGTTAGTATAATTTATTTTCATGATTAAATAACCACAAATACAGTATATTCTTAAAAATCCCTTTCCTCCCATCTTAACAAACCTGAAGAGTATAAATTACTAGGGCACTGTGGGGAATGTAGGCAATTAGAACTCAAACTAGGTTTGAGCAGTGTTGTTTATGGGAGCTTTACACATCCTTTTTCAAATCCATTTCTCTTGCAGCTAGATTCGCCATATCTGGACTTCTAGAGAAGGGTGGGATGGCCAACCTGACAAAACACACATCAAAAAAAAAATCTCTGTTTATAAGGTGTGCAAGGGTACACCTTAGAACAGAAATTGAGGGACCAGCTAACCAATGACTTGTCCAACTTCAGATACATCCATAGGAAGTATCCAGCCAAACTCTGACAATATTAATGATATTCTGCTATGCTGGCAGACAGGAGTCTAGAATAATTGTCTTTTGAGAGACTTCATGCAACAGTTGACAGAAACAGATGCAGATATCCACAGACAAATATTAGGCAGAGCTCAGGGAGTCTTGTAGAGACCTACATCTTTATCCACAGGGAGCAGAAGGAGACTGTGTGCTACACTGAATATAGTTTGAGGATAGGAGATCTCAATGCCTTCTCCCACAAGGATACAGTTCCTCTAACAAGGACATACCTATATCAACAAGGCCACACTTTCTAATCATACCTCTTCCTATGGGCGAAGCATTCACACTCATGAGTACCCATAGCCTATCACAGTCTCATCAGTGTTTAAAATCCAAAATTGAAAGTCTCTTCGAAGATTCATGCATTATTTTACTGTAGTCCACTATAAAAATCAAAATCAAAATGCAGTTCACATACTTCCAACATAAACCTTCTGTTGTAGTGGGTTTTTACTACTGTGAACAGACACCATGACCAAGGCAACTCTTATAAGGACAACATTTAATTGGAGCTGGCTTATAGGTTCAGAGGTTCAGTCCATTATCAAGACAGGAACATGGCAGCATCCATCCAGGTATAGTGCAAGAAAAGCTGAGAGTTCTACATCTATGTCTAAAGGCTGCTCGCAGAATACTGGCTTGTAGGCAGGTAGAATGTGGGTCTTAAAGATCACACCCATAGTACTACTCCAACAAGGCTACACCTACTCCAACAGGGCCACACCTTCTAATAGTGCCACTCCCTGGGCTGAGCATATACAAACCAGAACACCTTCCCGTTCCAAAACGTAGGGAAGTGATCACAGTGACAAAATACGGGACAAAAGCAAGGCCTGAAAAGATCTGTGCACACCCCAAACTCTACATGCCCATGTTTAATATCAAAATGCTCCTCAGATGTCCACCTCCTTCCAGCTGTGTGACTGAAACACAATTCTTTTCCTTGGGCTAGTTGAACTCTCAGTTAGCAGCATCCCTTGGCAGATATCCCACCCACATCTCTGGCATGAACAATATCTTGAGGTCTTCAAGGCAATCTAGGCTTCACCTTCACAGTTTATACAATGACCCCTCAGGGCCTTCATGAAAGGACACTCCTGCCACAAACCCAACTTGGTAGCAAAGGGAGATTCTATAACCCCTTTCTTCTATTCTTGATTCTTAAACCAGCATAATGTGGCCAAAGATGCCAAGTTCTGCTCCATGCTGGGATTAGAGAGTAGCTCAGCTATTTAATTACATCCTTACCAGTTCCCAGTTTTCAACGGTTTTGGTTTCCTTTTCTGCCTAAATTTGGATATCCTTGGATTTGATCTGTAAACCAGGCCAGTGTTAAACTCAGAGATCTCCTTGCCTTTGTCTCCTGAGTGATGGGATTAAAGGTGAATACTACCAACCCTGGACCCAATCTTTCTTTAATTTCATTTCATACTATGGAAGAGTAGCTGGTTGGGATATTGCCCTGAGGTTACCACATGCTTAATCCCATTAAATAACTTTAATCTGTTTCTCTCCTTGGACACATGATTTAGCACTATCCCAATCCCTGACACCCATCTATTTTTTTTTAATTAGATATTTTCGTCATTTACATTTCAAATGCTATCCCCAAAGCCCCCTATACCCTTCCCCCACCCTGCTCCCCAACCCACCCACTCCCACTTCCTGGATCTGGCATTCCTCTGTACTGGGGCATATAATCTTCGCAATACCAAGGGCCTCTCCTCCCATTGATGGCCGACTAGGCCATCCTTTGTTACATACGCAACTAGAGACACAGCTCTGTTTCTTGAACCATACATTTTGTATCTTTTCTTCTGCAACTGGCTCTGTTTTATCAAAATGTTCTTCTGAACATAGAATAGAGTCTATAATGGTCTATTTTAAGATTTCCTTTACCAATGCAATTAATCAAAATCATTTCACCTGAGCTTCAGGCAAACTCTTCAAACAAGGTCAAAAACAACAATGTTCGTTACCAAAATATTACAAGAATGATTTCTAGCCACGTGGTGGTGGCTCACACCTTCAATCCCAGCACATGGAAGGCAGAGGCAGGTGAATTTCTAAGTTCAAGGCTAGCCTGCTCTACAAAGTGAGTTCCAGGACAGCCAGAGCTATACAGAGAAACCCTGTCTCGAAAAACAAACAAAAACAAGCAAACAAACAAAAATGATCTCTAGGCAATTTTCTAAAATTCTTGAGCCAGGCCTCTAAAACCACCCTCAGTGCCACTGCCTTCCATCTCACACTAGAACGGCCCATCAAGTCCAACTTAAAACTTTCAACTGCATTTGTAATTCATAATCCCAAAGTTCAAAAAAACATTTATTCCCCATATTTCTAACAAGTATATTTGAAACTGTGAAAATGAATTAACTTTTTAAATGATAGAATACTGCATAATATGTCACTACACGCCCACTTTAACACTTAGAAGAAAAGAAATTTGTATCCAAGAAGTCAGGGCTCATACATTTGAAAATTAAAAAAAAAATGTTTAAATTTTAGTTTCATTTTCCACGTAAATTAAAACTGTAATTATCTTCTTAATTAAAAAACAATTTGATATTGAAAGTATATCTTATGAAGGAACATAGCAGAACTAAAATTATTTTATTATTTTAGTGCATTACTTAAGGATTAAGTTCATGACAATTTAAGTTCAAACTAAATTACCTGGTATGATTACTATTCCACCCACTAAAGGCAAATAAAGAAACCTGAGAAATGGAGAGAAAAAGCAATGCAAATGGTAAATTTCTACATAAATTATTTGACAGGTAACTTTTGTTAGATATCTAATGTTTGTAGAGAAAAATCTTATTCATGTATCTGTCTTCCTGCCTCCTTTTTAGAATAAGTGGTGCAGATGAGGACCATGAGATAACATCAAGACAGTTCTTCCAGGATGTATACTGACTATTTGGGATCTTAGCAGCAACAGCAGCAGCACTCCTATGCCACATAGAGAATGCTAGCCTGACAAGCTCACTGTCCAAAGATGAGAGCTGTTTCTGGTATTGATGTATTTTTTTCATTTTAATTTGTACACAAAAGTTGAAAAGTAAAGACCTATATATGAACGTGTAAATGTACACATGTGTATATTTATATACATATTAAATTGGGTATCCCAGTTTTCTTAATTGACATGTCATAGCTACTGTTCATACATAAGATTACATAGAGTCCATATTCTATTTATAAGCAAGTGATTATGAGGTGCCTAGCCACAAAAGGGAAATTTGTCACCTAACCCATTTACTCGAGCCCCAGGCACATGAGAGAAGCAGAAGTTGAAAGATTATTAGAGTCTGATTACTTGAAAACTGATGAATTATAGTCTTTTCTGTGGAATGTTGTCCCTGTACACTTTTTTAATCAATCAATTAATTAATTTTTACACTCCCTTCCCCTGTCCACCCACAGCTCCTCCCCATACCGCTGTCTTTACATGGATGCCACTTGACCTCTAAGCTCCCTGGGGCCTCCTGTCTATTTAGGGTTAGGTGCATCTTCTCTGAATGAACACAGTCCCAGCAGTCCTCTGCTGTATGTGTGTTGGGGGCCTCATATCAGCTAGTATATGCTGCCTGTTTGTTGGTCCCTTGTATGATAGATCTCAGGGGTCCACTTTAAATGAGACTGCTGGTCCTCCTACAGGGTTGCTCTCCTCCTCAGCTTCTTTCAGTCTTTCCCTAATTAAAAAACAGGGGTCATCAGCTTCTGTCCATTGGTTGGGTGCAATTATCTGCGTCTGACACTTTCAGCTGCTTGTTGGGTCTTCCAGAGTACGGTCATGCTAGGTCCCTTTTTGTGAGCACACCATAGCCTTAGTAATAGTGTCAGACCTTGGGACCTTCCCTTGAGCTGGATCCTTGTCACTGGTCCTTCTTTTCCTCAGGCTCCTCTCCATTTCCACCCTGTAATTATTTTAGACAGGAACAAAAATGGTTCAGAGTTGTCACTGTGGGATCCCCGCCCCTCATTTGATGCCCTTTCTTCCTGATTGAGGTGGGTCCTATAAGTTCCCTCTCCCTACTGCTGGGCATTTCATCTAAGGTCCCTTCCTTTGAGTCTTGCGAAACACTTACCTCCCAGGACCCTGGCCCCCCCAACCTCCTTCCTCCTGAGATTACCTGTTTCCAATTTTTCTTTTGGCCCTCAGGACTTCAGTCCTTTTCCCTCACCCAATACCAGATTAGGTTCCCCTCTCCCCCCCACCCCGACTTAACCACAACCCCCTGTCCACTTTCCCTCCCAGGTCACTCCCTCTCCACTTGTTAATGCTTTCTTCTCCCTCCCAAGTGAGGAGTCCTCACTTGGGCACTTCAGCTTGTTGATCCTTTAGAATTCTGTGGACTGTGCATTCTGTACTTTTATTTTTTGGCTAATATCTACTTATTAGTGAGTACATAACATGCATGACCTTTTGGATCTGAGTTACCTCACTCAGGGTGATATTTTCTAGTTCCATTCATTTGCCTGCAAAAGTCAGGATGTCCTTGTTCTTTTTTTTTTTTTTTTTTTTTTGGATATTTTCTTTATTTACAGTGTTTCCCCCTTTCCAGGTCTCCCTTCAGAAACACCCTATCCCATCCCCCTCCCTCTGCATCCCCCACTCCTGTCTTCCTGCCCTGGCATTCCCCTATACCTGACATCGAACACTCTCAACCCCAAGGGCCTCTCCTCCCACTGATGTCCAGCAAGGCCTCTGTTCATAGGGGCCTTACTTTTGATAGCTGGAAGCTAGAAACAACCTAGATGTCCCACAACAGAAAAATGGATACAGAAAATGTAGTTAATTTACACAATGAAGTACTTCTCAGCTATTAAGAACAAGGACATCTCCATGCATACTCTTTGGTTGGCATTCATGGCTCCTGCCACATATGTGTCTGTAGTGTTTTATTTCTGGGTCTTCAATTCTATTCCATTGATCAACATGTCAGTCTCTGTACCAATACCATGTAGTATGTATCACTATTGCCCTGTAGTAAAGAATGAGTTCTGGAATGGTGATTCCCCCATCTGTTCTTTTATTGTTATGTATTGTTTTTTCTATTCTGGGTTTTTTGCCTTTCCAGATGAATTTGAAAATTGCTCTTTCCACAACTTTGAAGAATTGTGCTGGGATTTTGATGGGGATTGTGTTGAATCTATTGATTGCCTTTGGTGGCCATTATTACTATGTTAATTCAGCCAATCCATGAGCATGGGAGATGTCTGCATTTTCTGAGATCTTCTTTGATTTCTTTCTTGAGAAACTTGAAATTATTGTCATACAGACCTTTCACTTGTTTGGTTAGATTTACCCCAAGATATTTTATATTATTTGTGGCTCTTTTGAAGGGAATTGTTTCTCTAATTTCTTTCTTAGCCTGTGTATCATTTGCATACAGTAAGGCTACATATTTATTTGAGTTATTTTTTTTTGTATCTACCCACTTTATTGAAGTTGTTAATCAGTTGGACAAGTTCACTTCCTACATACACACATAGATGTCCCTTTATACTTAGGAAAATATTAAATATACCATCTAAATGACTTCATAGAAATCAACAGCTGCTGTGCCTTAATTTACTCAAACAAATAATATTGATATTCATCATATATTTGTAATGTGCTTTGAAAATATAAGCTTAATATGTATAAGTATCTCCAATAAGCTTCTTGTAAACATTATTTTATACCTTTCACCCAGATACAATAATCAGGTAGCAGCCTGTAGTTGGCCTGCAGCCTGTATCCTGCAGTAAGCTAGTAATACTAGGGTACAGATGTCCACCTATATGTGGTTGTAATAATGAACAATAGTCATTCCCAGAGCCATGCTTGACACATATATCCCTGTCTGTGGCTATGACTGAGAATATGATTTATCATTATAAAAAACATCAACTCATTTTCCACCCCTGTGTATGACCCTGATTATCAAAATTCAGAGAGACCCATACATAGGTCCCACACAAGACTGACTTAGTTTCTCAGCAATCTTGAACACTATCCTAGAGCCTCTATTACAAACTTCTTGAAATCCTAACTAGCAGAGCTTTAACACCCTTTAAATCAAATATGCATTTCATTTGGAAAAGTAAAACTGCATTGTTCTCTGATTTGATACTATTGGAAATCCCGTTATGAAGGGATAATTCAATGGGTACAGAAATAAATAAACCAGAGTCTTTTCCTTCAACAAACTGGGTAGAGAGGTGGGTTCAGAAGTAGTGCCTAATTAATGCGAGGAATGTGCTGTGTCAGTTAACAACCAAGGAAAGAAGAAACAGATGCAGTACACCCAAATAACGACTATTTAATGAACACATCAGAAGGATATTCATGAGCCACTCTCACAGAGTAACCTGCTCACACTGCCTTTTCTAATCCTCTCAGTTTAGAAACATCTGCACGGAAATGGTACTCCAGGAGATGTTTCCCTCTGTCTCTCACTTTCAAGTATTCATTCACAGTTCATATAACTACTCCAGAGTTCAAGTTCTCTTATGTGAAAATGAGAATGTAAACCATTTCACAGATATCAAGTCTGGCATCAATGTTACTTTTAAAACTCTCATGATTCATTAAAACCCTTCATTGTCACCGCATACCGAATCTCTATTAAGTGCTTAAGTGCCGCCGAAGTACTTAACAACAAGTACTCATACACCATTCACTGGCAGCACTCATTGTGTGAAGTGTATGCACTCACATAATAAAAGCCAAATGTACTATGTTTTCAATAATTATAATATGCACACTTAACACAGATCCCTGTTGTCAGATTTAGTTAAGCACTACCAATTTTTGAATAAGCACTTCACATCTATACTCATATTTAGATGCAAAGCTGGCAGAGTTTCTAGATCAGCACTCACTGAAGAGGAACTGCAAAGGAAACATAATAAAACGCAATAACAATGAAATAGCATGGGAAGTAATTATTGACTTAAACACTGGAAGTAATACTATATGGCAAATGTTATATTTTAGTGGTCATATAATATTGTATTAACTACTCTTTTGAATGATCGACTGAAAAAGGATTTTAGGAAAAAACATAGTGACTCAAAATCGTCACTGGGAGAAAAAAAAATCCTGCAATTCTTTCTAATACGAATAGAATGTAGAAAGAGTCATTGAGTTTTGTCAAATCCATGAAATATCATCAGAAAATCAGAAATGTTCATGAATTGAACTCAGTTGTTCTGATAATCAGTGTATTCACCTATGGACCTTTCTAGCTCCTGGATTTGCTAATTTTACTTTTTTTATTTTTTTTATTTTTAAATCAAACTGTAATGAAAGCTAGTGAGAAAAATTTGTAAATGAACTCTTGATGATATGGTTCAGTCATCACTAGAGAAGTTTCAGTGTTCTTCCAAAAAAAAAAAAAAAAAAAAAAAAGGAAAAACACTTTGATTTTTTGGTAAGGCCACTGAAGCAACTCTTCTTTGTGTATGATGGGCTCCAGTGAGCCTCACTCATATGCCATTAGGTGGCACAGCTTCTTCATTTAAATAACTGCCATTGGTAGTAGACATGGTTCTTCTAAAGTCAATAACCACGGTGATTTTTTGTTATTCTGGATATTGGTGCCTTGTTCTTTTGGTGTTTGCTAGCACTCTGGTGTCTACTCCAGGCTGCAGACTGGAACGTTTTCTTCATCTAAGGAGCAAATGTAAACTTAGATGTTGCATTAAAGTCATTATCTATGTATTATGCCCCAAAGTGGTGAATGTGGAGTGATGTATAATGCAAGGTGATTCCTTTTTCAGTTTTTATTTTGTCATTCATATTTGAAACTTAAACTTAATTTGAACTCAATGAAATTTGTATGCATTCCTCTTTGTTAGATGATTATCGTCCTACAAATTGCACGATGTCTCTCAGAAGAGTTCCTTTACTGGACTCTATTTAATTATTAAGATTGATAAATGCTTAGAGTGTAAGAAGCTATGACAAATGTTCCAGACATCACTGAGACAATGCAGGACAAAGTGTTCAAACTGGCAGCTAAGAGCAATGGGTTTTACACAGACAGAAGCTCTGTGTGTTACTGGTCCTTCTCATAAACAACAAATGGCTTTTGTATGTGACAGAACAGAATAAACAGTTCACATGTGTCTCAATGAAGAAACAAGGAATATTTCAGAAGACCATAGATTCTCCTAGAGATATTTTGAAATGCTAAATATTAATAACAAAATGCGTTGTAGAAATCAGTTTTCTAGAAAGTCTTTTTCAAGCTGTAATAATTGCTTAATTATGCAAGAATTTTTTTAAAGATTGGTGAAAGCCTTTTGGATTGAAATAATTGTCTTCAATTGATTACTGAATGTGTCAAATATGATGGTGCCAAAATTAATCAGTTTGAAAAGCAAAATCAAAAGCTGTCAAACATTAACGGGCTTCTTTCATCCCGTTTTATCCAACGTCTATTCTTCTGTTAGAGCAAAAGGAATCCTAGGTCTTTATTATTTATACAATTATTCACTTGTCGTGCATCTTTTCTTTTCTCTGAAGTTAATCTTTTTGAGGGGATGATTGAATTATGCTGGTAACTGCAAAGAAGACAACAAAATGAACTTCATAGTCTATACGCTTCATAATAAAAGTTACCTCCCCTACTGTTAAACTCTCCTTGACTACTTCAGTCAGCATTTGCAACTCTTTGGCTGTATAAGATCCTTTAATTTCATCTTATTTTTGTCCTTACTGATTCCACCTGCCTAGAAAATCTTGCAGCACAGCTCGCATTCTCATTCTCAAGTTTGGAGACATTAGCATCATGAACCATACAAATTTTTGTATGATTTCTCATAAGTCAAGGTCAATATTTTCTGTGCTGTTTCGTAGAGATTTTATTGTGTGCTGCTATTTTAAATTCTTTGGACTGTATTATAGTAACATTTGATTTGCCAATTTCTCTCACTATACCAGGTATTTCCACTGCATAGAGACAAAGTAGCATCTCTGTTTGCATTCCATTAGTGCTACTGTTGATAGAGACGATGTGCGCAACAATGCTTGTTGAATGAAGGAATAAATTTTTCATTGCTTAGACATTAAGATAAATTTATCCATGTAAAGTCTCCCTTTTGTTATTATTTGTACTGTATGTCTTGCAGCTACCACAATAGCTACAAAAACAATAGGCATTTACTGAAGGCTTATCTGCATTTGGGCAGTGAGCTAATGGCTTCACATTCATTATTCATTGCATTTAATGCATGCAGCAATCTTCTGAGGTAGGCAAAATTGTCTTCATTTTAAGATAAGGAAAATGAAGAAAGAGAGATCACATATAGAGTAAATATTAGTGTCAAGATTTTAAAATAATGCCAATTGGACTCTAGCACATGTATAGTTTGAAGATGTACCAAATACCTCCTTACATGTTTGATATTCCATATAGTAGAATGTGTTTACTCAGAAACGAACAAATCATCTCAATATGCTCTTCCCCTTAAATATATAAGAGATGATGTTTCATCTCAAAGTTACTAGTACTTTCATCTCTATACTTTATATTATAATATTAATGCAGAGTGATGGTTTGATAGAAATCCATTGTTTATTATGGTAGTCTTTTATACACAACTAGTTTACCACTCTGTGGTCCTACATTATCAATACTTTAATTTAAATTATCTCACCTTTCAGTCGGCACCAGCACCAGCTCACCATGAGTGCATAGTCAGCAGGTACCACAAGGTTACCTAGAGGACTCTCTACATGATCTTAGGACCACCTGTGAGTGTAACACAATTTCTGTTTCAATTCAATCGCACAGGACCAGAGACAGCATAAAGGAAGCAGAAAACTCAGCCTGACCAAGGTAACAAATCCTTTCCAGTAGGTGCCAGCAACAGGTCACCTAGGCGCAGAGTCAGTGGACACCACCAAGGTCACTAGAGGACAACTTCTGAGGCAGACCCCTTTTTGGGCTCCAGACATCTGGGCACCTTCCTTGCCAGAGGGGAGGTGTCTGCCCTGCCTGGGAGGACTTTGCAGGAGCACCTGGGGGAGCCATCTTGGTTCCTAGATCCCTCCAAGACTAGTCTGCTCAGGTGAGAGTGTGGACTATAGAAGCTAACAGCTTCTGGGACAGGCCAAAGCAACACAGCTTCTGGACAGGGGCTGTTTCAGGCCTCCATCTTCTGCCAGGAGGTAGGTCTGAGCACCAGAAATCTGTGCACCTTCCCTGTAAGAGGAGAGCTTGCCTGCAGAGAGGGCTCTCACTAAAGAAACTCAGAGGAAAGATCTAATCTCCCAGGTCTGCTGATAGAGGCTAACAGAATCACGAGAGGAACAAGCTCTAACCAGAGAAAGCTATAACAACTAACTGTAGAAATTACCAGATGGTGAAAGGCAAACTTAGAAATCTTACTAACAGAAACTAAGACCTCTCACCATCATCAGAACCCAGCACTCACACCTCACTGAGTCTGGGGCACCCCAGCACACAGGAAAAGCTAGACCTGGATTTAAAAGCATATTTCATGATGATGGTACAGGACATCAGGAAGGACTTTAAAAACTCACTTGAAGAAATATAGGAGAACACTGCTAAACAGTTACAAGTCCAAAAAAAAAAAAAAAAAAAAAAAAAAAAAAAAGGAAGACACAACCAAACAGGTAGAAGTCCTTAAAGAAAAACAGAAAAACACCTCCAAACAGGTGATAGAAATGAACAAAACAATACTAGACCTAAAAAGGGAAGTAGACACAATAAAGAAAACCCAAAGTGAGGCAACGCTGGAGATAGAAACCCTAGGAAAGAAATCTGGAACCATAGATGCCAGCATCAGCAACAGAATACACGAGATGGAAGAATCTCAGGTGCAGAAGATTCCATAGAGATCATCTCGGCACAACAATCAAAGAACATGCAAAATGCAAAAAGATCCTAAGTCAAAACATCCAGGAAATCCAGGACACAATGAGAAGACCAAACCTACAGATAATAGGAGTAGATGAGAATGAAGATTTTCAACTTAAAGGGTAAGCAAATATCTTCAACAAATTGTAGAAGAAAACTTCCCAAACCTAAAGAAAGAAATGTCCATGAACATACAAGAAGCCTACAGAACTCCAAATAGACTGGACCAGAAAAGAAATTCCTCTCGACACATAATAATCAGAACAACAAATGCACTAAATAAAGATAGAATATTAAAAGCAGTAAGGGAAAAAGGTCAAGTAACATATAAAGGAAGGCCTATCAGAATTACACCAGACTTTTCACCAGAGACTATGAAAGACACAAGATCCTGGACAGAGGTTATACAGACACTAAGAGAACATAAATGCCAGCCCAGGCTACTATACCCAGCCAAACTTTCAATTACCATAGATGGAGACACCAAAGTATTCCACAACAAAACCAAATTCACACATTACATTTCCAGGAATCCAGCACTTCAGAGGATAATAACAGAAAAATAAAATACAAGGACAGAAACCACACCCTAGAAAAAGCAAGAAAGTAATCCTTCCACAATCCTAAAAGAATACAGCCAGAAGAACAGAATGCCAACTCTAACAACAAAAATAAAAGGAAGCAACAATTACTTTTCCTTAATATCTCTTAATATCAATGGACTCAACTCCCCAATAAAAAGACATAGACTAACAGACTGGCTACACAAACAGGAACCAACATTTTGCTGCTTACAGGAAACCCATCTCAGGGAAAAAAGATAGACACTACCTCAGAATGAAAGACTAGAAAACAATTTTCCAAGGAAACAGTCTGAAGAAACATGCTAGAGTAGCCATTCTAATATCTGATAAAATCAACTTCCAACCGAAAGTCATCAAAAAAGACAGGGAGGGACACTTCATACTCATCAAAGGTAAAATCTTCCAAGAGGAACTCTCAATTCTGAATATCTATGCTCCAAATATAAGGGCAGCCACATTCATTAAAGAAACTTTAGTAAAGCTCAAAGCACACATTGCACCTCACACAATAATAGTGGGAGACTTCAACACTCCATTTTCATCAATGTACAAATCATGGAAACAGAAACTAAACAGGAACACAGTGAAACTAACAGAAGTTATGAAACAAATCGATTTAACAGATATCTACAACATTTTATCCTAAAATAAAAGGATATACCTTCTTCTCAGCACCTCATGGTACCTTCTCCAAAATTGACTATCTAATTGGTCACAAAAAAGCCCTCAACAGATACAAAATTATTGAAATTGTCCCATGCATCCTATCATATCACCATGGACTAAGGCTGATCTTCAATAACAACATAAATAGTAGAAAACCAATATTCATATGGAAACTGAACAACACTCTTCTCAATGATACCTTGGCCAAGAAAGGAACAAAGAAACAAACTAAAAACTTTTTAGACTTTAATGAAAATGAAGCCACAACATACCCAAACTTATGGGACACAATGAAAGCATTTCTAAGAGGAAATCTCATAGCTCTGAGTGCCTCCAAAAAGAATCTAGAGAGAGCACACACTAGCAGGCTGACAACACTCTTAAAAGCTCTAGAAAAAAAAGGAAGGAAGCAAATTCACCCAAGAGGAGTAGACTGGAAATGATCAAACTCAGGGGCAAAATCAACCAAATGGAAACAAGAAGAACTATTCAAAAAAATCAACCAAAAAGGAGCTGGTTCCTTGAGAACATCAACAAGATTTATAAACCCTTAGCCAGACTCAGTAGAGGGCACAGGTTCAGCATCCTAATTAACAAAATCAGAAATGAAAAGGGAGATATAACTACAGGTCCTGAAGAAATCCAAAACACCATCAGATCCTTCTACAAAAGGCTATACTCAACAAAACTGGAGAACCTGGATGAAATGGACAAGTTTCTAGATAGATACCAGGTACCAAAGTTAAATCAGTATCAGGTTAATGATCTAAACAGTCCTATAACCCCTAAAGAAATAGAAGCAGTCAATCATTGTCTCCCAACCGAAAAAAGCCCAGGACCAGATGGGTTTAGTGCAGAGTACTATCAGATCTTCAAAGAAGATCTAATTCAAGTTCTTCACAAAATAGAAGCAGAAGGTACTCTACACAATTCATTCTATGAAGCCACAATTACTCTGATATCTAAACGACAGAACGACCTAACAAAGATAGAGAACTTCAGACCAATTTCCCTTATGAATATCGATGCAAAATTCCTCAATAAAGTTCTCATTAAAGAATCCAAGTACACATCAAAACAATCATCCATCCTGACCAAGTAAGTTTCATTCCAGGGATGCAGGGATGGTTTAATATACAGAAATCCATCAAGTAAACCACTATATAAACAAACTCAAAGAAAAAAACCACATGATCATCTTGTTAAATGTGGAGAAAGCATTTGACAAAATCCAACACCAGCTCATAATAAAAGTCTTGGAAAGATCAGGAATTCAAGGTCCATACCTAAACATGATAAAAGCAATCTACAGCAAACCAGTAGCCAACATCAAAGTAAATGTTGAGAAGCAGGAATAAATTTCACTAAAATCAGGGACTAGACAAGGCTGCCCACTTTCTCCATACCAATTCAACATAGTATTTGAAGTCCTAGCCAGAGCAGCTAGACATCAAAATGAGATCAAGGGGATACAAATTGGAAAGGAAGAAGTCAAAATACCACTTTTTGCAGATGATATGATAGTATATATAAGTGACCCTAAAAATTCCAGTAGAGATCTCCTAAACCTGATAAACAGCTTCTTCAGTGAAGTAGCTGGATATAAAATTAACTCAAACAAGTCAATGGCCTTTCTGTACACAAAGGATAAACAGGCGGAGAAAGAAATTAGGGAAACATCACCCTTCACAATAGTCACAAATAAAATAAAATACCTTTGCGTGACCCTAACTAGGGAAGTGAAAGATCTGTATGATAAGAACTTCAAGTCTCTGAAGAAAGAAATTAAAGATCTCAGAAGATGGAAAGATCTCCCATGCTCATGGATTGGCAGGATCAACATTGTAAAAATGGCTATCTTGCAAAAGCAATCTACAGAATCAATGCAATCCCCATCAAAATTCCAACTCAATTCTTCAACGAATTAGAAAGGGAAATCTGAAAATTCTTCTGGAATAACAAAAAACCTTCTCAACAATAAAAGAACCTCTGGGGAAATCACCATGCCCGATCTAAAGCTGCACTACAGAGCAATTGTGGTAAAAAATTGAATGGTACTGGTATAGTGACAGACAAGTAAACCAATTGAATAGAATCAAAGTCCCAGAAATGAACCCACACACCTATGGTCACTTGATCTTTGACAAGGGAGCTAAAACCATCCAGTGGAAAAAAAAAAAAGACAGCAGTTTCAACAAATGGGTCTGGCACAACTGGCAGTTATCATGTACTAGAATGCAAATTGATCCATTCCTATCTCCTTGTACTAAGGTCAAATCTAAGTGGATCAAGGAACTCAACAAAAACCAGAGACAGTGAAACTTATAGAGGAGAAAGTGGGGAAGAACCTCAAAGATATGGGCACAGGGGAAAAATTCCTGAATAGAACAGCAATGGCTTGTGCTGTAAGATCGAGAATGGACAAATGACACCTCATAAAATTGCAAAGCTTCTGTAAGGCAAAAGACACAGTCAAAAGGCAAAAAGGCCACCAACAGATTGGGAAAGGATCTTCACCTATCCTAAATCAGATAGGGGACTAATATCCAATATATATAAAGAACTCAAGAAGGTGGACTCCAGAAAATCAAATAACCCCATTGAAAATGGTGCTCAGAGCTAAACAAAGAATTCTCACCTGAGGAATACTGAATGGCTGAGAAGCACCTGAAAAAATGTTCAGCATCCTTAATCATCAAGGAAATGCAAATCAAAGCAACCCTGAGATTCCACCTCACACCAGTCAGAATGGCTAAGATAAAACTCAGGTGACAGCAGATGGTGCCGAGGATGTGGAGAAAGAGGAACACTCCTCCATTGTTGGTGGGATTGCAAGCTTGTACAACCACTCTGGAAATCAGTCTAGAGGTTCCTCAGAAAATTGGACATAGTACTACTGGAGGATCCAGCAATACCTCTCCTGGGCATATATCCAGAAGATGTTCCAACCGGTAAAAAGGACACATGCTCCACTATGTTCATAGCAGCCTTATTTATAATAGCCAGAAGCTGGAAAGAACCCAGATGTCCCTCAACATAGGAATGGATACAGAAAATGTGGTACATTTACACAATGGAGTACTACTCATCTATTTAAAAAAATGAATTTATGAAATTCCTAGGCAAATGGATGGATCTGGAGGGCATCATCCTGAGTGAGGCAACCCAATCCCAAAAGGATTCACATGATATGTACTCACTGATAAGTGGATATTAGCCAAGAAACTTAGAATACCCAAGATACAAGATACAAGCTGCAAAACACATGAACCTCAAGAAAAAGGAAGACCATAATGTGAACACTTTGCCCCTTCTTAGAATTGAGAACAAAACACCCATGAAAGGAGTTCCAGAGACAAAGTTTGGAGCTGAGACAAAAGGATGGACCACCTAGAGACTGCCATACCCAGGGATCCATGCCACAATCAGCCTCCAAATGCTGACACCATTGCATACACTAGCAAGATTTTGCTGAAAGACCCAGATATAGCTGTCTCTTGGGAGGCTATGCCCAGGCCTAGCAAACACAGATGTGAATGCTCACAGTCAGCTATTGAATGGATCACAGGGCCCCCAATGGAGGAGCTAGAGAAAGTACCCAAGGACCTAAAGGGGTCTGCAACCCTATAGGTGGAACAACATTATGAACTAAGCAATTCCCCTCATAGCTCATGTTTCTAGCTACATATGTATCAGAAGAAGGCCTAGTCGGCCATCATGGGAAAGAGAGGCCCATTGGACTTGCAAACTTTATATGCCTCAGTACAGGGGAACGCCAGGGCCAAGAAGTGGGAGTGGGTAGGTAGGGGAGTTGGGGGGGAGGGTATGGGGGACTTTTGGGATAGCATTGGAAATGTAAATGAAGAAAATAACTAATAAAAATAAATAAAATAAAATAAAATAAAATAAATTATCTCTAATACTTAATACATAACACTTTATTTTAAATTGTTTTCATCTTCTTTAATTGTATCATGAGGTTTGGAGTGTTTGAATTGTTTAATAACACATCTGCCGTTTATCTTTTTAAAGAATAACATTTGGATAAAGAATCTTGAACTTTCATTTTAAAATTAGAGAAAAATAAATCACCAATCTACCATTTTTTTTTAAAGATGGGGCCTTACTACATAGATATTCATCTGTCTTTACCTCCCTAGTGCTTAGATCAAAGTTGTTTAAAATACACTTTGCTCTCTTTCTTTTTTGTTTGTTTGTTTAGACAAGCAAGATAAGGTTGTGTAGAATTTTCTAGAGTAGAACTTACTAAGTAGACCAGGCTGACATATACTTCATGGCTATTGGCTTGCCTTTGCTCCCAAGGTGGGATTGAAGATATGGGCCACCACATTAACATTCAACCTATTCCTTATACAGGTATACTCTCAAAAAACTCTGCTATGTCCCAAAAGTCAACCTCATTCATATTAGTATAGTTTTAATTTTTGTGCTTTTTTTGTTATGGTATTCATGTATTTAATCAATCGAAGACATGTACTGAGTAAAATTATGTAGTTGGAATATATTAGAATACCGCTTACTTATGAGTGAATTTGAATGAAGGAGTAAATTTTAAGGTAACTTCTTTGTATTATTTGATTTTGCCTTGAGATCGAATGTTAAAATGCAGTAGTACAATACAGGCTAGCCTAATTATTCCTGTACGCATCTCTTAAATGCTGTGGCCCTAGGCATTCATTGGCATAGCTCACTTGGTTGGTGACTTAGTCAGTAAAACCAACTCATTTACCATTTGCTTTCTCTGCTTCATTTTCCATTTCCCTTGTACTAGACTTGGCAATAGACTGCACATATCATATAATTCTTAGTTTTGTATGTCTTGTTCTAATTTTTTCTGTAGTATTATAGAAAAATAAATATATTTTAGTTAATTATCTTAAAAGAAGACTAAAACTAAAATATTCATGCAGTAAAGAATATAATAGAATGTTCCTTGTGACCCATTAAAAATGCTTTTAAAGGGATTTTTAGAATGATCCCTTTCTGTTAAGGTTACCTACATAGCAAACAAAGCTACAACCCAGGAAGACAGTCAACACAATCCCAAAATTAGTGGATGTGAACAAGAGGCGTGTCAGTTCCCAATTAGCCTGTTGATATAGTGAGACAATAGCTCAAATTAAATTACTCCAAATTAACTACTGAAATCTGCAAATAACCATTAACAATATTGATTATTAATTCCAGCATGGCATATCACTACTACTGGTAAGGTTAGGATTACATCCTTGTAAGACAAAGAGATTCTAGGTCCAGAAGAAAGTATGTTGCAAAATACTCTCCTCCTTAGAGAAGAAAACTAGGTTTTTTTTTTTTTGTTTTTTTTTTTTTTTTAACACAAGAACTATAGAAGACATCTACTTCCTTAGCATAGGCATAAACAGATAAGAGTATTTTGCCAAGAATTGTTGCTGTTCATTGAAGCTAACCATAAAGAAATATACATGGTACTAACCTTTAAAGTTCAAGAATACTGTAGGAAAATAAGAGTCTGGAAACACACACACACATTTAAAGCTAATGATATTTTGTTATCCAGGACTAACTTGATAGGTGGACAAACTTTAAAGATAATTATTGTCTAGCAATTAATAGCCTAACGTTTCTGACATCACTAAAGGTACAGACTAGATGAAGTTAGAAAACTCAGTGCTCATAAATTCGTGATAGCAGTGCATTTTCTAGTAAGACTTCGTGCTATTTTGACTTTTACAGACAGTAGTTTAATGCACATTGGGCAGTTATCGATAAGAAAGGTAGTGCACTGAGACACCCCACCATCCTAAAGACTGGCCTAGTGCTACCAGGCCAAGCACGCTAGCACAGCAAGAGAGCCTGTGATTGTTCTCCTGTGTGGAGACCAACAACAAAAACTTAATTCGTAAGTAGGAAATGGAAAATCAAGTACTAGCATCGGAAAGCGAAGGCAGAAGAAATGCACATAGGCACAATCAACACAGGATATATGCATTAGTAAAATACACAACTCCAAATACCGTTCCTTATTAAATTAATATGAATCCATAAAAATAGGAGACAAAAGATTTGGTAATACACATAGATGAATTTTAGCGAAGGTAGTAGAACTTACTTCAACATTTTTAATTGTGTTGCATTTCCCCATGTTTTCTATGTTAATCTTTAGCATTTTTATAAACTGCCTCCAATTTTATATTCTAAAATTTAGAGATGTTAGATACATATATCAAAATACTGACTTAGCCATGTGAATTCACCTATTAGAGAATAAAGTAAACGCCTGCGTCTTAGAATGGAAGGTAAAATATAGAATAAAATTTTGTAGTTTATGTGAAAACTTAATATTCTGTCAGTTGTTATTTACTAGTTTAAAGGTTAGGACTTGGTTTCATTATTACAGAATCATCAGGCATGGAATTTGTTTCTTATTCATGTAGTGATTGCATTTAATTTTCTGACAGAAACGAAAGCATTATTGGAAATACTAACACTACAGCATCACTATGGGCTGGTCAATTGTCTTAGAAATAAAGGCTTGATGTTAAGCCTGATACTATATTTCATTTATACACACACACACACACACACACACACACACACACACACACACACAGAGAGAGAGAGAGAGAGAGAGAGAGAGAGAGAGACTGTCACAGATATACACACATTCACACATGCATTAAATAAATGTAGAAAAATATAATTTTCATAAAAATAAGGCGTAACAAACAAAATAAAAGTGAAAGCCTTCACACATAGATTGCAGGCTCTGTGGAACCACATTAATCAGAGCTATGAACTGCTCCTCCCGTGCTCTATCACTTACATATTCCAGAGATTACTTGAGCCACCAGCTTCTCAGTGAATCTAAATAACATATTGCCTTAGATTAATTTGCTCCTTACAAAATCAATTGCATAGATATTAATTGTGTATCTGAGAATTGAAAATGTACTTGCCTCAGAGTTCTATAACCATTCACAACTCAGACCATATTTACATTACCTGCCTTGGGTCTGCAACAAATCAAGAAGCCGATAACTATTCACCATGTGGCCCTGTGCTATGAACATAGGTTCTATAAATCGTTTAAGCCTCCGAGGCAGAATCATACTTCATCTTCTGGGCGACTATTGTGGTGGCTTTGTAATGTGTCACCCTGGCTAGACGGAACTACACATCCCCTACTACTCTGATTAGAATGGGCCACAAGAGAGAGTCTTGTTTAACACTTGGATGGCAGAAGTGAAGAGACAGCCACTTTGTGGCTCAGACACATTGATCCGCTCGCTCATCTCACTGATGAGAAACAGCGCTTGGCCTGCAAATGCCCAGCCTTGCTCTGAATCTGCCTTCAGACTGCGGGATCAGATCTGTGTTTAGCAAGATGACAAAGGGCACTAGCTTCTTTCACGGGGCACTCACATCAGTACAGTTAAAGAAAATGAGAACTGACGGCTGCACTTGTGAGTTGCAGCTTGTCCTTGTTCCCCTTCACTGTACATCCCTCTTGGCTTCAAACTCCCAGTTTCAAACATGAGCAATGCGTGCGGGGACAACGACCTTACCTACTTCTGCTTGTAAAATTGCATAAGGGCAAACTCCTGTGGAATTCCTGGAATTTCAGTTTTTAATCTCTCTCTCTCTCTCTCTCTCTCTCTCTCTCTCTCTCTCTCTCTCTCTCTCTCTCTCTCTCTCTCCCCACCCACACACCCATACCCACACACTCACACCCAACCACACACACACACCTACACACACACCCACACTCACACACACACACACACACACACAGAGAGGGAGAGAGAAAGAGAGAGAGGGAGAGAGAGAGATTTTTCCTTACTAAACCTTCACTAATGGAAGAAATAAAGCAAAATATTTCTAAAATTAAGGATAAAACAAGAGAAAAGTTTTTAAGGCACCAAATTTGTATTGGTTCCTTCATCCTTTAGCTATTCCAGAAGTACCCGAGCTATTGTCAAGAAGATTTTTCAGTACCACATATAACTCAGAAGGCCTTTTTTTTTTCTGGAAGAGAGATTTTGAAACATTTTTATTGAATTAATTTATTACAAATAACTATCCATAAATTTGAAAATATACTAAAATGGCACATTAATTTGGGGGTTGAATCATTCACGTAATATGCAAATTACTAATGTTAAAAAGCTTATTTTTACATGTTTTCGTGTGTAAGTAACTAGGTTTAATTTCCGAGTGTAACATCTTTCATCTGCAGTACCCACTAGGATCCCTTGGCCAGTATTCAGATGGAGCAAAGTTTCCTTCTACTTCCTTTCCTGTAGACCTTGGCTACTTCTTCATGTGGCAATTGCAACCACCAGAGTGACTCCTGCTCCATGTGTTCTTCTTCCAGTTTAATGACTTGACTTAGTTGAGATGATAACAAGATTAGTTAATTTTCTGATTGCCGTAACAAACTCCCAGAGCAAACCCACTTAAGGATGAAGGATACGGTCACAAAGGAGAAGCCATGATAGCAGGCATATGAGCAAATAGATTAGATCTGCAGTCAAGAGGAAGAGAGAGATGAATGTCCTGCTCAGTCTACTGTCTTCAGTAGGCTTTACTGCTTCTCCAGTCTTCATTGGAACCTTTCTGACCAACCCTTAAAAACACATCTGTGGGATGCTTCCATGAATCTAATTGCAGCCAAGTAGAAGGCGGTGTAATCATCACACTAAGTAATAATGATAGAGAGACAGAAGAAGGCAAGTAGAGATGTAACATTCTAGCCACATCCTTAGGTTGTAACTATTTTGTGTAACTATAAGTACAATTAGTGGATGGGGTCATTACAGTTGCTATTGTTGTTGTTTTTCTTTTTTGTTTGTTTGGTTGTTGTTGTTGTTGTTGTTTTCTTAGCAACTCTTGCTTTATTTTGCTTGAAAGGCTACACAAGCCAACCTGCAGTGAATTGGGAGCCCCAGGTCTTAGGCCCTTTTGTTTGTTTGTTTGTTTGTTTTGCTTTTTAACAATTTTTATTAGATCTTTTCTTCATTTACATTTCAAATGCTATCCTGAAAGTCCCCTCCCCCTGCTCTGCTCCCCAACCCACCCACTCCCACTTCTTGGCCCTGGTGTACCCCTGTAGTTTATAGAGTTAACCCAAAACAAAGGCTTTGTCATTTTCACTAACCTAGTCTCCAAATTTTAAAAGTCAATAATTGAAGTGGTGGTAAAAATAATAATAAAACCTTAGTAAAACAGAAAAAAACTTTATTTTCCAATTAATTGTTCCAACATTTTGAGGAAACAGCGATTTCTTTATTTTTGTATTGCAAATAAGATAACTCTTTTCATAAGTGAACCTTGGTCCAGAGTAGCAGGAAAAAGTTGTAGTGCAAAATGACTTCTGCAACACATTTAGATTCAATAGAATCTTATGGCCACATTTTGTGGTAAAAAGACAGGAAAGGGACATCTATATTAATACACTGTGCCTAAAATGAAACCATGATTTATTTTGAATATTATAAAGGGAGGATAATCATGAAGTAGAGGGCCTTTTCATTCATATGTATATAGTATACATATAATATACATATATTATATAATAGTAAAAATAAATCAGACAGCCATACCTACAAATTTATAATATAACAGAGTTTCTGCATATACAAGCATATGAGTACCTTCCACCTGTACTTCAGAAGTTAATGGGGGTATGGATTATACTAAATGAAGTCAACATGAGTAATGATATTCTTTTGTTTTGCCTAAAATTCCATTCCTTTATCTTTAATTATATCAGTAAACATATTTAGTATTGAAATAGCCTAATGTGTTGCTAGTCTAACATATTTCCCAATAGCAGCCCATGACTATGATTTAGCAAAGGGGAGAAAAGCCACAGATAGTCTGGTGTTATCATACCAAGGCTAATTTAGAAGGAATAACTCTGTCAAATTACATAAAACCTATTTATGCTAATATGGTCACACACTGGTGACCATAGAGAAAGAAAAATTGTTTTCATTTCAGAATGTAAAAATAATTATAAAACTACAAACACATTGAATTGTGTCATAATTAGCAGCTCTGGGCTTCATGACTTCTAGCACTATAATTGTATCTGTTCATTCCTACAGTTTGAAAGTATTATCGTTTCTACATAGTAACCAGTACTCTCAATTGTCTCTGAAAGGAGTGCAAAGATTCATTTCTCAGATTATAAAAGATGACATTAGCTTTAGAGACATTGTAAGTCACCTACCACCATACTGTTGCTAAATAAATGTTATGGGGAATGAATACATACCTTTCTCTATTTATATTATGCCATCCAAGACTATTCTAATATTTCTTACATCATATTTTCAGAAGAAAATCAGATTGATGAAGCTACAAAATTTCCCATTATTTCAAAATTGTTGAAGTTACCTCTTAAAATATATTTCTTTAAAAATTAACATTTTTAATATAAAAAGGCATGAGGTTGTTTGTTGGAGACATATGAAAATCTGGCTCAATGTTACAATATAGAGGCTTACAGTCAGTACATTTAATTCTTCTGTGTAACTTCTGTTTCTAGCATCCTCTGAATGTTACCACACTTGTCAATCAAAGTTTACTAGGTTGAAATTTACAATGTCAATATATACAATTTAAATTCAGAGGAGTTGTAGTGCAGCAGAAAAATAAGATGTAAGATAGCAACACTTTTACTGGTGTTCTATATTCCTCAAAGATTTTTCATGAACTAAAAAGAAAGAGTCTATAAAATCGTATTTAAGGAACAGCTGCTCTGTGGTGTTGGTCTTGGGACCATGGCATTTAGAAATTCATAAAACAATATTCCTATAAAAGCTTTATATCCCTAAAACTAATGATCCACCCATCAAAATCTATTATAACTATATATACATGGAATAAAACTTGAGGATGAGACAATATAATATTTCATCTACTTGTTTCCAATCAAGTTATTTCATATACCATGAAAAAATGTCTAATACTGAAGAATGTGTAATGTCACAAAAACAGGTTTGAAAGAGTACTAAAATTGTAAGGCCTGAGAAATGTAGGGGCCTCAGAACAATATAGGTAATTTTCCTATTTGCATCTTGAAAAACAAAATGATTTCATCACACACACACACACACACACACACACACACACACACACACACACACACACACACATACACTCACACACACATATACATATATAGTGATTTCAAAAGTGTTACACATTTCTGTGATGTAACAGTAGGTTGTTGTAGTACGTGCAGAAATGATCTGTCTTGGATATGTTTTTTGTGATTTATGAGACAAGTGGCAGCTCTTTCTGCCTAGGGTCTATGTCAGAGTTCACACTATAATTAATGATTCTAAGTGAGAAAAGCCACAAATGCATACATCCCAAATCCTTAAAATAGCGCATAAACCTGATATTTACCCAGTTTAAATCATTCTTTTGCTTTGTACTTTAGAAGGTCTATGAATTTCCTCAAAAGCTGACTTGTTTTTTCCAGTGTGAAAGTTAATAACTTCGAAAGCATGCTCTACCATCTGATGACTGCACTTGCCTCTTGCTACTGCTAGAGGGTTGCAACTTTGATGTTTTGGTCTCTTATTAAGAGAAGAGAAAGTCGGGTATGTACTCTTGTTCAGTTCGTTTTCTGAGAGTGTCTTTTAAACTGAGTTCCATGAAGCTATAATGTCTTTTAACAAGAATATTGATTCTAAACTAAAGCCTTTTTCCATTACCTTCATAGAGGAAGCCCAGATAGAGACGCTTTAAAAGTTTGAGTAAAGTTACTTCTTTGCTGTTTATAAAGTGCACCCTTACCTCTCCGGGGCACTTAAGAAGAAAGTTTCTGGAGGGACTTGCTATGTAAGCAAATCTTTTCTCCTCTGCCCGTAGTTCTAAATAGATGAAGGAATGTCGGAGAATCTCATTTCCCCTGACCTGGAGTTTGTGCATGTTTGTTTTAATTTAGAGGAACTCTTTAAACCTCTACATTTTCCTTACTAAGTTTGATACCAGCTGTGTAGCATGAACACTATTGCTGCTACCTTGAGACCTAGGAATTGACAGGTAATGGCTCTAAAGGTAACCAGCCGTGCCAATTATCCAGCAGCAGTGTCCAGCAGAGCTGGCAGACAGAAGCTTGGTAAGTTGAACTATTGCATACTGAGTATGCTTAGAGAAACTCGGAGGATCTCCTTATCCAGAGGATGTTATCTTTTGTTATTCATCATCACTGCAGTTGGTTATTCTCCAATTCCAAACATGCCATTAGAATTCAGCAACTCTGCCCTTTTATATTACAATAAAGCAGCCAGATAAAGCTTGAATGTACTTACTTTAATGGACTGTCAACGAACTGAAAATTTTACTGAACTATTCACACAATAAAAAGTTTCTATGAAATATGGGAAATGACTTTTCCCCCTGGCTTCTATAAACTAGAACTAATTAAAAGGGTTTGAACTGATTGCCTGGAGGTTACTACTGGGCTAATATATTAGGATTTGCTCTCATATCCATGTAAGGTGAAAACAAAATAATGACAATGACTCCTGACAGCAGAAATAACAGAGACCAGAATTCTTATCCTATTGCTCTTCATGGGCCTTAATGAAAAGTGGGTTTGCGGAGTTGATGAGGAGCCTTGAAGATACAGCAAGGTAAACTTCTCATCAATCAAGGAATTTTTCTTTTGTTTTATCCCTGTTAGTACCTGGTAAGAATGTCAAGCCTAAGAGATGTTTTTCTTCCTCCACTGTGGCTCAATACCTTGCAAACTGGTAATATTAAAGTCAATAAAGAAAGTTCATAGGCTAGGCATAAAAAACAGTTGAAGTCATCATATCCACAGATAAGGTACAGGTCTGCCATGGGCTTCCAGCAGTGCATTCTGTAATATGCATAGAACTTGCCCATGTCTCTTCATATTTCTTTTTATAAACCCTACAAACATAAGTAGATTTTTTTGGGGAAAAATTTCTTAAGAAATTTATTCTAAAAAACTAAGTATGCTATTGCCCAATTCTTTTTGCCAATACTTTTTGGCTTACATGATTCTATATATCATTTTGTTCTGTGTAATTATGTAGTAACTAATTGCTCTCACAAAACTATAATGTCCGTCCTAAAGCCGTGCCTTTGTTTTTTTTAAAAATCTTCTTCATGGGCTTGTCCTGTGGGGGATCTGTAGTCACATAAGGATGCTCTTTAAAACCATTAACACCTGATGAAGAAGGAAGAATACAGTGATATTCCTAATGGAATCCTGCCAAAGGGAGGCCCATCAGCAGAGTGACTAAGTCAAAAGAGAGTCAAGAGAAAAGTCAGGAAAGCAATCATGTTCACTAATTATTTTACGCTGGAATCATAGTTCCCATATATTTTTGGGGGGGGATATTTATTTCATTTATATTTCCAATGAATCTAGTTAATCAAAATCTTTCAGCCGGGCGTGGTGGTGCACACCTTTAATCCCAGCACTTGGGAGGCAGTGGCAGGTGGATCTCTGAGTTCGAGGCCAGCCTGGTCTACAGAGTGAGTTCCAGGACAGCCAGGGCTTTATAGAGAAACCTTGTCTCAAAAAAACAACAACAAAACAAACAAACAAAAAAATCTTTCGGTCACATAGAACTAGTCGTTCTACTATGCAACCCTAAATGAAAACATTTTAAATTTTGTTAATAGATACTGTAAAATATTCTTTGTTTTGTTAAATAAAGTTTTCAAAACGAATTCTGTGAAATATTACCACATAATCATCACAATAGCTCTATCTTTACCTTTACGTGGTTTGGCCCATAAAAATCTGATCTCATAGCCATAGCTTTCTGTGTCTAGATATATTATATACATAGCATAATAAAACAATTTACCTTAAAGATATACTTTATAAGTCAACTAAATTTTAGAAAACTGCTATGCTCATAACTATGCAATGGATGCACATTAAACTTAATTTTAGATAATTATACAAATAAAGTTACATTATAAAGTTTATGTAATACTGAGATGTTTTGTTGGGACATTCCCAGTGCAACTGTGATTTTTTTCTACTATTATCTCTCATTCTAATTATTTTATAAATTAAACTCTTCCCATTGCCATCAGTTTTCATATTTTTCTTTTCCTCAAAAGAACACACTTGGTATAATGTATGACAGTGCTTCTGCTTTCAAGTGATGTGCATTTACCTCAGTTTTTACTTCACCTGAGTTGTATTTCCATTGTTTTTTTTACTCAGAACTGAGGTTTAAAACTTAAGGTTGAGAATGTTTTTATTTTTAATTAGATATTTATTTCATTTACATTTCCAATGCTATCTCAAAAATCCCCCACACGCTCCCCCACCCACTCCCCCAACCACCCACTCCCACTTCTTAGCCCTGATGTTCCCCTGTACTGAGGCATATAAAGTTTGCATGACCAATGGGCCTCTCTTTCCAGTGATGGCCAACTAGGCCATCTTCTGATACATATGCCCCTAGAGACACAAGCTCTGGGGTTGAGAATGTTAGAGGAAGACACTCAGTGTTCACGTTGAGTCTCTATGCATGCCTGTGTTCCAATACATGCATATTTATATACATGTGAAGTCACTAATGAAGAGACATGAAAATATAATGTACATATATTCATATGTACACATACACACACACACGTCTGTGTGTGTACATATCTATACATACATATATATATGATGTATATACACATGCACACATACACTCATTCAGACATCTTCAAACAAAATTTTTAGTAAAAACATAAACATAAAATATTAGACAATATCATAAATGTCCATACATTCACTTATTCAGAGGAAAAGCCTAGGCCATATGCCTGTGACAGAAGATAGCTTTGAGGACTAAACATTAATGGATTTTAAGTGAATAGAGTAAGAAAGCAATTTTTAAACAGAGGAAATCTATACTTCTGTGTTTCTACTGTGAGAAGTAAATGTTTATTTTAATGCATTTAAGCAAGAAGCATTAATGATTAATGACACATTTGATCCTGTAACTAGACCTACAATTTCTTCAATAATTAATTAGGTATCCAGTATTTCACAGGATACATATCTGCTAAGAAAATGTTGTGTACATGCGGACTATTACCATTAAAAGTCTAACACAAAACACAGGGCACAGGCTTTTGGATAAAATGATAATATGTAGTAAAACTCACTTTATTACGTGTTTCTATAGTTAAAAAATTATAAAAGAATTACAGCATAAGAGCAGAATTTGCCATGATAAATATTTCATTATGATATCCCCTTTAACAATTATTTTCTAGAGGATCAACTAAGTGATACAATGACACATATTATGAGAATTGAATGAAGGAAATAAAATGTGAGTTTCCAAAGGTAGTATTGTTTTATTTGTTGTCCTTAGAGACTGGGAAAAATGATTTTAATAGACCCTTTTCTTTCTTCTTATTTCTATCCATTATCTTTGTTTATAAAGTACATCAAACATTAAATATATATATATAAAATAGAATAGTTTGTTTCAAATTCATTACCAGTTCAAATGCTTAAAAAATTACCAGTCCTTCATATTTCACCTCATGACCTTATTTTCTGATACAATTCTTAATAGGAACACAAGACTGTAATTGACAAATCATACAGATTTAAGTCTTGAAATCTTTGAAAGATTTTTAGTACTGTTTACTTATTTTCAAAACAAAGGGAATATTTCAAGCTAAGATGGCAGTGAATCTCTCTGACTAGGATCTTCCACTCTATTTTGAAGAAGACTTGATTTTGGTTCTTAGGGTTTTTTTTTTTTTTTTTTTTTTTTTTTACTAATTGATTATTTTATTTATATACATGTCAAATGTTGTCCCCGTGCCAGGTTTCTCTTCCACAAATTCCCCATCTCTTCCACCTCCCCTTTGCCTGTAAGAGGTTACTCCCCACCCTGCCACCCACTGCTGCCTCACAACAAGCCTCCACAGGACCAAGGGTCTCCCCTCCCATTGACACCAGATAAGGCAATCCTCTGCTACATATGCTGCTGGAGCCATAGACCTATCCATGTATACTGCATTCATAGCAGCCTTATTTATAATAGCCAGAAGCAGGAAACAACCCAAATGTCCTTCAATGGAAGAATGGATACAGAAAATATGGTACCTTTACACCATAGAGTAGTACACAACTATTGAAAACGATGACTTCATGAATATTGCAGGCAAATGGCTGGAACTAGAGAGTATTACCCCGAGTGAGGTAACCCAGTTACAAATGAACATTTATGGTACGTGCTCACTGATAAGTGGATATTATCTCAAAAGCTCAGAATAACTAGGATACAACTCACAGACCATATAAAGATTAATAAGAAGGAAGACCAAAATATGGACCCTTCAATCCTACTTTGAAGGGGGAATGAAATAATCATGGGAGATAGAGGGGAAAGGGGGACTAGGAAGGGAGAGAGGAGAGGGAACAGATCAGGTATTGGAAGAGACAGGAGAAAAGCCCAGAGATTCAGGAGAATGAAGAGAAATATAGAGCAGTGGAGGATGGGGAACTTAGGGAGCCACTAGTCCCAGAGGTTCCCAGGACCCAATGGGAATGACATTACCTGAAATATCCAACAAAGGGGAGATAGAACCTGTAGAGACCATCTCCAGTAGATAGGCCTCCAGATGAGGGAAAATTTTAACTCAGAATTGTTCCTATCTAAGGGAAAGTCAGGGAGGAAAAAAAAAAAAAAAATGGAGCAGAGACTGAAGGAAAGGCCGTTTAGAGACTGTCCCATCTTGGGATATATCCCATCTGGAGACACCAAACCCCAACACTATTGCTGATTGTAAGAAGCTCTCACAGACAGGAGCGTGGTATGGCTGTCCTCTGAGAGGCTCTGCCAGAACTGGATGAACACAGATGCGGATACAGTCACCCATTGCACTGAGTCAGGGAAACATAATGAAACAGAGAAGGGAAGGAATAAGGGGACTTAAGGAGAATGCAACCCCATATGAAGAACAACAATATCAACTAACAGGCTCCCTCAAAGCTCTCAGGGACTAAACCACCGGGAAGTTACTCTTGTACTGCAATTCTTTCCATAGTATCCAGGACAATTTGGAGCGCAGGCATTCACAGCGCCCTCTGGTGGCAACTTAGTGGAAATGCATTGTTAAAATGGCGTTTGATTTTGCTATAAATTGTTCTCATACTATCCTCAAACAAAAATGATAAGAACATTACTGTTACGATTTACACTAGAGACCTCTCCAGAATTCAATTTCTTACGTTTTCTCATGCAACTTTTAGGATACAACAGCATTTTCTTCATGCACATAGTACACAAACATACATGTAGGCAAGATATTGTACACATGAAAAACATAAATGCATACATAGTAATATAACTATTGTTTACACATATACTCATATATAATATGTAATAATCTAATGTTATTATATTATACATTATACTGTATATATATTACATTGTATAATATATATTATATTGTATATTTATGTGTTTTCATATATATATGAATACACGCACACACACACACACACACACACACACACACACACACACACACACACACACATATATATTGTCATGGTTGCTTCTACCTGAAGGGGATATTGGCTTCCTGGTTACTTTGATTCGCTCTCCTTGTTTCCTTGTTGCCATGAAGAAAGCATTTCCCGTTGCATGAGTTCCCTGCCTTCTGGTTGCCTCAGTACATGCTCAAAAGCAACCAGAACCGGCAGCCATGGACTGACATCTCTGAACCTGTGAAGCAAAGTAAATCTTTCCATTTATGAGTTGCTTACTTCAGGCATTTCATCACAAGGACGGAAAGCTGACAGCTAGCAATGCAAAACCCAATGACTAAATAATTTTGCTATAAAAGAGTACCTGCTGTTTTGAAAATCTAACAAACTAGAATCTAGTTTGTCTAGCTTATAAATACAGAAAATCACACTTTTATAAGTTATGTTCTAGTTACTAATATAATCAAAATACACATTCATACAACAAAATACTCATGCAATATACCTCTATATTTTGCAATTATGCTAGATTTATGAATATATATATATATAAATCTATAACTGCAATATTACATAATACAAATGTTTCACTACTCTGGGAACTAGAGAACTTTGAAGTCAACTTAGAGGGCAATTACTTCGTCCTATTTTCGAAATAAAGAAATTTGACAAATTAAATGTAAGTCTGTCAAGGGATACAGAGTCAACAGCTTTCTTAATCTATTTTCAATTTAGAAATATTTTAAATAAAAAAATGGTGCATCATTAGGTAACATGCCACTAAATATGGTAAACAATGCCTCATTTTCTAACCATGGAGCTGGTAAAGCAAATGACCATGCTGAGATGTTTTTCTGTTGGAAAAATAAGAATGAAGACAAAAATAAAATAATATAATGTCATGTAAAACTAATTCAATACAAATTAAATTAGTCTATTCTGATTTATGATTTTTTAATTGACTTATTGAGACATAAGAGATACATACTGTCTTAGGGGTTCCATTGCTGTGAAGAGACAACTTTTATAAAGGAAAAGATTTAATAAGGGTTGGCTTCCAGTTTCAGAGGTTTAATCCCTTGTCATCATGGCAGGAAACATGCAGTATACAAGCATATGTGGTACTGAAGGAGCTGAGAGTTCTACATCTGGCTTTGCAGGTAGCAGAAGTAGACTCTGTCCCACACTGGGCGTAGCTTGACCATATATGACTACAAAGCCTGCCTCCAATACACATGTAATAAAGACAGAGTATCAAGCTATGTTATAGGTTGAAAAAGCTACCATAAATGTGTTATGAATTGGACTTCAGAATACTATTACATACATTACCCATATGATACTTCTGTATTATAGTTTTATATTCCATATATGCACTTTAAATACAAATTGATATATATGGTTTTCCTGATTTTATATTACTATCATAGACACTATTTTTCTTTCTCCAACAATGTTCTCTCAAACCCTATACTTCAATCTATCCCAAACTTGCCACGCAACTGTACTGTGCATTAAATCACAATACATTCATAGGGCCTATGACAAAAACTTGTTCCATGCAATAATTGTCCCATCTTTCTGCTTTAATTCCAAATACTACCAGCCTAAATTCTCATCCTGAAGGCCTATGAGAAATACAAATAAGATACCAAGCTATGTCATATGTTGGAGGATGCTACCAAAAATAAAACCATAAAATTTGCATTGGACTTTAGAATATTGCTCCTTATACTACCCAAATATTTTAATACTCTATATCTGCATATAATTTTTTATTTTTATATTTCATAAATTTTATGTACACTTTAATTTCATAGTTAACATTAACTTTAATGTATCTATATTTCAATCAAGCCTCTTTCTTAAACTATTGTTTTGTTTCCATTCTCACAAGTTTACAGACTTTTTAGTCTAATTTTTAATTTTTCCTAATTATACCATATATGTCTACCATATATGGTATGACATATATTCAATAATTAAGCAAATAAGTAAGCATCTACGCTATTTAAAAGTAATGTCAGCTTCCATTTAATAATTAGAAGTTTGCATTGAATTACTTTTGCTTCGAGATTTCATCTATGTTTTAAAATGTTTAAAACTTGCCTTTTGATGTAGGAAATTAGCTTATAAGAATACTCCTGAGAAAAAATAACTAAGCAAAACAGGAGTTTTACACAAAGAATGCAAAGGTACTGCATGTGTCTCAAAATGTACTGTTAGTATTTGTATGTATTGCGGGGAGACAACTGAAGTCTAAATCTACCTAATGTTAGCACTTGAACTTTTTTCTCCACCCATTAATCTACTTCATAAAATAATGTATTATCAGTGATTACAGTCTTTCAAAATACTCATAGGAGAAGATAACCTGTGTACATTTTGAGACTAGTTATTAGGAAAAGAGGATTCTAGACAATTCCAATACAAAAGAAAAAATAATCCATAACAACTCCATGCACATATTGAAAGAAAATTTGGAATAACAGCCCTAATAGCATACCTAAACTAGAAATAATTGTGGAAGTTGATCAGCTCTCAGGTCATTCACAGTGCATGAATTGCTCTAACATCCCATTGCTTCCTCTGGCATACAGCTAAACCAGATTATCAAACTTGCAATAATTTTCTCCATGATAAATAAAAATACTAACAGATTTTGTGAAACATGGGAAATTAAATACTCAGCGTCCAAATATTAATATTTAATAAATGCATCTCCCTCCTTTTGAGACAATGGCGTATAGTTGAGACATATTCTTACAGTAGATTTTACAGCAGGATGAGCAATAGCTTCTTATGTTGATACCAAAGCACATCTCTCTGCCATGCTAGAAAGATGAGACTGTTCAATCCATCAAGATATTGTATCCTTTGGGACTTTATTTTTAAACGTCTAAATACAGAAATTAAGAGGTTCTGAAATTCAATTCAACTTGTATTTAAATTTTTAAAAAGACCAGGATATTTCATGTTTCTTGAAGATTGCTTCTGACCTTCTAAACAGTAAACTTGGAAAATCTATATTAAGCAAAGGAAGTAAATCCATTTTAATGCAGGCTGCTTAACCCCAGAATGATGCTTTCTCAACAGTCATGCCCCCAAGGGTAGCTTCCAGGTGTTAAAATAAGTATGGGCTCATAACACAGCAAATAGCTGACAGGGATGTCTTCCGTGCCCAGGCAGGTCTACGAAACACTGGCAGGTTTTGGCTGGTTTTGCTGGCATTTTATTCCACACAGCAGCTAAATTCAGTTTTAATGTGAGATAGATACTGAAATCTGATTCTGAAGCAAGTGATACTACCAACCTCATTCAAATACTCATAATGATGGTGAAGTTGTGTTCCATACCATTTCAAGCTAAAAGTGCAGTCTACTACATCCCTAGAGCATTTCTATTATATCAAAACACTAATAATAGAAGTAGTGAAAAATATTGCATCATCTGTACATTTCCCAGAAAATATGCAACAAGTATATTAGGTACAGAGTAAGAGAGAGTCTCCTGGGATGCTAGGGTCATATTTCCCTGGGATAAGGAAGAAATTAATACTTCCCAAAAACATTATCATTGGCATATTTGGGAGAAAAGACACAAATGACATCCACCCAGTGTATCTGGTGAGGTGCCCTTAATTTGTGTCTACTTCTCCATAACTATTGGTAGATACTGGAGGATTTCTCCATCTTAAGTGTAGGGTCCCACAATTGTCTTTCCCTAAACTCATAACCTCATTAATATGTGCATACATTTTGGTCTCTTATGCTACTTCTCTTATTATTATCAGCATAAATAGTGTGATAACTTTCACTGTCTTGAACATCCTTTAACTTTCCCAGTCAATTAACAAAATTTGAGCCATTACCTATTCTCATTTCTGTTTCCTTGTTTATTTTTACATATTTTAAATGTAATGTGTTTGCTAGAAATTAACTTCCAAGGGCAGAATAAGTATTAAATAAGTGAATAAGTAATTAAATGTTCTCTTTGTTCATCTCAAAGTTAAATAAATTCATGACTGATTATATAACCTTTTTGAGTTGCTGAATTCAATTATGTAAGTTCCTTAGTTTTATTATAGGAAGAGGAAATAGTAAGTATTTTATCACTGACTCTAGAATATCCTGCCACAGACATTAGAATAGTCATCTCCATCTTAATTCCAATTCATCAATATAACAAATTGATTCTAATGTTTAGACATCACTGATAAATTTAAACAAACATTCTGAAAGTAATACATGTGAAAATTAATAATAAATATATTTTAATAATTTATTATTACTCCCAAGCAAGGATCTAATTGCTGGAGTCCATTGATTCCTCATGAAAACCTTGTACGTTATTTAATTTCGCCCATCACTGCCATATTTCAGTTATCTGTTGACAGACAGCACTGTCATAAATCAAGCACATTTTATGACTCATTTAGTCCATATTCAATCTTGCCTCATCTGGTGCCAGAATGCCAGTCCTGAAATGAGTATGTAATTTTATTATGTGCCTATTTAAAATCCTTCTATGGTTTTAGACCATCTACTGGATAAAATCCTTGGTAATTTCCCTTAGTTATTATTTAAATTGTTACTGGGGCTTTCATACTTTTACTTTCTGCCTCACCACAATATGTATATTTTGCACATATGCAATGTTTGTCTCTCTTCCATAGGGTATGATAATACTTTAATTAAAAAAAAAACTATTTAACTCAACTGACAAATAACTGCTTAACTCTTCTTAGAATTCTTTCCTGTATAAAATGTTTTATTGTGTAATACTTTCTAGTGTGTCCAGTATATATTTCACATAATTGATCTGTACTCTTTTTATAAAAAATAAATTTTATTCAATGTGTATGAGGTTTATACCTTCATATCTGTGCCTCTTGAGTTTGTCTGGACCACAAAGGCCAGAAGTGGCATGAGATCAACTGGATCTATCATTACAATTATCTCTGAGCCACTTCTGTAAATAGACCTTCTATTCCCAAAAGAGTAACCTAAACATTAAACTGAGCTATTTATCCCATGTTCAAGTAGTACTCCTTACATTTTTTCAGAAGTTACTTTTGTATGATAAAAGCAACCTCTGCCTTTTATACTTTTAGCATAAGGAATAAATCTACAATCACTTGATTCTCTACCCTAAACCAAGAAAATGTCTATCATCAATGAGCACACAGCTTTATTAATAAACAGACTGACCAGAAAACTAACTTGTACTTGGTAATTATATGTTGTTCATTGAGAATATTAATTGGGAAATTTGTGGATAATAACACAACTTCCAATAGTGAATGATGCTATAAAGCCTTATTTAAGACATCCTGGTGTAGCTTTATATAGATATGTTACATAAAAATAGGTTACATTCTGTGTTGTTAGTAAACAAAGGTGTGAGAAGACAGAAAAGCAAATAGAATGTTCATGCATAATGGAAAAACTAAGCCTATAACAGATGTAGGGGTATAGTTTCTACCATAAATTTGGTCCACTAAAGTAGCACCTTTGGCCATTAATAATTCTGGACAGCCCCCTGTATCTGTGGCTTTTGTCCTAAGTGAGATCCTCAATAAATAGGCTTTTGGCTTCTTTGTTTTATTTTCAAAGTGCCCTTATTTATCATAACTGCTTTCTACTCATTACATAATTATGGAATTATTTTACTTAAGTATACAGTTTTGATTAAAAGAAATTCTTTGTAACTTTAAATGACTTGAGTGAACTTAGACAAAATATCTTTTCCCAAGTTAACATGAATTTCATGCACTGGCTTTTTGTTCATGAAATCTGTGATTCATAGTAAACTATTTGGCCTCCTACGTTGCTGAAAACCATCATAATATCCCATTCTTTCCTTAAAATCTTCCTGCTTACCTTACAAATTGACAGCTAAATGTAACAGAATAATTACATCTGAAGTATCTTATGGTAATTATCCTGAGGAAGTGGGGAAAGGGCATTTGGCCAAGGTAAGTTTATCTAAAATATATGAAGAACAAACTTCCCCATTCATAAAGGGAATAAAGAATTTGGGATGCATTGCATTTATCAAGGATGGTAATCCAGAAATTCTAGATGTGTTGTACATTTTAGTGACTGTAATTGAAGAATTTGGGATGAATTATATCTATTACTGACTGAAATCAGGAATTTGAAGTTCCTTGTGTCTATTAGTGACTATAATCAGGAATTCAAGATGGGTTATACCTATTAGTATCCATAATCAGGAACTCTTGAGACCACAGGAGTCACAGAATACAGAGATCATCATGTCAAAAATAGAATCAACTTTAAAAAGATAGAGAAAATGTTTTATTCTTCTAAGAACCCCACTTTAAACCCCTCTTGGTCTAGGTTATGATTTTTTTCCACATAACTACCATTTGTTGATTCTGAAGTTTTTACCAACTTCAGAAAGCTTATGTTCTTACAAGGCTTCCCAGTCAAGCTCCTTTTCATTTTAGACTCAACCAATACCAAATGGCTTGAGGGGTGGGGTGAATTATTCACCATGATATTTGTATAATCCTTTTCGCAATCCTTTATGCCTCGCTTCATCCTCGAGGAACTTCAGTTAACACAAAGATAATTAGATCTTTATAGGTGATAAAGTTAACTTTCAAGTCATTTTAGTTTTCTCAATATTCTTGACAGAGCTGGAAGAAGCAGTGCATGAAAATTAAAAATTTTGGCACACTATGTTAGTGGTGTAAGGATAGCTCCATAGGAGGTGATTTTATTAAATGGCGAGCAGCCTGAGACCATGCTCTAATTACTTTTTTATATGCTTAAAAAGATTGTGTAAAAAGCTAGATAAAGATAAAAGTAAATTATTTAGTATTCACAGAAGTAACAATGAAAAGCAGTTAATATACAAATTCAGGTCCTCCCAACAGGTCCTCCCCACAGGTCCTGTCCACAGGTCCTCCCCACAGATCCTCCCCACAGGTCCTCCCCACAGGTCCTCCCCACAGGTCCTGTCCACAGGTCCTCCCCACAGATCCTCCCCACAGGTCCTCCCCACAGGTCCTCCCCACAGTTCTGAAGACTGTGATTATTGTGCCTCTGTCTATCATGAGAAAAAAGAGCTGACATGATTTTGATATCATTAACACACACAACAGGAAAACTTTACGTATTTAGTCTTGTGTAAATTTAAATAAATATAGTTGTAAAAATAAACTTTAGCAATTTTAAAATCACAAATTAAGACAATTATTAACGAATACTTTTAAAATAAGCATTTTAAAAGAGAAATCATGAATCAATAGATGTAGAATGAAAAATAAAGACTAATGAAATGTGTTAATTATGTGACTTAAAACTGGAAGTTCTAGTGACTATGACAATCTTATTTTATATTGTATTTAAAAATGTAACATAATATGATTTGAATCCATGTGAGTAAAGGAAATGAGGGAGTCTCCGAATTCATAGGAGAATAGCAGAACTAATTTTGCAACTACCACAGTAAAATTACTAACATTTCTGAAGAATCATGGGATTCAAAATATATTCAGGCCGATTTTATTAGATCATTACTATTAGTTATAATATACATTCCCTAGTTGTTTTTCCCAATTACTTAGGAAAATTAAAGTGTTATTTCAGCTGTAGCATGCTAAATAGTAAAACAAAACAAAACAAAACAAAAAATCTGATTTTTTTTCAAACTAGAAAACTACTGTTTTATCATTGTAGTAAGTTTGTGAACTGGATATACATACCAAATGATCTGCATATTATCAGTTCCATTTGATTGTAGTGGTCAAAATAAATGTATTTTTATTATGTCTTCACATATCTCAGACAATGAATGATGTGACAAGCTAATCATAGTGGCAAATGCCAAATGGAAGGTGATAGACTCTAAAACAAAATTTAGAAACTTTCAGCTGTGAAATAAATCTTAATGGGATTTGACATTCAAAAAGTATAAAAGTGTTTTTCTTTATGGAAAACCTATGAATTTTATACAAAAAAAAAAAACAGAAATTTTTGAATGGAAGTATTTTCCATAACAGACAAATTTTAACAATGTTTTTCTAGTTCCTTACTCTATCTCCTGACAGAACTTATCATAAACATACTAAGAGGAAGACAACTTATGTGACATTAGAATGATCTGGGGATGCAGATTTCTGAATGAGCGGTACTGAATACAATCTTCAAGATACCTGGTGTTGATGTCTTAGGTAGATCTCTCCCCATATCTAGTACAAAAACAGATGACATGAGTTTCAGAGAGAAAACTTTTAATTTACAGTAACACTGAGTTCCTGGGTAATACAATTTCTTAGAAGAGTATTTCTCTTGTAAATGTAAAAGAGGAGTAACTCAGCTTATAATACTAAGAGAATTTTACCTATTCTACTTAAGACCTAGAGTACAAAACTAAACATATTAAATATTGAATCATAAAATATTAGTTAGGTAAATGAATTTACCCACATACAAATTAAAACAAGAACACATGCCTTACTATGTTCATAGCAGCCTTATTTATAATATCCAGAAGCTGGAAAGAACCCAGATGTCCCTCAACAGAGGAATGGGTACAGAAAATATAATACATTTACACAGAAGAGTAATCAGATATTTAAAAACAATGATGTCATAAAATTTGCAGCAATTGAACAGAACAAGAAAATATCATCCTGAGTGAGGTAACCCACTCACAAAAGAACACACATTGTATGTACTCACTGATAAGTGAATATTAAAAAAAAAAGCTCGAAATTTCCATGATACAACTCACAGACCATAGGAAGCTAAGAAAAAAAGACCAATGTGTGGATGCTTCAGTCGTACTTAGAAAAAAATAACCATGGGAGGTCGAGAGAGGAAGGGAGGGGGAGGGGAAAGGGGTAGGCAAAATCTAGTATGGGAGACTGGGGTCTTGGGAGAAGTAACAAAGGTCAGAAAATTGAACTGAGGTGTATAGCAGTGGGGTATGGGGAGCTGGGGGTAGGAAGTAGAAAGTCCTAGATGTCAGGGAAATAAGAGGTCCCCAGGACCAAAAGGGGTTGACATTAGCTGAAATACCCAACAAAGGGAAGAGAGAACCTGTCAAGACTATATCCAGTGGATAGGCACAGCCAGCTCCCAGTTGAGGGATGGAGCTACTCATCTATCTCAAAACTTTTAACCCAGAATGGTTCCTGTCTAAAGGAAATGCAGAGACAAAGAGTAGAACAGAAGGAAAGACCATCCAGAGAGTACTCTACCTAGGGATCCATCCCATCTGCAGACACCAAATGCAGACACTATTGCTGATGCCAAAAAGTGCTTGCTGAGAGGCTCTGCAAGTGCTGGATCAATACAGATTGAGATGCTCACAGCCAAACATCAAACTGAGCACTGGGACCCCAATGAAAGGACTGAAGGAACTTCAATCTCATAAGAAGAACAACGGTATTAGCTAACTGGACATCACAGAGCTCCCAGGGACTAAACCACCAACAAAAAGTACACATGGTGGGATTCATGGTTCCAGTTGCATATGCAGCAGAGGATTGCTTTACCTGGCATCAGTGGGAGGGGAGGCCCTTGATCCTGTGGAGGCTCAAAGGAGTGGGTGGGTAGGTGGCAGAACACCCTCATAGAGGCAGGGATGATGGGGATGGGATGGGTGCTTTGAGAAAGAGAAACCAGAAAGAGGGCAGCATTTGAAATGTAAATAAGTAACCAATTAAAAAGAAAAGAAAAGACATTTTAAAAGATAAAAACAAATAAAATTAGGACTTAAAAATCTATATTTATGCTCCCTGATGAAGCTGTGTGTTAGATTATTTTCACCAAGTGTTAGTATTGCAATTTATTACTCAGTGAAAACTTGTAACTTCCTTCCCAAGAGGAGTAGCAATTCTCTGACACTAGGTATTCCTGTTCTGCTTTACTTTCTACTTCTATGTATAAGTAGTTCTTTTATTTAATCAGATAATGAGTTTCTTCAAAATAGTCACTGATCAGTTTCATATATTCAGGGTATAATTCTGCATACACAGATTACACTTTCTATATATTGTATGGTTATTCACAAAAGCAGATAAGAGTTGTATTGGCATTTATGTATACACAAACAGTCCTTTAGGTATCCACTGCATTTAAAGATGGCACAAGTTTCTTATCCAAGCTATAATTACTAGAGAGTATATTGAGTAATACTCCTTCACCTTAATTCATTTGTTCTAAGTCACTGTAGTATATATGACTTAGGTAATATGACAAAACCAAACTGGCATGAAGCTTACTCTCTTCCAAGAAAGGTCATTTTTCTTCTCCCACTCTCTAATCCTTGTTTTTCCATAATAAATTATGTCCATCTCTAGATTTTCTCCTCCCATTGTAATACACTGCAATTATCTATTACAAACCAAGGTTTTAAAATATGAATCTACATTGTTTTCCCATGAATGGCTTCACTCTTAGTTCCCTAAAAGAATTGCAGTCATTAGTAGAAGAAATTATGTTAGCATTGAAAGTTGTCTTGTCACAATTATGATGACAAAATGATTTATTGAGGAATTGGAAAGTCATTTAATGGGTATGAAAATTTGTGGAAAAGAGCAGTTAAGTTAATATGGAAACTGAAAAAGTTTGAGTTCCTTAAGTTTACAAGTAAACTCTGTTTTGTTTCTTTCTTGTAAGCTCATGTTTGGAAGGTGAGGAAGGAACACTCTTAACTTCAGGAAAATTTTCTGACAAATGACTGGCAAATATATTAGAAATGGCATGTGTTACATAATTTTTGGAAAACATAGACTTCATTAGAAAAGGTAACAAAGCTAATTGGTAATGTTTTGAAACAAAGACATTTTATAAGCAATTTTCAGGATAAGCAAAACCATCAATAAATACATAAATGCATTGTTGTTTACAGAAAGGGAAAACATGATCTATGGTAAGCTTAAAGCTTTTCTTTCTTTAAACTTTTAATCTGTAACTTCAAGGACAATAGAATAGCTAATCAAATTTGGAGCTAAGATTTTCATAACAGAGAACAGCCTAAAGTCTAAGAAAAAAGAAGAAATATAGCTATAAAAGAGGTGTACTTCTACACTAATTATATGAACTTGTACTTATCAGTGCAAGAAGCTCAGAAGTCCCACAAATTAATAAACTATAATTTGAAGTGCACATTTGCTTGTAAGGAGTAATTCCTCCAGGATAGCCAGCTACATTATTTGCAACTTAATTTCTGGTAACTTCACATTTCTTCATGCAGTGTGACACAGTATGACTAATTAATGATCATAAAGCATTTTGAGACTGTGCTGTGCTAATATTAAGATTAAGCAATATACTGACAACAGTGTCAGATGTGTAGTACTTTGCTGGTCATTCCAACTGATCAGGGAATTAAGCAAACATAACTTTGTGTTATTTATTGAACTATTATTTGTCCTAAATTAGCATTGATACATATTTATATTCTACAAGACTTTTAAGAGACTATTAAATTAATGATACTAATTAGTTATTTCAATTCAACCTTGGAATCATATGTAGGAAAATATCTCACAAACCAAGCATAAGAAAGTGTATTAATCTGCCATCCATGACTATAACAAATCCTTTATCATTTTTATTAGAAATGATATCTTTTCTCATACAAAATATACTGATTGCAGTTTCCTCTCCCTCCTCTCTTCTCATTCCTCCCCACCTCACTCCACTCCAGATCCACTCTCTATTTGCCTCTAAGAGAGAGAGAGAGAGAGAGAGAGAGAGAGAGAGAGAGAGAGAGAGAGAGAGAGAGAGAGAGAGAGAGAGAGAAGGACAAAATTTTAAAAAGAGACAGTAAAATAAAACAAAAAACATCATATCAAGTCTCAACATGGCAACCCAAGGAAAACAACAGAGCACCAAGCACAGGGACAAGAATCTCAGACCGAAATCTGAAGAAATGCTGAATAAACATGGATTCAAGAAATCTTCAAGCCTTTCTTAACCTTTCTAACTTATGCACATTTCTGAGCCAGGGTTTGTTTGCTGTGGATCAGTTTATATAGAAATGCTCTATTAGTTTCTTTGCTTTCACTGGCATCTTTTGCACAATTATCATTTGCCACACTAATGGGACTTTGGCCTGTTCTGGGCTGCTGTAGCATGAATTCCTGGTTACTTACAACTCCTGTACATCCACACACAAGTGCCAAATGCACTTTATTTCTGGTTGTTTGGAAGAGGGCTGGACCACTTTTACCTAGGTGTTGGCAAGATGATGACTTCAACTTGTCAGCTCAGCCTATGATTTTATGAACAATGCTGCAAATTATTTACAGTCAAAGCATTCATTTACTAGTAAGGAGTGACTTCTTTTTGTACCAAATAGAAAGTTATAGCTAAAATACAAGACAAAGAAGGTATTATACTTTTTAGTGAAAATAGTCATTAGAAATCTGTTTTAAAGAGATATTCTTTGCTGCTCAGTTCCCCCTAAATCACATATTTCATTTATTTGTATTTTAGTATTGCTATCACAAGCTATATATATAACTCCTAAAATGTTTTCCTATATATATCTTTGATAAAGAACACTTTAGTCCAGAGAATCATTCTTAGTTCTGGTCTCCTCCATCAATGTTTTTATAGCATTCTTTCTTTGGCATTGATTCTGCTGTTTCTGCAGTATTACTGACTTAACAAAGTTTCATAGGATTTTTTTTTTTGAAAACTCGCAGGCTTGTAAACTTTTCCATTTTTCTCTGGGTCACTAGAGGTCATTTGCCACTGAAGTGTAAGTACACAAAAAAAGTCCATAGGTCTTATATACATGAATAGAAATATACGTTATATATAAAGATCGATTATATAGATATATGGGATTACTTGTTTATACATGTATTCTAAAATACCTGTACTATCATTAGATCATTTTAAGATAGATTAAATATATATTCGACTCTAATATCTACAATGGTTTAAATTATGTATGGAACTCACAAGTCAGTACATGTAAATTGTTTTGTTTATAACTCGTAAGAAATATACTCTAGAAAGAAGGAAAAGGAGAGAGCCATGTCCTGGTGGAGAAATCTGGTAATTCCTGTCTCAGTCTGTGATCATGTTTAACAGTAAGGCTGATTATGCATGTTCGTTCAAGCACTGATGATGTGAGAGAAAACGGTTGCTTCTACCATCTTTCAAAGAGTCATAATTCCACTCAATCAATGGAAACGTGTCAGAAAACACAACTGGAGAACAGACACTCAAACAGAAATTTTAAAATACTTTAAGATTTTCAAAAATAGGCGATGACGGAGGACTTTGTAAAGCAAGAAACCTAGAATATATGACCACTAAATGCAATATCTTATTGGCTACTTTATGGATATTTTATGGGACAGAGGACTGCAGGCACAACAGGAAAATCTGCCATGATATAATGTAATGTAATTAATAATTTTAATGTTGGATCAGCAATTAATAAAATATAGTAATGCAAGAAACAAAATATAGGAGACGGTGTATGGTATGTTAAAATTCTTTTTTATGAATGAAATAATATTTAAAAAGTGAAATTATATGATATTTGCCTTAGTTAACTTAGATTACATTGTTTTACTCTGAACTAGTAATGAAAGAGAGAGAATTAAATCAAATGACATGGCAAACATGAATCATGTTTTCCTACATCCACACCATTAAACTCTTCCACCCTTTAGTTCTTAATTCAGGCAGGGAAAAAAAAAACTACAAAAGAGGAAAGAGAAATGATGGAAAGGAAGCCTTGCTGCCAGGATAATGATTTGGATTCTCTTGGCATGTTTATTGTTAACAGGGGACCTGTGCTGGTGTGAAGGACCAAAGCATAGACAGGTTTAAAAGTAATAGGCCCAGATTATTATTGTCCTGTCCAATTTTGTTTCCCACTCTTCTGCATTGGTTCTTCTGGATTTTCTCCATATTTCTCTTGGTAGATGGGAATACTTAAGTAGCTACATAACATATATTGTATTTCATTAAAACAGAGGATGTAATTGAAAATAGCAGAACACTATGAGTTGCATTTTAAAACTCTAGCAAGTTATAATTATGGTTTAGCATCACTGTAATTACTGTTTAGAAAAACTCATATAGAAATCCACCATTGTTCATACACACACAGACTCACACACAGACACACACATGACCATGGTGGTGAGAATTGAAAAATAAAACTATATATACTAATCCTTAAGTGGGATATCTGTACTATGCTCTCTCAGCTCAGATGTCATTAAAGAATGGGGTATGTGTAGTTGCCCTGGAACATGGAGTAACCATGTCATTACTAGATACCATGGGCTAAGAAAATCCCTGTATCAAAAATTTTACCCCTATTTGAATTGCTAGGAACCAATTGACACCAAAGATTACAACTAATGCCATTATTTGTGATTGTCCACAAGACATTGACATTAAGGCTCTATTTTTTTAAACTGGATATTTTATTATTACATTTCAAATATTATCCCCTTTCAGAAGGCACACTACTTTACAGGCTATGAGAGGAAACAAGTAAAATATCTTCTTTCACATTTGCAACATGTTCGTTATAATTCATCGAATGGAAACATCTAATTGAAGGGCAGATAAAACTGGTATTAAGAAGATAGCAGTTATTAAACACTCTGACAGTTTAGAATACTTTCAGTTTTCACATTTTTTGTGTTGGCCCACCAGAGAGCCTAAGAAAGGAAAGTGCAAAGCACATGCATATCTCCACAGAAATGTTTGCAATTAACCAAAATTTCAGCAATCTGAGAGTGACCATAGCTAGAAGACTCCTAGAAGAAGCCTGAATCTGCAATCTACTGTAACCAGACAAGACTTCCAATGGAGCAATTAAAGTACTGGGATATCAACCCAGCCACAAAATCTTAGACCCACAATTTGCCCTGCCTACAAGATATGCAAGAATTAAAAGACAGAGAAGAATTTAAGAGAATGGCCATCCAATGGTTGGATCACCTTAAGACCCATCCAACGAGAGGGAGTCCACCCCTGACACTGTTATTGATAGTCTTCTATACTTTCAGAGAGGAGCCTAGCATACTGTCATCAGAGAGGCTTCACCCAGCAACTGATGGAAGCTGATGCAAAGACCCACAGCCAAACCTGAAGTGGAGACTGGGTAATCCTGTGGAAGAAGGAGAGGAAGTTTTGAAGGAGCTGAAGGAGTCAAGGACACTACAGGAAAGCCAACAGACTCAGCTAAACTGGGTCAGTAGGGACTCATAGAGACTGAACTGCCAACCAGAGCATGGCTGGGGCTAACCTAGGCCAACCACACATATGTTAGAGTTCTGCAGCTGAGTTCATGTGGGACCTCTAAAGATGGAGCATGGCTCGTCTCTATGCTCTTTACCTGCCTTTGGAACCCTTTCTCCTAACTGGGCTGCCTAGTCTAGCTTCTATAAAAGATGCAAGGAGTCTTACTTCCAAGGCTGGTTGACATGCATAGGAGATCTCCTCTTTCCTGCAAAGAATGGGAGGAGGGGTGGATGAGTGGGGATCTGGGGTGAGAGGGAGGGACTGAGAGGAAAGGAGGGCGAGGAAGTTGCAATCAGGATGTAAAATAAAGAAATAACTTAATTAATAAAAAAGAAAAGATAATTTTCTTTATGTAATCCAGAAGGCAGAACCTGGTGACAAATATACCCATCCCCATAGCATGAGAAGAATGTTGGTATTTTTTAGCAATGTAAACATCCATTAAAAAAAAAAAAAAGATTATTACTTAAGACTTTTGGTTCTGAGATAATCAAAGCCGGAATCTGAGACCTATCTTGAAACCAAACTTTTTTCTTTCCATTTATTTTTTTTTTCTGCTGAAACCTACATCGCCAAACTGAAAAGGAAAGAAGCAGAGAGAATAGCGTTTATGAGCTTACAATTTTTGAGAAGAATGCTTTTAAGAGTCTTTAGAATGAAGTCATGGAACAATATTGCAACCATATTTTGAAAACCTTTTAAATGAGCTGTTTGCAATACTATCATAAATGCTCTCCTCTGAGCTCAGCCATCTCTGTTGTGTTTCTGCCCCTGCATTTGAATGTTGCCCTAGAGGCCCAGGGATATCAGTTGTAAGTACTCAAGTCAGACTGTGGTCAGAGTTAATAGAGATGCACAGTTTTGCCCTCCTCCTGCACAGTCTGTTGAGTGCTGCATGCAGCTGCTGGCTTGGAAGGGTTTTGACTTTCCTGTAATGTGTAGTCTGAAAATATTAAAGGTACATCGCTTTCCTTCTCTGTACCATCCCTGCTTTGTTTCTTATGCTGTCTTCTTTTGTTTCTTTAGATTTAATGAGTTTGACGATTACTTCGAATCATCATTAGATGACTGTGTTCTATAACACCTTGTCTCTGAAATACCATTCCCTATTCTCCAGTGGTTCAAGCCCAGCAGCAAAAACTATTGCTTAAATATTGGAGTAAAACTATTAGTGAAAATCATTCCACGGTCATATCTAAAATGAAATGTGATTGGAGAGATAGAGCCACAATTGGCCAGAAAAAAAATGGACAGAACAAATCTTTCCCGGTGTCTTTGTCTTAAAAACAAATGTAAGAAAATCTAGAATGCAGTAGCTTCACTTCCCTTTTCTGTTCTGTTTGTACCCTGATGTCTCTTCGCCATTCTCATTTCTCTCAACCACAGATTGGCTGAGCAGTTAGAAAGGGACACATATTTGACAGTAAATAAAAAAATGTCTGATTTTCCTATTCATATTGACCCCACCCCCAGTTGCTAGTGATACATTAGTATTGTAACCATGTGAAAATCTCATGTTGCAAATGAGCCTTTCCTAGAAATGTCTTGCCAAAGGCAATTCAGTTCCACTCTCTACAGCTACAGCATACCCTGTAAAAATCTGTGAATCCCGTTCTTTCTAATCACAGAATATCAACCTACATGTATCGGGATATTCAGCCACACTCAGACATTTCAATGTGGTAAGTGTTTTTTGTTTTTTTGGTTTTTTTTTTGTTTTGTTTTTTTTGTTTTTCTATCATGAAACATGCCCCAAATACAAATTCATTGATATGATATAGCTCTGGCATCTGCCATCTGTAGCTCATCACAAACTCCCCTAATTACTGACCCTGCTCCGCCACTGCCTGTGTTCTCCGTATGGGTTTTTCCCTTTCCTTTTCATCCACTCCCTTGTGAACAAAAAGTAAAATTCTTCCAGGTGAGTGTAACAGATGCCATCTCCTGCCCTCACAGGTAGAACTTCTGTTATAATGATTTTCATTGGGGTTTTTTTCTTGTTTGATTGTCTGATAGGTGTGCATTTCCAACGGAGCCGCCAGCTTGTTGCCCATATTCCAATTTAATATTCATATTCAAAATTAGAAATGATAGTCCCAGAATACCCATGGCATAGCAATCAAAGACCTAGAATTTACTCCAAAAGTCTAAACAATGAAAATGATCTGAGGGGTACAATCGGGTCAGATGCTTAGAAATCAGCATGGAGCACTCGGACCTAGTGTACATGCAGAGTTTAAATTGAAGTCTGAGGTCTACTGGCATTATCAAGACAGCGAAACCTGTGAGCTTGAAGGAAGGTAAAATATTATCCTGGTGTGCCTATTTCTGACAAGTTTTCTTAGAAAAGTCCCACCTTAGTCTTTATGTTTCGGGGTCATTTTTAAAGGCGTAGCATCTGAGGCCTGTGTTTCCAAAATGTAGACTGTACTTCATCATACACATACCCTTCAAGTTACACGAGCCCTCTGACGTGCAGCTGAGTTCTGCTGGCATCTCTGTTCTTCAATGCTCATCATTGGTTTTCTTCTTTTCTATAACTGCATTGTGCTTAGGATCTCTCTCTTTCAAGATAAACTTTTCTAAGTCATTTCACAGATATTTATAAAGTTTGCATTGTGCCCTACTTGCCCTTGACTTAAATCTACTTTTTTTTCTCAAATACAGTTAGAAGTGTTGTGATAAAAAAAAAAAAGAAAAAGCTTGCTTTTATTACAACAAAACCTTTAGTGTGGAATAAAAATGAAAATCTGTCAAAAAGTTTGCAATAATAAATATAGGAGAGAAATGCATGCAAAGAGACAAACATTGCAACTTAAATTGAATACATATATCCTATATGTATTACACATTTCCTCAACCTCCAGCCTATAGTTCACCTAAATCCATGTCTGATTCTGAATTCTTGAAAATCTTACTACCCACAAGGAACAAATTTTAATTTGTCATGTATTTTTGTATCAGTAAATATAAGAGAAACCAAACGAGAGCAAAGATGCATAAAATTGCCGACAATGTGTAGTAGACTAAGAAAGTGAAAAATGTTGAAAATGAATTATCTACATTAAATTCTAAAGAGTGTATAGGATTGAATTGTGTTGTGGGTGTTTTAACAGAAAATGCCAAACTAAATATAGTGAGATTCAAAAGCTCTTATTACATTAACGAAGTTCTCTCATTCTTCTGAAAGTAGAAAAGCAATGTCCTACTATATCTTTGAATAAAAGTCAAGGCAAAAAAAGAAAAAAAAAAAAAAAGATGTTGGCCTCTAAACCCGCTGATTTGAAGTCAATACTCTGGATTCCGTGTGGTAGGAAAGAATAGACTCCAAGCACAGTGCGTTGTTGACTTCGGAGTTAAACACACACACACACACACACACACAGTAAATAAATGTAACAAAGTCTTTTCAAAAATATATCAAATTGGCAGTGATGGCGCATGCCTTTAATCCCAGCACTTGGGAGGCAAAGCAGGAGGATTTCTGAGTTCGAGGCCAGCCTGATCTACAAAGTGAGTTCCAGGACAGCCAAGGCTACACAGTGAAACTCTGTCTCAAAAAGACAAAAAGAAAACAAAAACAAACAAACAAAAAGAAATCAAAATAAAACAGAAGAGTTTGATACAGATTAATGTTCAACTATGTATGTATATGTATCTCTCCAAAGTCAATCTCTTGCTAATTACTATTTTCGAGATTATAATACTATTACCTTATTCCTTCCTTCCCTTTCCTCCCTCTGAGATATTTCTCTTTGTTCTCTTTATAATTTATAACCTTTTATAATAATGTAACAACATTAATTCTTGTTATATATATATGTGTGTGTGTGTTCCTAAGTACATAAATAGAGCCTGTTCATTGTATATAATGTTATTAATAATTATGCTTTCGGGACTGATAATTGGAATTAGATGATGAATTAGTATGCTCTTCCCAGTGGAAGACTATTTCTCCACTCTCGGGATTCCTTAGTTACCTATATTTCCTTGTATAGGCTTGAGGCACTCTTAGCTGTACCCCCATCCATATTACCATGTCTGTTGTTATTATCCTTGTTCAGCTCAAATTTGGGAAGTTATATTAGTCAGATTTTATAGAAGTAGCTTCTGACATTATGTTGATACAGTCTGAGAGCAAATGCTCTGGTCCTCTGACCCTTACAACGTTTGAACCCCCTCCTTATCAATGTTCCCAGAGTCTTACATGCCTAAGTTCTTAGCTGCTCTATTTTGGGACTGATCTCTACAGTTATGCCTATTGATTGGCTGTGGTTTTCTGTAATGGTATTCATCTATTTCAAAGAGAGAGTTCCATGAGGAGGCATAGGAACTACACTTAACTCTGGATAGAGACAAGCATTTAGAATGTAGTTTGGCATTCCATGGCTTTAGTAAAATGGCAGATGTGAGTTCTACAAGATCCATGATTCCACCAGCCCCATGTCCTTGGCTAAGTTTCCAGTACCATGCATGATTTCCCTCTTGTTGAACAGGTCCTATTAAAGGAATTGAATATTTTAAATTTACTTTTCTTTAATTCTATTTTTTTTATTTTATGTGTATGGCTGTTTTGCTTACCTTTATATTAGTACCTTCTTGGTGGGCAGAACTGAAAGAGGCCAGGAGAGGAAGTTGAATCATCTAGACCTAGAGTTACAGATACTGTGAGCTGCCATGTCTGCTGTGAATAGAGCAGAGCCTTCCTTCTAATCCTTCCCTTGTCATTGCATATTGTCATGAAGTATTCTAATACTTGTCATACATTTAGGTTAAACCTAAGAAATATGGCTTCATCTCGGTCATAATGAATTTGATATGCATGTAAGATCTCTTTTTCTGGAATGTTGCATTTTTGAAAGGATTCAGTTTAAACAGATACAAAGTAAACATCATATTGAGGAACTGGCATCTCCTCCTGCACTTGTGATTGGCAGTCTTTATTTATAAGAGGAAAATAGACACGCTTGTTTAAGTTTGAACCGCTGCACCTTGAATTCTCTAAGAAATCTTAAAACGGATAGGAAGGATAATCCTGTCCCTGTCTCTGTCTTCACTGAGTCTCAGCTCCTTTATTCATTAATCTCAGAGGAAGGTGAAGCAGCCTGAGTGCTGAATTGCATAATAACCAAAGGTAAATTGAAAGATAATTAGGAAGATTGAAATGTAAATAGGATGTCACTTTCTTTATCTCTTTTTGATAAACTCTCCAGAGTGTAAAACCCATAGAGAATTTTCTCATGTGCAATTTCCCCCCTTTTCTCATTTCTTCATGAAGTATTCTTCTCTATTATCCTAGTCATAGGCCTTCTGTCAGTGGGGGAAAAAAAAAGCCAAATTCTACATAGAAGGTAAGAATAAAGCAGAATGCTAGCACTTTCTTCTTGACAACACCCACCGGATTCCTTGCTTGTTATCCAGGCTTATATCAATGGCTTACCAACTGAGAAAGAAGGACAAAGGTTCAACCCCAGGGACCATTGATCCCACTTAGCACAATGTAAAGATGTCTTCCTGTCTTCAGCTAGAATGGGTTATCTGGTTAACAGGCTCAGCTTTGATGCCACTTGTGCAAGCAGAATCGATAGAGCTGCCAGACACAACTGAGACGTTGTTCCTCGGCATCCGCTTTGTGTGCAAGGTGGTGGCGTTCACTTAGGTTTAGGCATTCCTTTTGTTAGCCACATTCAAGCTAGATCATTTCATTGGCAATTAGTTAACTAAATGAGAGACACCATAACACTTATAAAAAGGTAACAATGTATTCACTTTTTGTATTGGTTATTTTATTTATTTGCTTTTCAAATACTGTCCCCCTTCCCAGTCTACCCTCTGCAAACCCCAGGGACTAAAGCTACAATGTATTCTCTAGGTTCCTAGTGTAAATGCGCACATCAAAGTTCTAATTCTATTTAACTACCTTTTGAAAAATCAGGGAAACTCTAAGATAACAGATATTTTGGGTGACATTGACCTTCAAGACTAGACTGCCTAGAGAACTCTGGGTCATTAAATCCAAAGTATAGTTTCCATCAACTAATGGGAGAATGCACTCCCCTTGAATTAGGTAAGTAATGATACTAATAATCTCCTGGATTTTTAAAATAATGAACAATAAATCTCACTCCTAGAAATTACATATCGTCACCCTCTTAAACTATAGATAGTTTTGTGATCTTTATTAGTACATCATCTTTCTAAACTGGCTAAGAATTTAAATTACACTCCATTGTCTAATATTCCCAATACCCCCTCTTGTCTCTGCTAATTCCAGTGGCAATAATCACCCTGTTTCCTGTGTTGCATGCATATTGAATACATACTTATTTGGTTGTTACCATTTTGAGTGTGAATTAGAATGATGACTATAATTTTTTAGTGCTTCTTATATTCCAGTCTCTGTGATGTGTACTTGACATACATTATGTAATGTGATTCATAAAAATAAAAATGTATGAGGGGAAGGACTAACATTTGCTTGTTTAGAGATGAAATTAAAAAGTTAGAGAAAAAAATGTATGCTAAATACAGGTACAAAGCTAGTAGAGGAGTAAAGCCTGCTTAACGTAATATATATATATATATATATATATATATATTATTCTTGTTCATTCTCAACAACTTGGAAAAATAATTTCTAGACAAAATGAAACAAGGGAAATGGAATTCATTCCCTAGCCATGCAAAAATCTCTATTTAATTGTCTTAGTTCATATGTAAAGAACTAAAATGTGCTTACTAAGCAAAATGTGCCATTTATACAAATTGGGATATAATAGCAGTGTCTGGTGTAAGTCTATAGATTGCTCACCTTTCCCTGTTGAGTTTCAAACCTGTGGTTCTCTTCTAGAATTACTTGTTCACTTCAAAGAAATATCTGGAGTGATTCTGACATCCAGATTGTTTAAGTCAGGAATGTTGCTAAATATTCTATAAATGTATCGAACAATCTAATTCTAAACATTTATGAAAAAAGCAATTTCATAAAATATCTGGTTGAAACGTCAGTAGTACCATGACTGACAAGATTAAGGAAGAGTCCAGATCAGAGAGGAGAATGCATTTTCTCTGCAAAGACTAATGCCAAGGGAGAGAAGATGAGGATAACGACATTTGCCAAACTCATGCTTCAGAAATTATCAACTTAATAATGTGCATGTCTTACCCTGCTGAGAAATGACAGGACAACTTAAGCAGGTTAACACAGTGTTCCATGGATTGCTATCCATAAAAGAATGAAAAAAATCAAAAAACAAAATGAAGTGAAAGGCTCATTTAATCTAGTTACGTAATGTGACTTGTTCACAGTATTACAATAAATTTTTATAGTAAAAATCCATAGGATTATGAGGGTAGCTTTGATTATACATTTATTTAGTTAATACTGTGTAGCACGTGAAACACATCATCCTTTGCCTTTATGTCTATCTCACGAGAAGGAAGCAATTGTGTTGTATTCTTTCACATATGAAGACATACATTGGTTTTTCTTGAGGACAAAAGCAAAACTAAAATAGTTTGTGGAAGATATATTTGCTTTATTGATTAAACAATTCAAACTGGGCTTGACTAGTTGCTACAGTGTCTCAGATGCACTTAATTAGCAGCACAGATCAAATTAAACAGTGAAGAGAAGCAGGAAAAGAGAACAGGTAGGTACAGTCACTTGATTCATTAAATCAACTGAGGCTAATGTATCTGGAGAAATAATACCAAAGCTGAATGTCAACCTTGCCACCTGAATTTAAAATTTTTCTTCTAATTATGTTGTTGTATCTACCTTTGTGTTGCAGAACAACTTAATTCTCTCAGCCTGAATAGAGGGTAACAGCTAGAGATTTTACTCTACAGCCAGATGCTTGGCAGCTTTCTATTCACTTCGTTTTACACGAAGTAAACTCGGGCCTCAAAAAACAAATTAAGTCTCTCTCTAATGATAGTGATTTGCTGCATCATATAGTTACAGCCGTGAGCAGACTATATGAAAGGAATAACGGAGTGCCAAATAGACATTAAGTTACCCAAATTATCTTGTGGTTACATTAGGAGAGCCTGGCTGTTACTGGCAATTTCACAAAGTGGGGAAAACGACAAAGAGAAAGCTTGAACTTCTCCACAAAATAACCACAAAAGGATACTCCAGTCATGTCAGTAAATTCTCCTTCTGAAAGTGTTGATCTCTAGTTTCTATTTGTAACAGAACAGGACAGAACAGAAGGACAATCTATTATAAAGTTTGAACACACACACACACACACACACACACACACACACACTCATCTAGACATCCCCAATGTTTGATCTGAAGGCTACACACACATAGCAGGAAAAAAAATCCTAACTAATAATTGGCTAGAGCCTCTACCTGGAACTTTAGTTCTCCCATTTCCAACTTAGTTGCCACCCTCTACTTGAAGCCATGCCATATCACTTTCAATTTTATCCAAATGACCAATACAATTCCCCCACTTTCCTTGATGACTTCAACACCTGGCTCCCTTTTAGACTCTTTCCATGCTTAATCATTTATTGCTTCTTAACAACAAAGTCAGTGATTCACTGAGCACTCCAATCCCTTACCTTTATCCCTACATTCCATTATTTTCTGAGTAACTGATTTTCCATGTTCCATCACTCCACTTCCCTCTTAAAATTACTACATTCATCCTGGCCTTCCATGTACAGTTCAAGTGCCAAAACCCTAAACATATATTTTCTGTTCATAATTTGTTCAATAAATAATAATATGTTTTACAGCAAAAACATTTACAATGAAACTCCTTTTGCCTACTTTTTTCATATTTCACCTTTTTACATTTTTTAACCATTAAGATCCGTCTGGCGGTTCCTCAGAAAATTGGACATAGTACTACCGGAGGATCCAGCAATACCTCTCCTGGGCATATATCCAGAAGATGCCCCAACTGGTAAGAAGGACACATGCTCCACTATGTTCATAGCAGCCTTATTTATAATAGCCAGAAGCTGGAAAGAACCCAGATGCCCCTCAACAGAGGAATGGATACAGAAAATGTGGTACATCTACACAATGGAGTACTACTCAGCTATTAAAAAGAATGAATTTATGAAATTCCTAGCCAAATGGATGGACCTGGAGGGCATCATCCTGAGTGAGGTAACACATTCAGAAAGGAACTCACACAATATGTACTCACTGATAAGTGGATATTAGCCCAAAACCTAGGATACCCAAGATATAAGATACAATTTCCTAAACACATGAAACTCAAGAAAAATGAAGACTGAAGTGTGGACACTATGCCCCTCCTTAGAAGTGGGAACAAAACACCCTTGGAAGGAGTTACAGAGACAAAGTTTGGAGCTGAGATGAAAGGATGGACCATGTAGAGACTGCCTTATCCAGGGATCCACCCCATAATCAGCATCCAAACGCTGACACCATTGCATACACTAGCAAGATTTTATCGAAAGGACCCAGATGTAGCTGTCTCTTGTGAGACTATGCCGGGGCCTAGCAAACACATAAGTAGATGCCCACAGTCAGCTAATGGATGGATTACAGGGCTCCCAATGGAGGAGCTAGAGAAAGTACCCAAGGAGCTAAAGGGATCTGCAACCCTATAGGTGGATCAACATTATGAACTAACCAGTACCCCGGAGCTCTTGACTCTAGCTGCATATGTATCAAAAGATGGCCTAGTCGGCCATCACTGGAAAGAGAGGCCCATTGGACACACAAACTTTATATGCCCCAGAACAGGGGAACGCCAGGGCCAAAAGGGGGGAGTGGGCGGGTAGGGGAGTGGGGGTGGGTGGGTATGGGGGACTTTTCGTATAGCATTGGAAATGTAAATGAGCTAAATTCCTAATAAAAAATTGAAAAAAAAAAAAAAAAAAGAATATAAAGGATGGACCATCTAGAGACTGCCATACCTGGGATGCATCCCATAATCAGTCTCCAAACACTGACACCATTGCATACACTAGCAAGATTTTGCTGAAAGGACCCTGATATAGCTGTCTCTTGTGAGGCTATCCTTGGGCCTAGCAAAGACAGAAGTGGATGCTCACAGTCAGCTATTGGATGGATCACAGGGCCCACAATGGAGGAGCTAGAGAAAGTACCCAAGGAGCTAAAGGGATCTGCAACCCTATAGGTGGAACAACAATATGAACTAACCAGAGCTCCTGTTTCTAGCTGCATATGTATCAGAAGATAGCCTAGTTGGCCATCACTGGAAAGCTAGGCACATTGGTTTTGCAAACTTTATATGCCTAAGTACAGGGGAATTCCAGGGCCAAGAAGTGGGAGTAGGGGAGGGAAGAGTGTGTGTGTGTGTGTGGGGGGGAATTTTGGGATAGCATTGGAAATTTAAATGAAGAAAATACCTAATAAAAAATAAAAAAATAAAAAATAAAGAAAAAAAAAAGAATATGATAGTATTGTATTTTACCATTCATTCATTTATATTCTAACTAAACTATTTCCCAAGGGACCATGTTATTAATCCTTTTAGATTTAGAAAATTTTTCCTCATTCCTTATACACCATCCCCCATTTTGTTTCTTAACTTTTATCTGCTAGTACTCATTCTTTCCACTCTGACCTAGCTACATCATCTCTTGTATAAACTCATAGTGTCACCCTATTCATGCTAACATAAAAATCCCCCATGTCTTTATTATGTATATGTATTATGAAAAACAGGCCATGAATTTGAAAGAGAGCAAGAAGGGTTAAGTGGGAGGTTTTAGAGGAAGAAATAATATAATTATATGTATAATATTATGTATAATCTCAACAATAAAAGAAAGTAAAAATCTTTAAAAGAAACCAGAAGACGCTTCTGAGCCCAGCAGAGGCCTCTAAGGGCTCCAGAGTGCTCTCCATGCCACAGGACCTCAGGATCATGGGTGAGTGGAACACAACATCAGCTCCAAAGAATCAAGGAGGGTCTTGTGCCAGCAGGAACAGGGACAAAAGAACCCCGCCTGACCAGAGGCTGGGATTCATTCAGGTCTGGGTCACCCCCACCATCTTCCTTCTGAACCCAGCGGAGGCCACTAAGGGCTCCAAAAGTGATCTCCACACCACAGGACCTAGGGATCACCTTGGGATCATGGGTGAGTGGATCACAACATCAGCTCCAAAAAAATTGCAGAGGGCCTTGTGCCACCAGGAACAGGACAAAGAAACCCCGCCCAACCAGAGGCTGGGATCCATTCAGGTCAGGACCAGCCCTACCATCATCTGCATGAACCGGGCCAAGGGCGTCTAGGACACCAGAGGACTCTCCACAGAACAGGACCCCTAGCACACCCAGGACCTCCTGATCACCTGAGAGCACGTGGGCGATAGAAGGAACAGAGCTTCTTGGTCAGGGTCCCCTCAGGCCTTCATCCTCAGCCAGGAGGTGGAGCTGAGACCCAGACCCCTGGGCACATTGCTTGCCAGAGGAGAGTCAGCCTACAGGGAGAGCTCTGACCCCAGATCTCAGGAGGTGGATCAGAGCTCCAGACTGCTGGACACCTGCCCTGAAAGAGGAGAGCTTGCCTACAGACAGTGCTCTGACCACTGGAAGTCAGGTGAGAATTGGACTCCCAGGACTGCTGACAGAGGCTAACAGAATCACAGGAGGAACAAGCTTCAACAAGAGACAGCTTGAACATTAACAACAGAGATTTCCAGATGACGAAAGGCAAACGTAAGATTCTTACTAAAAGAAACCAGGAACACTGGGCATCATCAGAAACCAGTATGCCCACCACAATGAGTCCTGGATATCCCAACACACCAGAAAAGCAAGACACAGATTTAAAATCATATCTCAAGATGGTGGAAGAAGATCTTAAGGAGAGCATTAATAACTCATTTAAAAGAAATACAGGAGAACACTGTGAAACAGGTAGAAGCCCTTAAAAAGGAAGCACAAAAATTCCTCAAGGAATTACAGGAGAATACTACTAAACAACCAGAAGCCCTTAAAGAAGAAACACAAAAATCCCCCAAGGAATTAGAGGAGAACATTGCTAAACAGGTAGAAATCCTTTTAAAATACAGGCAAGCACTGCTAAACAAGGAGAAGAAACACACACACACACACACACACACACACACACACACACACACACACACACACACACACACACAAATCCCTTAAAGAATTAGAGGAAAATACAGCCAAACAGGCAATGGAACTGAACAAAACCTTTCAAAATCTAAAAATTGAAGTAGACACAATGAAGAAAATCCAAAGTGAGGCAACGCTGGAGATAGAAACCCTAGGAAAGAAATCTGGAACCATAGATGCCAGCATCAGCAACAGAATACAAGAGATGGGCAGGCTGCACGGGTGACTGTGTGGAATACAGAGGCCAGCCGTTTCTGGGAAAGGCGAGAGCCAGAGAGCTTCTGAGGCGGCGCCATCTTCGGCTCCAGACAACCGGCCACCTTCCTGGCCAAAGCAACACAGCTTCTGGGAAAGATCCTGTTTTGGGCCTACATCTTCAGCCAGGAGGAGGTCCAAACACCAGATAACTGTGCACCTTCCCTGAAAGAGGAGAGCTTGCCTGCAGAGACTGCTCTGACCACTGAAACTCAGAGGAGAGAGCTAGTCTCCCACGTCTGCTGATAGAGGGTAACAAAAGCAACAGAGGAACAATCTCTAAACAAAGACAACTATAACAACTAACTCCAGAGATTGCCAGATGGCGAAAGGTAAACGTAAGAATCCTACTAACAGGAAGCAAGACCACTCACCATCATCAGAACCCAGCACTCCCACTTCTCCCAGTCCAGGACATCCTAACACACCTGAAAAGGTACACCTGGATTTAAAAGCATTTCTCATGATGATGGTAGAGGACATAAAGAAGGAATTTAATAACTCACTTAAAGAAATACAGGAAAACACTGCTAAAGAGTTACAAGTCCTTAAAGAAAAACAGGAAAACAAAACCAAACAGGTAGAAGTCCTTATAGAAAAACAGGAAAACACATCGAAACAGGTGATAGAAATGAACAAAACCATACTAGAACTAAAAAGGGAAGTAGACACAATAAAGAAAACACAAAGTGAGGCATCGCTGGAGATAGAAACCCTAGGAAAGAAATCTGGAACCATAGATGCCAACATCAGCAACAGAATACAAGAGATGGAAGAGAGAATCTCAGGTGCAGAAGACTCCATAGAGAAATCGGCACAACAATGAAAGAAAATGGAAAATGAAAAAAGATCCTAACTCAAAACATCCAGGAAATCCAGGACACAATGAGAAGACCAAACCTACAGATAATAGGAGTGGATGAGAATGAAGATTTTCAACTCAAAGGACCGGCAAATATCTTCAACAAAATTATTGAAGAAAACTTCCCAAATCTAAAGAAAGAGATGCCCATGAACATACAAGAAGCCTACAGAACTCCAAATAGACTGGACCAGAAAAGAAATTCCTCCCGACACATAATAATCAGAATATCAAATGCACTAAATAAAGATAGAATACTAAAAGCAGTAAGAGAAAAAGGTCAAGTAACATATAAAGGCAAGCCTATCAGAATTACACCAGATTTTTCACCAGAGACTATGAAAGCCAGAAGAGCTTGGACAGATGTTATACAGACACTAAGAGAACAAAAATGCCAGCCCAGGCTACTATACCCAGCCAAACTCTCAATTACAATAGACGGAGAAACCAAAGTATTCCACGACAAAACTAAATTCACCTATTATCTCTCCACGAATCCAGCCCTTCAAAGGATAATAACAGAAAAAAACCAATACAAGGACGGGAACCACGCCCTAGAAAAAACAAGAAGATAATCCCTCAACAAAACTAAAAGAAGACAGCCACAAGAACAGAATGCCAACTTTAACAACAAAAATAACAGGAAGGAACAATTACTTTTCCTTAATATCTCTTAATATCAATGGTCTCAACTCCCCAATAAAAAGACATAGACTAACAGACTGGCTACACAAACAGGACCCAACATTTTGCTGCTTACAGGAGACCCATCTCAGCGAAAAAGACAGACACTACCTCAGAGTGAAAGGCTGGAAAACAATTTTCCAAGCAAATGATCTGAAGAAACAAGCTGGAGTAGCCATTTTAATATCGGATAAAATCGACTTCCAACCCAAAGTTATCAAAAAAGACAAGGAGGGACACTTCATACTCATCAAAGGTAAAATCCTCCAAGAGGAACTCACAATTCTGAATATCTACGCTCCAAATGCAAGGGCAGCCACATTCATTAAAGACACCTTAGTAAAGCTCAAAGCACACGTTGCACCTCACACAATAATAGTGGGAGACTTCAACACACCACTTTCATCAATGGACAGATCTTGGAAACAGAAACTAAACAGGGACACAGTGAAACTAACAGAAGTTATGAAACAAATGGACCTGACAGATATCTACAGAACATTTTATCCTAAAACAAAAGGATATACCTTCTTCTCAGCACCTCACGGGACCTTCTCCAAAATTGACCATATAATTGGTCACAAAACAGGCCTCAACAGATACAAAAATATTGAAATTGTCCCATGTATCCTATCAGACCACCATGGCCTAAGACTGATCTTCAATAACAACATAAATAACAGAAAGCCAACATTCACGTGGAAACTGAACAACACTCTTCTCAATGATACCTTGGTCAAGAAAGGAATAAAGAAAGAAATTAAAGACTTTTTAGAGTTTAATGAAAATGAAGCCACAAAGTACCCAAACCTATGGGACACAATGAAAACATTACTAAGAGGGAAACTCATAGCTCTGAGTGCCTCCAAGAAGAAACGGGATAGAGCACATACTAGCAGCTTGACAACACATCTAAAAGCTCTAGAAAAAAAAGAAGCAAATTCACCCAAGAGGAGTAGACGGCAGGAAATAATCAAACTCAGGGGTGAAATCGACCAAGTGGAAACAAGAAGAACTATTCAAAGAATTAACCAAAAGAGGAGTTGGTTCTTTGAAAAAATCAACAAGATAGATAAACCCTTAGTTAGACTCACTAAAGGGCACAGGGACAAAATCCTAATTAACAAAATCAGAAATGAAAAGGGAGACATAACAACAGATCCTGAAGAAATCCAAAACACCATCAGATCCTTCTACAAAAGGCTATACTCAACAAAACTGGAAAACCTGGAGGAAATGGACAAATTTCTGGACAGATACCAGGTACCAAAGTTAAATCAGGATCAAGTTGACCATCTAAACAGTCCCATATCACCTAAAGAAATAGAAGTAGTTATTAATAGTCTCCCAGACAAAGAAAGCCCAGGACCAGATGGGTTTAGTGCAGAGTTCTATCAGACCTTCAAAGAAGATCTAATTCCAGTTCTGCACAAACTATTTCACAAAATAGAAGTAGAAGGTACTCTACCCAACTCATTTTATGAAGCCACTATTACTCTGATACCTAAACCACAGAAAGACCCAACAAAGATAGAGAACTTCAAACCAATTTCTCTTATGAATATCGATGCAAAAATCCTCAATAAAATTCTCGCTAACCGAATCCAAGAACATATTAAAGCAATCATCCATCCTGACCAAGTAGGTTTTATTCCAGGGATGCAGGGATGGTTTAATATACGAAAATCCATCAATGTAATCCATTATATAAACAAACTCAAAGACAAAAAGCACATGATCATCTCGTTAGATGCAAAAAAAGCATTTGACAAGATCCAACATCCATTCATGATAAAAGTTTTGGAAAGATCAGGAATTCAAGGCCCATAACTAAACATGATAAAAGCAATCTACAGCAAACCAGTAGCCAACATCAAAGTAAATGGAGAGAAGCTGGAAGAAATCCCACTAAAATCAGGGACTAGACAAGGCTGCCCACTTTCTCCCTACCTTTTCAACATAGTACTTGAAGTATTAGATAGAGCAATTCCACAACAAAACGAGATCAAGGGGATACAAATTGGAAAAGAGGAAGTCAAAATATCACTTTTTGCAGATGATATGACAGTGACCCTAAAAATTCTACCAGAGAACTCCTAAACCAGATAAACAGCTTCGGTGAAGTATTTGGATATAAAATAAACTCAAACAAGTCAATGGCCTTTCTCTATACAAAGAATAAACAGGCTGAGAAAGAAATTAGGGAAACAACACCCTTCTCAATAGTCACAAATAATATAAAATACCTTGGCGTGACACTAACTAAGGAAGTGAAAGATCTATATGATAAAAACTTCAAATCTCTGAAGAAAGAAATTAAAGAAGATCTCAGAAGATGGAAAGATCTCCCATGCTCATGGATTGGCAGGATCAACATTGTAAAAATGGCCATCTTGCCAAAAGCAATCTACAGATTCAATGCAATCCCCATCAAAATTCCAACTCAATTCTTCAACGAATTAGAAGGAGCAATTTGCAAATTCATCTGGAATTACAAAAAACCTAAGATAGCAAAAAGTCTTCTCAAGGATAAAAGAACCTCTGGTGGAATCACCATGCCTGACCTAAATCTTTACTACAGAGCAATTGTGAAAAAAAACTGCATGGTACTGGTATAGAGACAGACAAGTAGACCAATGGAATAGAATTGAAGACCCAGAAATGAACCCACACACCTATGGTCACTTGATCTTCGACAAGGGAGCTAAAACCATCCAGTGGAAGAAAGACAGCATTTTCAACAATTGGTACTGGCACAACTGGTTGTTATCGTGTAGAAGAATGTGAATCGATCCATACTTATCTCCTTGTACTAAGGTCAAATCTAAGTGGATCAAGGAACTTCACATAAAACCAGAGACACTGAAACTTATAGAGGAGATAGTGGGGAAAAGCCTTGAAGATATGGGCACAGGGGAAAAATTCCTGAACAGAACAGTAATGGCTTGTACTGTAAGATCGAGAATTGACAAATGGGACCTAATGAAACTCCAAAGTTTCTGCAAGGCAAAAGACACCGTCATTAAGACAAAAAGACCACCAACAGATTGGGAAAGGATCATTACCTATCCTAAATCAGATAAGGGACTAATATCCAACATATATAAAGAACTCAAGAAGGTGGACTTCAGAAAATCAAATAACCCCATTAAAAAATGGGGCTCAGAACTGAACAAAGAATTCTCACCTGAGGAATACCGAATGGCAGAGAAACACCTGAAAAAATGTTCAACATCCTTAATCATCAGGGAAATGCAAATCAAAACAACCCTGATATTCTACCTCACACCAGTCAGAATGGCTAAGATCAAAAATTCAGGTGACAGCAGATGCTGGCATGGATGTGAAGAAAGAGGAACACTCCTCCATTGTTGGTGGGATTGCAGGCTTGTACAACCACTCTGGAAATCCGTCTGGCGGTTCCTCAGAAAATTGGACATAGTACTACCGGAGGATCCAGCAATACCTCTCCTGGGCATATATCCAGAAGATGCCCCAACGGGTAAGAAGGAGACATGCTCCACTATGTTCATAGCAGCCTTATTTATAATAGCCAGAAGCTGGAAAGAACCCAGATGTCCCTCAACAGAGGAATGGATACAGAAAATGTGGTACATCTACACAATGGAGTACTACTCAGCTATTAAAAAGAATGAATTTATGAAATTCCTAACCAAATGGATGGACCTGGAGGGCATCATCCTGAGTGAGGTAACACATTCACAAAGAAACTCAAACAATATGTACTCACTGATAAGTGGATATTAGCCCCAAACATAGGATACCCAAGATATAAGATACAATTTGCTAAACATATGAAACTCAAGAAGAATGAAGACTGAAGTGTGGACACTATGCCCCTCCTTAGAATTGGGAACAAAACACCCATGGAAGGAGTTACAGAGACAAAGTTTGGAGCTGAGATGAAAGGATGGACCATGTAGAGACTTCCATATCCAGGGATCCACCCCATAATCAGCATCCAAACGCTGACACCATTGCATACACTAGCAAGATTTTATTGAAAGGACCCATATGTAGCTGTCTCTTGTGAGACTAAGCCGGGGCCTAGCAAACACAGAAGTGGATGCTCACAGTCCCAATGGAGGAGCTAGAGAAAGTAGCCAAGGAGCTAAAGGGATCTGCAACCCTATAGGTGGAACAACATTATGAACTAACCAGTACCCCGGAGCTCTTGACTCTAGCTGCATATATATCAAAAGATGGCCTAGTCGGCCATCACTGGAAAGAGAGGCCCATTGGAATTGCAAACTTTATATGCCCCAGTACAGGGGAACGCCAGGGCCAAAAAGGGGGAGTGGGTGGGCAGGGGAGTGGGGGTGGGTGGGTATGGGGGACTTTTGGTATAGCATTGGAAATGTAAATGAGCTAAATACCTAATAAAAAATGGAAAAAAAATTTCCAATAAATAAATAAATAAATAAATAAATAAATAAATAATAGAAAGCCAACATTAACATGGAAAATGAACAACACTCTACTCAATGATACCTTGGTCAACGAAGAAATAAAGAAAGAAATTAAAGACATTTTAGAGTTTAATGAAAATTAAGCCACAACATACCAAAACTTATGGGACATAATGAAAGCAGTCCTAAGAGAAAAACTCATAGCCCTGAGTGCCTCCAAAAAGAAACTAGAGAAAGCATACACTAGCAGTCTGACAGCACACCTAGAAGCTCTAGAATGAAAGTAAGCAAATTCACCCAAGAGGAGTAGACTGCAGGAAATAATCAAACATAGGAATGAAATCAACCAAGTGGAAACAAATAGAACTATTCAAAGAATCAACCAGAGCAGAAACTGGTTCTATGAGAAATTCTACAAGATAGATAAACCCTTAGCCAGAATAACTAGAGGGCACAGGGACAGTATCCTAATTAACAAAATCAGAAATGAAAAAGGAGACATAACAACAGATCCTGAGGAAATCCAAAATATGATCAGATCCTACTACAAAAGGCTATACTCAACAAAACTAGACAACCTGAATGAAATAAACAACTTCCTAGACAGATACCAGGTACCAAAGTTAAATCAGGATCAGATTAACGATCTTAACAGTCCCATCTCCCCTAAAGAAATAGAAGCAGTCATTAATAGTCTCCCAACCAAAAAAAAAAAAAAAAAAAAAAAAAAAGCCCTGGACAAGATGGGTTTAGTGCAGCGTTCTATCAGACTTTCAAAGAAGACCTAATTACAAATCTCCTCAAACCACTCCACAAAATAGAAACAGAAGGTACTCTACACAAGTCATTCTATGAAGCCACAATTACTCTGATATCTAAAACTCAAAAAGATCTAACAAAGAAAGAGAACTTCAGACCAATTTCCCTTATGAGTATCAATGCAAAAATACTCAATAAAATCCTTTCCAATAAAATCCAAGAACACATCAAAATGATCATCATGACCAAGTTGGCTTTATCCCAGGGATGCAGGGATGGCTTAATATATGGAAATTCATCAATGTAATCCACTATATAAACAAACTCAAAGACAAAAATCACATGATCATCTTGTTAGATGCTGAGAAAGCATTTGACAAAATCCAACACCCCTTTGTGATAAAAGTCATGAAAAGATCAGGAATTCAAGGCCCATACCTAAATATAATAAAAGCCATCTACAGCAAACCAGTAGCCAACATCAAAGTAAATGGAGAGAAACTTGAAGCAATCCCTCTAAAATCAGGGACTAGACAAGGCTGCCCACTCTCTCCCTACCTATTCAACATAGTACTTGAAGTCCTAGCCAGAGCAATTTGACAACAAAAGGAGATCAAGGGGATACAAATTGGAAAGGAAGAAGTCAAAATATCACTATTTGCAGATGATATGATAGTATATATAAGTGACCCTAAAAATTCCACCAGAGAACTCCTAAACCTGATGAACAGCTTCAGCACAGTAGCTGGATATAAAATTAATTCAAACACATCAGTGTCCTTTCTCTACACAAAGGACAAACAGGATGAGAAAGAAATTAGGGAAACAACACCCTTCACAATAGTCACAAATAATATAAAATAACTTTGTGTGACTATAACTAAGGAAGTGAAAGATCTGTATGACAAGAACTTCAAGTCTCTGAAGAAAGAAATTGAAGATCTCAGAAGATGGAAAGATCTCCCATGCTCATGGATTGGCAGAATGAATATAATCAAAATGTCTATCCTGCTGAAAGCTATCTACAGATTCAATACAATCCCCATCCAAATTCTAACTCAATTCTTCACTGAGTTAGAAAGGGCAATTTAAAAATTCATCTTGAATAACAAAAAACTTAGGATAGTAAAAACTATTCTCAACAATAAAATAAACTCTGGGGGAATCATTATGTATGTATCATTATGTATGACCTCAAGTAGTACTACAGAGCAACTGTGATAAAAACTGCATGGTACTGGTACAGCGACAGACAGGTAGATCAATGGAATAAAATTGAAGACCCAGAAATGAACCCACACACCTATGGTCACTTGATCTTTGACAAGGGAGATAAAACCATCCAGTGGAAAAAAGACAGCATTTTCAACAAATGGTGCTGGCACAACTGGCGGTTATCATATAGAAGAATGAGAATTTATCCATTCTTATCTCCTTGTACAAAGCTCAAGTCTAAGTGGATCAAAGAATTCCACATAAAACCAGAGACACTGAAATTTATAAAGGAGAAAGTGGGGGAAACCCTCGAAGATATGGGCACAGGGGAAAAAAATTCTAAACAGAAAAGCAATGGCCTGTGCTGTAATATTAATAGTCAACAAATGGGACCTCATAAAATTGCAAAGGGCAAAAGGTACTGTCCATAAGACAAAAAAGCCATCAACAGATTGTGAAAGAATTTTTACCAATCCTAAATCTGATAGGGTACTAATATCCAATATATAAAAATATCTCAAGAAGCTTTACTCCAGAAATTCAAATAATCCCAGTAAAATATGTGGTACAGAGCTAAACAAAGAATTCTCAACTGAGGAATACCAAAGGGCTGAGAAGTACCTAAAAAAATGCTCAACATCCTTAATCATCAGGGAAATGCAAATCAAAACAACCCTGAGATTCTACCTCACACCAGTCTGAATGGCTAAGATAAAAAATTCAGGGGACAGCAGATGCTGGCGAGGATGTAGAGAAAGAGAAACACTCCGCCATTGTTGGTGGGATTGCAATCTTGTACAACCACTCCTGAAATCAGTCTGGCGGTTCCTCAGAAAATTGGACATAGTACTACCGGAGGATCCTGCAATACCTCTCCTGGGCATATACTCAGAAGATGTTCCAACTGATAATAAGGACACATGCTCCACTATGTTTATAACATCTCTATTTATAATAGCAAGAATCTGGAAAGAACCCAGATGTCCCCCAACAGAGGAATGGATACAGAAAATGTGATACATTTACACAATGGAGTACTACTCAGCTACTAAAAACAATGAATTCATGAAATTCTTGGGCAAATGGATATACCCGGATGATATCATCCTGAGTGAGGTAACCTAATCACAAAATAATTCACTTGATATGCACTCACTGATTGTTCTTGTAATGTCTCGCCAGCAAAATACACTCGGACAACCATGTCCTTCTACGGCAAAGCTTTTTATTGCTTACTTCTCAGGAAGACCCCGAACCCGGAAAATGGAGCTGCTTAAATACCCCTCTGTGTGACGTGTCAGCTCCTGATTAGCTGCTCACCCATATTACACCCCACGATGGGCAGTGACTTGGCAGGAATTTACTCCAGCACCTGCGCACATTGCTTGTTTACTAGTTAGGCACTGCGGAAGCCAGCGCCATCTTGTAATGGTGATTGCTCATGGCTCTCCACAACTGATAAGTGGATATTAACCCAGAAACCTAGAATACCCAAGATACAACTTCCAAAACACAAGAAAAATCAAGAAGGAAGACCAACGTGTAAATACTTCATTCCTCCCTAGAATAGGGAATAAAGTATCCATGGAAGGAGTTGCAGAGACAAAGTTTGGAACTCAGACAAAAGGATGGAGCACCCAGAGAGTGTCCCACTGGGGGGGGGTCCATCCCATAATCAGCCACCAAACGCAGACACTATATGCCAGCAAGATTTTACTGAAGGGACCCTGATATAGCAGTCTCCTGTGAGGCTTTGCCAGTGCCTGGCAAATACAGAATTGGATGCTCATAGTCATCTATAGGATGGAACACAGGGCCCCCAGTATAGGAGCTAGAGAAAGTACCCATGAGCTCATGGGGTCTGCAACCCTATAGGTGGAACAACAATATGAACTAATCAGTACCCCCAGAGTTTGTGTCTCTAGCTGCATATGTAGCAGAAGGAGGCCTATTCGGCCATCATTGGGAAGAGAAGCCCCTTGGTCTAGCAAACTTTATATGCCCCAGTATAGAGGAACGCCAGGGGCAATAATTGGGAGTGAATGGGTAGGGGAGTAGGGTGCGGGGAGAGTGTAGGGGACTTTTGGGATAGCATTTGAAATGTAAATGAAGAAAATATCAGAAAGAAAGAAAGAAAGAAAGAAAGAAAGAAAGAAAGAAAGAAAGAAAGAAAGAAAGAAAGAAAGAAAGAAAGAAAGAAAGGAAGGAAGGAAGGAAGGAAGGAAGGAAGGAAGGAAGGAAGGAAGGAAGGAAGGAAAGAAGGAAGGAAGGAAGGAAGGCAGGCAGGCAGGCAGGCAGGCAGGCAGGCAGGCAGGCAGGCAGGCAGGCAGGCAGGCAGAACGAACGAACGAACGAACGAACGAACGAACGAACGAACGAAAGAAAGAAAGAAAGAAAGAAAGAAAGAAAGAAAGAAAGAAAGAAAGAAAGAAAGAAAGAAAGAAACCAAAAGACAAAATCCAATAAAAGACAACGAAAACCAAAAATCAACAACAAATCGTGCCCGGTGCTGTGACTTATACTACCAGATGCCCTACTCATTCTGATCTCATGTAGCACAGAAGCAAACTGCAAGTGAAACCAGCCCCTTACCTGACTTTAGTTCTTTTATTAATGTTATTTATTTTTAAAATATTTCATTAGTACAAGTTGATAATACATAATAATGGATTTCTTTCTGACTTTTTCCATACATGTACATAACTTATTTCTATTTTTCCCTTACTCTTACCTTTTCTTGTTCCACTACCAGTTATCTCTGGCTATTCCTAACTTGAACCATTCTGTACTTCTGTGACCTGTTTTTGGTGGGGAGTAAAGGGGGAAGATAAGTTAGTGACTTTACTTGGGGTTCTTTAGAGAAACATGCTTAACAGATTATCTCTCACCATTTACTGAATATAAATTCTGTCCCACGTATCTCTCTTCTTTCCCTGATAGGTTATTGGAAGACCAAATCTTGTTGAGATCTTGTGCACATAATCATAGCTGCTGTGAGTTCTAGAATGCACAACTCACCTCCAGAATTTAGAGTACCAGGAATGAATTACTTCCTAGGAACACACATCAAATCCAGAGGTAAAATTGCCATTGATCCCCTTAAGAGACATCCTATTACTACACCAGTGGATTCATGGTTGCACAAAAGTTCAAAGGTTGGGGCAGTCTCTGGATGGTCCTTCCTTCCACCTTAGCTCCAAACTTTGTCTCTGTAACTCCTTCCATGGGCATTTTGTTCCCCATTCTAAGGAGGGATGAAGTATCCACACTTTGGCCTTCCTTTTTCTTGAGTTTCATGACCTATTGGGCTATCACTGGGAGGAGAGGACCTTGGTCTTGCAAAGATTATATGCCCCAGTACAGAGGAATGCCAGGGCCAGGAAGCAGGAGTGGGTGGGTTGGGGAATCAGGGTGGGGTGAGGGTATAGGGGACTTTTGGGAAAGCATTTGAAGTGTAAATGAAAAAAATATCGAATAAATTTTTTTTAAAAGTTCAAAGGGAAATTAAGACCATTGATAACAATTCTGCCCAATGTAAGAACCTCTGAAAATCTGATGAAGAGTCAATATGGAAGAAGCTTCCAGATTTCTATATGTACTGTGACTAAATAAGTGGTATCTATAGCATCAGGGTCTCAACATCTAGTTCTGATAGACAACTCGTTACAACAGTTGTCATATTGGAAGCCTTACTGACTTTGTTTAATAAACTATGGCCTCTGAGTTCCATTTTATTTTTTTACCCACACAAAGAACCACTGTTAAAACATTTTAATTTAAGTTTATATTTTGATCAACTTAAGATAAAAATTTCTATTTGTCTTTTTCATATTTATAGACTTATCTCTCTGGAGTAAATAGGTCTCCAGAGTAAAGACAAAAAAACAGTGTTATATGGCACCCCATACACAAGTGCTTGATTCATTGGCAAGATCTTCATTGACCATTGTCATGATACACTTACTATGTGTGAGAAATTGTGCTGATGTAGGAATGTACAAATATGAATAATGAATTTGTCTTTGTCATCTATTGTCTTTGTTTGAGTTTTATTGCTGTCAAGTGGCACCATGATTAGAAAAATACTTAGTTGGGACTGGCTTACCTTTTCAGAGGTTTAGTCCCTTACTATCAGGGCATAAAGCTTGGCAGCATACAGGCCAGTGGTGTACTGAGGAAGGAGCTGAGAGTTCTACATCCTAATCCATGGGCAGCAAGGAGAGACTGTGTTTCACAATGAGGGCAACTCAAGCAATGGAGACCTCAAAGCCTACTCCCATAGTGACACACTTCCTCCAACAAGGTCACACCTAGTGCAACAAGGCCACACGTTCTAATTTTGCTACACCCTGTAGCCAAGCATTCAAATATATGAGAAGAAATGTAAGAAATTATCACATGTTGCTAGGGTTTATGGTAAAGGCATGTTAACCTGAAGAAGAGTGGCTTTGATGTAAGAAGGGGAAAGCAAGACTGAATAGCTAAGGAGGAGGCTTGGGTTTTACCAGGAAAACAGAAAGTGGAGGGGGGGTCTTAATTTGAAAAGTTAGACTAAGTTTGTTTAAATATCTTTGGAACCACCGAGGAGATTCTCCTGGTAGAGAAACAAGAGGCATGGACTAGTGTTAATAGCCATGAGATAGCCTTCAGGTGCAAAGGCTTGGGCAGATTCCTAATGACTACGTGGCTCATATATTTTCCTCTCCTGTGATTCTAAATTGATGAACAAGTTTTTCAATTTTTTTCCTTTAAAAAAATACTTTTTTTTGTACCTATATTCAAGGCAGTTATTTACAAAAGATAGGCATCTAATAGAAATATACCAGGTCCCTTTTGGTGGATTAATGATTTATATAATCAGATTGGCTATTCATTGCAACTGGCTTTGAAAATACCCGGTGAAGGTATTTTACTATATAAGAAAGTATTAAAATATTAAGCTAAATTAGTAGAGGTCAGTGGATTTCTCTGTGAGATATTTGATAAAAAAGGAATGAATATATTTATATAATAATGTCACTTTCAAACATGTAAAGTAATGTATAGAAATAGTATTTGTTTTCAAACATCATTATTTTCCATTACTGTGATTAATCAAAATTTCTTGCTCATTTATTCTATCCACTGTCATTAATATAAATAGCGTATGGAACTTTAGACAGATGTGGTATCATAAATATCCAGATTATAAATATCAAAGTTATGCTTATAAGTATAGAAAAGGTTTATTTTTATTTTAACTAATTATCACATTTTTGGAATACATTACAGATAATTTTCAACTATAAAAATGGAGCAGCATGGTTTAGCCAAACTATAAATAATCTGAAGTTTTTGTTGACAAAAGAACCATTTTAATTTTATGTTACTTAAGCAAAAACTCAAATTTGGCTATATTTTAGTTGCAAATAGTAATGGTTTATTTGATTAGTTCTGAGGTCAGAAGGATACAACTTTGGGAGGGACAAAGTTTGTGTCTATAGGTAACACGTATGCTATAATACTTCTTTCTCAGCTTATTTTTCTCCTTCATTTACTATTTCTAAACCTTCAGTCAAAATTTAAGCCTGACTTTTAGTGTTTAGTGTAGGAAATAAACACTTTCCTTATATTAAATAACTGAGTACAATACAAAGCATTAGATGCTAACACATTCTTGGAAAAGTCTAAAAATCTAATAGTCAAGAATTCATCATGTGCATCTGCCTGGGAAGACAAATAAAATATACTTCATGGGTAGACTGACAACAGGTCAGGGGATGGAAACAGGATGGGATTGGGCAGTGGAGAAATAGAGGACTAGAAGAGATGACTGGAACTTCGAGGCATATCAGGGCAACGTGGAAACCTAGTTTAATGGAAACGCCCATGAATATACCATGGGGACCTAGAAAAGACTCCCAATAATGGGTAATTGGGAACCTGAAGTGGCCCTCTTCTGTAACCAGGCAAAGATTCCAGAGGTATAACTGTGTCACCAAAACAGCTACAAAACCTTCAACCTATAAGTTGTCCTTCCTGAAAGATGTACTGGGATAAAATGGCAAAAACGTGTGAGAGTGACCAAACAATGACTGGTCCAGCTCAATACCCTTGTCCCGAGAAAGAGCCCATGCCTAACATTTCCAGGAGGGGCAGAAACCAGAGGCTGAATATGTCAAAGAACTAGCATAGCACCAGACACAACTGAAAACTGAAAAAAAAAAAAAAAAAAAAAAGAAAGAAAGAAACTCAACAAAATTATTCCTAATGACACTCTGGTTTACTCATATAACAAATGCTAGACCAGTGACCATCAAAGAGACTTCATCCAGCTTTTTGTTGTTGTTGTTGTGGTCGTTTGTTTATGAGTTATTTTATTTATTTATATTTGAAATGTTATCCCCTTTCCCAGTTTACCCTCCGCAAACTCTGTATCCCATTCTCCCCTCCTTGCTTCTATAAAAGAGCTCCCCAACCTACATACCTTCTCCCTCCTCATCGCCCTAGCATTCCCCAACACTAGGGCATTGAGTCTTCACAAGATCAAGGTCCTCCCCTTGGACTGATGCCTGAGAAGGCCATCCTCTGCTACATATACAGCTGGAGCTGTGGGTCCCTCCACGTGTACTCTGGGGTTGGTGGTTTAGTCCCTGGTATCTTTGGTTGTGGGGAGGGGTGTGTTTGGTTGATATTATTGTTCTTCCTATGGGGTTGCAAACCCCTTCAGCTCCTTCAGTCCTTCCCCTAACTCCTCCATTGGGGTCCCAGTGCTCAGCTGATGATTGGCTGCAAGCATCTGCATCTGTATTTGTCAGGCTCTGGCAGAGCCTCCCAGGAGACAGCTCTATTAGGCTTCTGTCAGCAAGCACTTCTTGGCATCAGCAATAGTGTCTGGGTTTGGTGTTTGCATATGGGGATGGATCACCAGGTGGGGTAGTCTCTGGGTGACCTTTCCTTTAGTCTCTGCTCCTATCGGTGTCCCTGTATTTCCTTTAGACAGGAGCAAATGGGGCTACCCACCCATCTCCAGAATTTCATCCTGCTTACAATGGGAGCAGATACAGACTCCTACAGCCAAATATTCTTCAGAAGGGGGAGAAGTGTAGAAAGCAGCAGGTTAAGGACAGCACATAAAATTGGCCCATAGAATCAACTAAGCAGGGCTCATAGGGTCTCACATAGACAGAACCAAAAATCAGGGAGCCTTTATGGGTCAGAGCTAGTTCCTTTGCATATATTTTATGGTTGTATAGCTTGATGTTCTAGTGGGACTCCAAACATTGCGTTCAGGTATCTCTGACTCTACCTGTTCCTGGGACCATTTTCCTACCACTGTAGTTCATGCCCGAACTTGATATAAGATTATGTGACTAGTCTTAGTGTAATTTTTTTTATGCCATGTTTGGTTTATGTCCCTGGGAGGCCAAAGGAGGTGGAAGGAAGACTGGAAGGAAGTGGAAACTGTGTTGGGATATAATATACGAGAGAAGAACTAAAAAGACAATAATAAAATAAAATAATTCATCAGGATAAAGTAATCTGAAATAAACCTCTTAAGTAGGATTTGGGAATCCAAAAACTTGGTGTTGTCACTACAAGGACCACAAATTTCTTTCAGTGCCCAGGAACCTGGAAATGAGTAACAGGAAAACCAATTGTCGTCACTAAGGCTGTCTTGTGATGCCTGTACTCCCATCTGCAGAGAAACATCCATTAGCAAAGATGTATACTGTCTACCCCTAAGTATCCCAATAACTTCAGAAACCTGACTTGCATCCAGATTTTGTATCTAAGTGGGAGTTATTTTTTAATTCTTATTATTTCTAAACTGAATGTGGGTTTGAAGTTCAGGACAGCAAGTCAAATATTCACAGTACGCTGTTGTACAAGTCTATGCAGACCTCCTAACTGCTTCCTATTTCTTCTTTTTTATACTCGTCCTTTCATTAAATCTGTTGCTAATCCTCCTATCCTCAGCCCTTCGCTGCCAAGTCTTGTCTGCATCCTTTTGTGTGAGAACATTAGAAAAAGTTGTTTTCAAAATATATTGACTGCATCATTAACTCAAATTTTTTCTTACTTTTCCATAATTAGGGAGGAGATATAAAGAAATAATCAAAATTATAATTTATTCACGTAATTATTTATTTTATATAAGCTTAAATATAGCTACTATATTTTTCCTTCAGTATACTTTTAAAAATAAGTATCAATTTTCAATAAAATATCCTTATTTTAGATCACATAATAATTGACTTTCTAGTATAATCTAAGAGAGACTATAAGAAGGTATCATTAAATTTTATACTTGCTCTAAGACTTTTTTATCTATACTTACTGATTTTTTTCTGTTTTGTCACTATACATTCAATGTACACCATGCACAACTTCATAAAGACATTTTTAAAAGGAAAGTGTGAGCTTTAACAAATTTATCACCCTTATCTTCTCTCTTTCAATAACTTTACAGTGTCCCTTGGTTTTTTCCAGTCTCTCATCTATTTCCATTACATACATAAAATATGTTAGGATGTACATAATATCTAGAACACATAAACAAGAGAAAACTTTTAATGTTTTCTGAGTAAGAATTATTAACATGAGATTAAGTTGCATTGATTTTCATGCAAGAAGTATAATTTCGTGAATAGAACTGTATTACTTATAAAAATGGAAAGATACCCTTCCTTTCTATCTGGGTAATCTCCTATTTCTACAGTTTGGACCATCTTTCTGCAAGTATTGGTAGACTCAGCTTGAGTATATTCACTCCATTGCACTTCATTTCACATCAAAAGGGGTGTTTATGTAATTGTACAGTTCTTCCCAGTGCTTTATTGTCCTATACTCAGCATTGTGCTCTTTATTTATGTCTTATATTTTTGTCAAATAACATAATATATTTTAAATTTTTTGTTAAAAAGTCAATAGTAAGAAACTATTTGTACTTTAGGACAATATAGTCTATTCTGCTAGTTATCAATAACAAAACTTTTATTTCCCTAGACATGCTAACTAATGGAATATTTAGCCAATATCATTCTATTTTAGGATAAATTGTTAAATATGACTTCAAAAGAACAAAAATATGAGGCATATGCTAATTGTAATTTCAATGAGTTTTTCTTATTTTTTAAACTTATTTATTTATTTACACTCCAGATTTCATTTCTATTCTAGTTCATTCGCCAACTGTTCCACATTCCATACCTCCTCCCGGCCCCCTGTCTCCACAAGGATGTCCACACCACTCAATCCCCAGCCAACAAGACCTCTAAACTCCCCAAGGCCTCCAGTCTCTTGAAGGTTAGATGCATCTTCTCTGATTGAGCTCAGACCCAGCAATCTTCTGCTGCATATATATTGGAGGTCTCATATCACCTAGTGTATGCTACCTGGTTGGTGGCCAGTGTTTGAGAGATCTTGGGTGTCTAAGTTAGTTGGGACTACTGGTCCTCCTACAGAGATGTCCTCCTCAGCTTCTTCCAGCTTTTTCATAACTCAACTACACGGGCCAGCAGCTTCTATCCATTGGTTGGGTACAGATATCTGCATCTGACTCTTTCAGCTGCTTGTTGGGTCTTTGTGAGAACAGTAATGCTAGGTCCCTTTTTGTGATCACCCCATAGCCTTAGTAATGGTGTCAGGCCTTGGGACCTCCCCTTGAGCTGGATCCCTCTGGGCCTGTCGCTGGCTCTTATTTTCCATCCCTGCAGTTGGTTCCTCACTTCGAGTCCTGAGAGTCTCTTACCAGGTCTCTGGGGCATTCTGGAGGGTATCCCCAATGTCTTACCTCCCAAGGATGCCTGTTTCCATTCTTGATGCTGGCCCTCAGAACTTAAATCCTTTTCCCTCACCCAATACTACACCATGTTTCTCTCTTCCCCATGCCCCATCCACTTTCCCTCCCAGAACCCTCCCTCCCTACTTGTAATTGCTTTCTTCTCCCTCCCAAGTTGAACTGAGGTATCCTCATTTGAATCCTTCAGCTTGTTGATCTTTTTGAGTTCTGTGGACTGTATCTTCGATACTCTGTACTTCCCCACCCCCCTGCTAATATCCACTTATTATTGAGTACATACCATCAATGTCCTTTTGTATCTGAGTTACCTTACTCAGGATATTTTCTAATTACATCCATTTGCCTGAAAAATTCATGTTGTCTTCCTTCTTAATAGCTGAATAGTATTCCATTGTGTAAATGAACCACATTTTCTGTATCCATTCTTCTGTTTGTGGGACATCTGGGTTGTTTCTAGCTTCTAGCTATCACAAACAAGACTGCTATGAACGTAGTGAAACATGTGCCCTGTGGCATGGTGGGGTAATTTTGGGTATATTCCCAAGAGTGGTATAGCTGGGTCTTCAAGTAGATCTATTTCCAGTTTTCTGAGGAAACTCCAGGTTGATTTCCAGAGTGGTTGATCCAGTCTGCAATCCTACCAGCAATAGAGGAGTGTTCCTCTTTCTCTACATTCTCTCCAACATGTGTTGTCACCTGAGGCTTTGCTCTTAGCCATTCTGATTGGTGTAAGGTGGAATTTCAGGCTCATTTTGATTTGCATTTCTCTGATCACTAAGGACTTTGAATATTTCTTTAGGTGCTTCTCAGCCATTTGAGCTTCCTGTATTGTGAAATCTTGGTTTAGTTCTATAACCCATTTTCTGATTGGGTTGTTTGGGTTTGTTTGGTGGTTAGCTTCTTGAGTTCTTACACATTACTTAAACATTTGCTATCTGGGTGCTCCTAGTGAAAAGTTTATTCATAAAACATGTGCTTGATCAGATAATATATGCCAGAATCTCTGCTATCCCCTTTAGATGTTTTTTCCTCTCTCTCTCTCTCTCTCTACATAAAGCCTATCATCCTCTGATTATAATATGTGAAGCTGTGCAGTCCCCTTAGTTCATGATGCTGGACCCAAGAGTCTGATGTTGTATTTATGGCATAAACAACAACTTAATTAAGTGTTGCTCTAGAAACATCACCAGAGTTTTGTTTCTGCTATTGTACACAGGCATTGATCACATTGTTTTGACACATGCATTGGGAGATTGCTTTGTAGTTAGTCATGTTTGGGGAACACCACTAGTAAAAACAGCAGAAAACAATAATTCTATTGATATACCAAGGTAAAATTTCCCAAGCCCATAGAAATGACAATAGACACATAATGAAAAAACAGGTTTCTTTTGGGAATATTTTACATGAACTTATATTACTCCTAGCCAATTGAATGTTTCAAAAATAACTAAAATTTTGAACCAGTGTGGTACAGTTTAATATGACCAAGTCTAAAACTATTTCCCTTTTACATTTCCATATTTATCTACTAACTATTATATTTTATATTTCCTGGTAAATCTAATATTTAAATTGTGCTAGATTTTTGACAATAAAACAATGTTTTAAACAGTGTTTTTGTTGTTGTTGCTGTTGAACATTAGAAGGGTTATGAAAAAGTGGATAATGCATAAACACATTTTCACACTCCTCTGCAAAGTGATAAACACATTCTCCATTCCTGTAATGCTTTGAAGCCTGAGAGACTTTTAATGTATTGGCCTAAAAATATTAAAATGTTTATCACTATTAGTATTGGCTTCATATTGAACTCCTAAAAATTAATTCAATTGTCTATCAAAAATTCAAAACAAGAGTTGAAAAACAAGGGAAGCAACTAACTGAAAAGTAAAAAGAAAGGTTTCTGTAGACATCTTTTTTTCTAGTAAATCTATACCACAGCTTCTTATGATGTGACTTGTGACAACATGTGAGACTGTGGAACTGAATTGGGTGGCAGGAGGGCAACAGGGTAAAAGCTGGCAGGAATAAAAGGTTGCTTTGTGACCATTGAACAACCAAACATCTAAAATCAAACACCATAATGAACTGAAGTCTTTCTGCTAGCACTCACTGTTGTTTCATGAGACTTTGCAACACCCTTGGCTCTTGAACACACAATATATGTACTTTGTAGTGGTTAGTGATGTAACCTTTGCCCCACTCAGCACCTGCAAAGGCTGCTTGAAACAATCTGGCTCAGATTACAACCCATTGTGTGTTTCTGATTGTAATATTTTTGTGTGCACATTATGTTTTCTGCTCTTACAGAGATATCCTAGTTCAAATATAGAGAAAAAACTAAAAGCTCTTAATATTTTCTTACTAGTAGTGATCAGTACAAATGTATCAATTTGTTATATAACTGGATTGTACTGCTTCACAATATTTGGTTCTAAAATTTATTATTTGAATTCCTGACTTTTACTTCATAAACACAAACATATAGTGTGTGTGTTTATGAAGTAAAAGAATATAAACATATATACATATATACATATAATCTGTTTTAGATTGAAGTTTAAGGAACAACTTCTAACAATTTCTAAAATGGTCTTATATAGTTTTGATATTGTGTACTATATGCTCATGATAAGAGTCTCAGTATTAACATCTAGAATTCAAAATATTGGGGATTAGTAGTTAAAGCACTTTATGCACAAATATGCAGTTCAAACAGATCTACAGAACTCACTCAAATGCTAACAGTGGACACGGAAATCCACCAGGCATTCCCATGTTTAGGAAGTGAACTTTGTATGCCTACACATGCATGCCCACAAACCCATACACATATGAAGAAAACTCAAAATAGTATTAAATTTTGAAAATGTTGAAGACAACCTATAACCTGTACTATCAAACACTCAGTCAAGGTTTAAATCTTCGTATCAAAATACAAAGGAACGTTCTTCTCATTAGCATATGTACTTACTGGTTTTATGTCAACTTAATTCAAGGTAGAGTCATCAGAAAGTAAGGAGCCTCAGTTTAGAAAATACCTCCATGAGGCCCAACTACGAGTCATTGTTCTGTTAGTGTTCAATGGGAGAAGTGGCTGCTGCTACCCTGAACAAGTGGTCCTGGGTTTCATAAGAAAGCAGGCTGAGCAAGCCATGTGACACAAGCTAGTAGCAGCATTCCCCTGTGACCTCTTCATCAGCCTCTTCCTCCACAATCCTGCCCTGCTTGCTCCCCTGTCCTAACTTCCTTTTGTGATGAGGAGCAACATGAAAGTATAAATTAAATTAGCTCCTTCCTTCCCAACTTGCTTTGGGGTCATGGCATTTTGTTAAAGCAATAGAAATCCCAAGACAATATATAAGCTTGCTTACATCATTATAGCAAATGCTAAAATTGCATGTATGCCAAAGAACTGTTTTTAAACAAACTTTTTAATGATTTCTTCTCAGTAAATTCTTGATTTGTAGACTTATTTTATAAGCCTCTATGCAAAGTATTGCATAAAATTACTTCATTTGAGAAAAATTTACTGAGAGGAAAAAAGCAGAGGAAGTCTTGTTTTATAGAAGATTGTCTAAATGATTTGTTAAGGAAAATGGCAGAGAGAAAATGAAATGTTAGAGTTTCAAATGCTGAACACTGAATATTAGTTATTGGGTTACAAAGAGACTGCTCATTGCTTAAGACTTCTTGTTGCACAATCTGACGTCAGACTATAGGATACATGTATCAGGTAAGGAGCATGGTTTGGTCTCACATTCTTCTGTGACCCTAGAGCTGCTGTGGTATGGTAAGGGCATGCAGAGATGGGAAGATCATTAGGAAATCCTTGTTGCCAGACAAGTCAAGACCGTGAAGCTCCATGCTCAAAGAAGAAGTGCCTTGATTCAAAGGAATAGCAAAAAGCATTAGTTGATACAACACAATACTTAATAGCTGCCACTGAACTCCAAGTGTCAAGAGTCTATCCCATATGCATGCACACACACACACACATACATATACATGCATAACTAAGCCCCCCAAACATAATTAATTGTGAAGGCTTTAATATAGCACAAGAGCCAATTTTGTGAAGAAGCAGCTTCCAAATGGTCTACATGTCTCCTCTCCTCCACACTGCCTGCATGGGGCATCTCCCTTCTCCCTCTTCCTCCTCCTGATCCCAACTCTCCGAAATCCTAAATCCTAAAAGTCCCTCCTCTGCCCAGCTGTTGGTTGTTGTCATCTTCATTTACCAATCAGAACCAACTGGTGGCAGTTTTCCAGAAACTACATGCAGGCACTCTCCTACAAAGAGTTTTTGGGGAAAATATAATTAACATCTATAACACAACCAGAAACAAAATAATATCTCAAGCTACTAAAAACATAAGAAATAAGAATTTTCTGTCAATCACCTTGCTCAGAAATGAAATTTCAGGAAAGCTGATCCGCTTTAAACCATGCTAAGGAGAAGGAAGGAATAATTATCCATTTAATGAGATAATGTAATTGTCCTTTCCAGGATATCTACCTCTGACATAGTTGATCATGAAGGTATAGCAATATCGCTAGCTAAAGGTTCCTGGTTTTCTTTTTTTTTTTTTTTCCTTTTCTTTTTTTTTCCATTTTTTATTAGGTATTTAGCTCATTTACATTTCCAATGCTATACCAAAAGTCCCCCATCCCCACCCCCCGCACTCCCCTACACACCCACTCCCACTTTTTGGCCCTAGCGTTCCCCTGTACTGGGGCATATAAAGTTTGCGTGTCCAATGGGCCTCTCTTTGCAGTGATGGCCGACTAGGCCATCTTTTGATACATATGCAGCTAGAGTCAAGAGTTCCGGGGTACTGGTTAGTTCATAATGTTGTTCCACCTACAGGGTTGCAGATCTCTTTAGGTCCTTGGGTGCTTTCTCTAGCTCCTCCATTGGGAGCCCTGTGATCCATCCATTAGCTGACTGTGAGCATCCACTTCTGTGTTTGCTAGGCCCCGGCATAGTCTCACAAGAGACAGCTACATCTGGGTCCTTTCAGCAAAATCTTGCTACTTTATGCAATGGTGTCAGCGTTTGGAAGCTGATCATGGGATGGATCTCTGGTTCCTGATTTTCTTAAATAATTAGAATCTTTAAGATCATATTGTTTTTTGTTTTGTTTTGCTATTTTATTTATTTACATTTCAAATATAATTCCCCCTCCTGGTTTACCCTCTGCAAACCCCTTATCCCATTTCCCTTCCACCTGCTTCTATGAGGGTGCTACCCCACCTACCCACCCACTCTTGCCTCACTACCCTAGCATTCCCCAACACTGAGCATCAAGCTTTCACAAGACCAAGGGCCTCCTCTCCCACTGATGCCAGATAAGGCCATCCTCTGCTGTATATGCAAGTATCTGGAAGAGCATGCTTGGACATTCTTGGGCTCTCTCTCTCTCTCTCTCTCTCTCTCTCTCTCTCTCTCTCTCTCCCTCATGAAGCTATTCCCTATTTTTATCACGGAATCGCTTGCAGGCAACATGATTTTCTGTCTTTCTAATCTCTTTGCCCTACCTACAAGAAAATTCCAAGATGTACACCTGAATGTTCTGTGATTTTTCTATGAAACTGTAATGACATTATCAATGAGCTTCCTCATTTTCATTCCTTTAAGAATTCTGAAAGAAGAACTAAATGTCCCAAGAAACTTGCAACACTTCAGATAAACTCCTCCAAATTATTAATAGCAGATATATTAGCTCATGGTAACAAATGTATAACTGAAGGAAAGAGTAATATATATATATATATATATATATATATATATATATATATGTATATATATATAATACATATAATATACATATTATATATATGATTTGAATTTTATTCATCTATAAATAAAATTGAAGAAATGAAATGGTGACATATGCAATTAAAAACTGGACACGCAAACTTTATATGCCCCAGTACAGGGGAACGCCAGGGCCATAAAAGGGGAGTGGGTGGGTAGGGGAGAGGGGGTGGGTGGCTATGGGGGACTTTTGGTATAGCATTGCAAATGTAAATGAGCGAAATACCTAATTAAAAAAAAAACACATAATTGAAAAAAAATATCTTAAGTGAGGAAATCCAGACACAGAAAAAACAAATACTACTTTTTCCTCCCATAAGTGTATTCTAGCTTTAAATATCTAAATTTGTATTTTCAACTTGGAGTTCTGAAAAAGCCAGGACACTAGAAAGAGGCCATGGAAGTGTACAGGTTAAGGGGAGAGTTATTACAATGTAGATGATATGAAAGTAGAGAGGAGAATATTAGACTTGGAAATGGTAAGGCTGCAACGAGGAAGGACATCAGATTGCTGGGAACAGGGACAACTGAAATGAAGAATTTGTAAAAACAAAGATCAAAAACTGGTTTTTATCTTGTAACAGAATAAAAACCATAATTTTTTTCTTAACAATTTGGGAATATAATAAGGTACCAAGCATGTCTGGAAAAGATCATTTTAAGACCCCCAGTGATGAATGGGAAGGTTTCACAGATAGGTTTCCCATACCTGTGAAATCTATACAAATTACACTACCTACCCAATAGATGAAATGTTTCCACATGTGTCATGCCAATTTTAGGGGTGTACTACAATTTTCTATTAGATTTTAAGCTTTCTCGACAGGACAGATGTCATATTTTATAATACAATTCTAGTCAAAAAATGCATGGAGAAGTGAGTACATAGAGCTGAAGAATGTACACAATGCCACTGTTTAGCCAAATCAGCCCAGTGTCAAATTGTTTTCTAAGTATTTATGGTTTTACTAACAGGCAAATACTACTCTAAACCTTAATCAAAGAAGAGTCTCTTTTAGTCAACAGCGGTGAGCAATGACATAAGGCTAACTAAGTCACTGAGAGAACATGATAGTAGACTCCTCAGTCCTAAATAAGATATTGCCTCAAAGACCTCAAGAGCATAACAGACAAGGATGCAGAATGAACTAAAAAAGCAGAAGTTATGGAAAAATACCATCTATTGAGAGAGGCACTGCTATTACTAACAAGGAGACATAAAAAATTGCAACTGCACTTGAATGGGTCTGCCTAAGAATTGACTGGGCAGCAGCACTGCACATGTACGCATGGCCTCATGGTCTAGGCCTCACTCCTAATCTGTTTGCTACTGGAGATACAGCGGGTGTGAGTGTCACTTCCATTTCCTCATCTGAAGGAATGAGATGAGTGCCATATGAAAACTGCAAATAAATGTCTGGGGCTGTTTCTTTCTCTGTTCTAACTCTCCGTAGGCCTAGACCTGGAAGCTTCTAGCCCCTTACAATCTAATCTTTCAAGCTGCCTGATTCAATCCACCTTCTCTCTGCTTCTCTGCTTTGTTTTACACCAAGTTTTGCCATCTGTTCTCATCTTCTAGCTCCCTCTAGTTCTCTAGATTGCTTTGTCTTCACCTGTGTCTAGCTTGCTCTCTCTGAAACTTGTCTCTGTAAAACTGTCCTTGTAATACTGCCACACAAACATCACCACAACCACCTGAGGCTAGCCTGCTCCCTCTTCTTGTGCCGCTCGCTCTTAGGCAACTGCTTTTCTCTGTAATGTTCTCGAGAGTGGTGGGCATATCCTACCTCTGACTCATTTCTTTCAAAATGTTCTTTGATTCTTCAGTGTCACTTTCTCTGCCCTCAATCAGAAGTCACTTTCAAACATGCCTGCTTCCTTCTACAAACTACCCTTACCTTCATTGTTATGTATTTAAAAGGTGTATATTAAGGGCATCCAGGTAGATTATACTGTAATCTAGAGTGTATATGTATGTATTCCTGACTTCTATGTCACTACACATAAAAAGTCTTTGGATGTGATGATCTCTTACCAGAGCATTGTGTTCCTGGACTGAAAATCCTCTACAAGGGAAAAAGAAAGAAATTCATTGCCTTCAGTTGGGTACGCAGTGCTGACACTACTAGGCCTTGATGGATAGACACAATCCAGTGGTCACAGAATGGCCCTAGTTAAAGCAAATGATTCACACACACACACACACACACACACACACACACACACACACACACACACACACACAAAACAAAAACAAAAACAAAAACAAAAACAAAAACAAAAACAAAAACAAAAACAAAAAAACGAAAACAAAACAAAACAAACAAACAAAAGAAAAAAACAAAAGTCAGAAATCTAGAAAAGACTGATGATAAAGGGGCTTGTGTTGAGGGGTTGGGAAGCAAAGAAGAGAGGATGAGAAGAGAATAGTAAAAGCACACTATGTGTGAATAAAAATCAAGAACTAACTCAATGAAAATGAAGGATAATAAGAATACTTGCATTGTCTAAAAAAAAAAAACAAACAAACATAAAAATTCTTATTTTAAAATCCATAAAGTTCTTAATCTCTGAGCACCACCTAATCTTTGGCTGTGGGTCTCTGCAGCTGCTCCAATCAGTTGCTGGATGAAGCTTCTCAGATGATGATGATGCTAGGTTCTAGCCTACAGTTGAAGCTCAGGGACTCCTGCTGAAGAAGGTAAGGAGAGATTGTAGGAGCCAGAGAAGTGAAGGATACCACAAGGAGTCAGCCCATAGACTCAACTAAGGTGGGCTCATAGGAGTTCACAGAGACTGGATGGCTATGTCTTGTACATGTATGCTATGAATGTGTGTCATGGTCTTCGTGTGGGGCATCTCACAGTGAGATCAAGGGCTGTCTCTGACTCTTTTGCCTGCTTTTAAAACCATTTTCTTCCTGACAGATTGCCTCATTCAGCCGTCTTATGAGGAGATGCCTAATCTTCTTGCAAAATGATAAGCCATGTTTGTTTGATATCCCTGGGATACCTGTCCTCTTCTGAACAAAGACAGAGTAGGAATGGATATCAGGAAATAGGAGGAGGAGGAGGGGTACTGCAGTTGACATATAATATATGAGAAAAGAATTTTTAAAAGTTCTTATTCTTTAAATTTTCTACACTGGCTCCCGAGTAAAAGGTTATTGAAACATTATAGAAAAGACATTTTCATGATATAACACCTTGAATCAATAACAAAATGTTTTATTAGCTCTTCAGGAAGCTAAATAATTTTTTTAAAAAATCACAATCATAAAGCAATCTTATGACAGTTTAACTAGTGTAATTTTATTAATATTAATAGCTTATTAATATTAATTTATCTTAATGATTAATAAAATCAAATGCTTAATTCTTTAAAATGGCATTTCTAAAATGTGCTAGTATGTGAACTAAAATGCCAGGAGTTAAAAAATAAAAATGAGATAGACAAAAAAAAAATTTGGCATAAGATTAGAACACGCATAAAAAATAAATATCTGCAACAAATCACTTATTAAAAGAACTATCTTATTTCTCAATCTGAAAAGAACATAAAAGGCAGCTCCCGGAATTATAGTCACACTGACGTGAAATGGAGAAGCCACACGGTATTGAGGTACAAAATAACCCCCAAATAGTAAAGATTGAAGCAGCATTTGTATGTTTACAGTTTCTGTTAACAGCATAGCTTCGAGCAAAGGAGATTCATTTCTCCCTGGAAATAAAGAATTCAGCTGCTGTTTGGCTTTTTCTCCTTCCCATTTAACGGAAAGGGTTCTTAAATCTTCTCCCTAGTGGAGTTTCCTTACACCTGCTGTTTCACTGGTAAAAGCAAGCAACGTCGCTACTTGTACATACTTAGGCCAGTTCTGGATAAGTGGCGCAATGTTCGGAAACTATTCTGAGACAGATTATGAATAACCAAACTTTTCTCGAGGTATTTGGTTATGTGTTAAGCTTTGGTGAGTGAATTGCATTGAAGTACAAACTTGGTTTCATATTCCCTCTTACTGCTTTCCCTGACATAGTAGGAGCAGCTTGAGTGACCCATTGACCTGTCAGAGAAACTCCCCTCTCCTGAAAAGCCTCAGTAGCAGCTAGCTTACTCAGAGTACGAAGGGGGATAAGGATGAAGGCCTGACCACAAACACCAGGACAGAAGCAGAGGCATTGTGCTGTGACTAATCCTGTACTTGATCTGAAATGTCCTTGATATAGTGACCTCTGAACAAAATAGTGGCTTCTTCAGCATTTTCCCAGCTGCCATCATGACTTATTTTACAGAGCTCATGCAGATCTGGAGGCTCTGGTTTAACCATGATGCTTGGAGCACACTCGTCCCAGCCTCAGAACCTCCTTAACTGGAATGGCTGCCTAAGAATACGTGCCTTCTGCTTTTACCTTGACATGGGAAACTCATGACAGCCAGGGTATTTCCAAGAAAAACTTCAACAACTCCAAATATCTGTCACAAAAATTCTGGATAAATTTCAGATGGTCACACCTACAGATATTGGACCAGATGCACTAAAGTCTTTAACCATGCAGAGAAGGAGCACTTTAATAGTCCATGATAGCTGGGGCAGGTAGGTCCCATACCTTTACAGACAGGCAAGCCTAAGCAGAAACTATGGTTACCAAAAGGAAAGCCGTTTTGTAAGCAGTTCTCCTCTCTCTGTCCTTGGAGCAGTAGAAAAACCTTCCTTCCAGCTCATGACCCACTGCTGCTGTAGTATTCTCCCAGTTTCATGCCATGCTTTATTAAATATTTTAATTTGGCAACTGTTCTTTTATTAAAACAATAGAAAGTGCATCTTTTGAATTAAATTATGGAAACAATGCAGGAGATAACACTGATATAATCAATGCTTTAGTTTCTAATACCTACATAGCTTTTTAATGTATCTCCTATGTATGGTTACTATTAGATCTCTGACATAAAGCACCATGGCCAACTTAAAAAACAAAATGTTTAACTGAGCTTACGGTTTCAGAGGGCTGGAGTCCACATTAGAGGAGTAAAGCCATAGCGCCAGGAAGAGCTGAGAGGTCATATGTCCAACTGCAAACATGAAGCAAAGAGCACACTGAATGGAATGAGTCCTTGGAAACCTCAGAGCTCACATCCGGTGGCATACCTTCTCTAATAAGGCCACACATCCAAAGCCTTTCAAAAAAATTTCAGTAACTGGGAACCGAGTATTCAAACTTATGATCTTTTAGGGCACATTCTCTTTCAAATCACCATATCCTATTTTAAGACTGTATAAATATAGGATATTATATTATATTATCAGATACCAAAGGACCTCAGTATCTTCTTTTACCTACTTGTACTATTTTACCTACATATCATTAGCCAACTGTCAACAGGGGGAAAAAAATCAATCTCTAGAAAAGGAAAAATGAGTTGATGAAATGATATTTGATTATTAAATACTCTAGTCTAATATTAACATGTGATTAATTATGTAATATAATTTTAGCTGAATTTTCAAAAGCTATGGAAATCATATGGTTTGTGGTATTTTCAACTATATAAATTGTAATTTAAGTATTTACATGAAAGAGAAAATTGAATATCATCCAAATATTGATCTTCAACAGAAGAATACTTTGAAACTATGTTTAACATAATCTTACTTAGAAAATAAATATGCTTATCACTGATCATAATTCTGTTTCTCTCTTGGTGACTTTCTGTCTCCCTCACATACAAAACTCCTATGCACTATTGTAAATTTCAAAGAAATTATCAATGTATTGAACATGAAGCAGCACCATTAACAAAGCTGCATTAGCATAAATGACAAAACTGAGAATTTGTACAAACATTTTATCAGACTAACAAGGCATAAACATCAAATATTCAATGTTAAAATAAATTTTACTCTCAGAGAAATTAACTTATTGATAAGAAGACCAGAATATTATTTTATAGTTTATTTTCTTTCTTGAGCAGTGATCTTTCACGAACCTGTGCAAGCATGGATGTCTCCTTTTCATATTCAGAATTATTTATATACAAACCAAGAAGCGAAAACTCTGTCAAGGTACCTAAAAATAGATGACTGACTGATAGATAGATAGATAGATAGATAGATAGATAGATAGATAGATAGATAGATAGATAGATGATAGATAAATAGATGATAGCAATTCTATTAGTTCCTTGCAATACAGAATTGTAACGTACTTTATCATCTGATCATTTCTTCTTCAATGTAGGTATAGCTTGGACTTATTCTATCAGGGTAGAGAATTTGGGTTGACACACTCATCTACTTCTGCAGCCTTATTACTATACTCTATCAACTCACTATCCCTTTTTATTTAATTCCGTATTATGCATGGCTACCATTTACCATAGGATTTACTTTTGTTTTAATTCATGTATTCTATTAAACCATTATCTACTGCTTCAAGGTCTCTATGTTTTCTCAAGACAAATTTTTACAATAAAAGTTCATGTTCTTTGGGAATTGTAGAGAAATGTATTTCAGAGTAAAGTTTAAATGTAAACACCTATTGGGTATATTCCCAAGAGTAGTATTGCTAGGTCTTCAGGTAGATCTATTTCCAATTTTCTGAGGAACCTCCAGATTGATTTCCAAAGTGGTTGTACCAGTTTGCAATCCCACCAGCAAAGGAGGAGTGTTCCTCTTTCTCCACATCCTATCCAACATGTGTTTTTGATCTTAGCCATTCTGACTGGTGGAAGGTGGAATCTCAGGGTCGTTTTGATTTGCATTTCTCTGATCACTAAGGACTTTGAACATTTCTTTAGGTGCTTCTCAGTCATTAGAGATTCCTCAGTTGAATTCTTGATTTAGGTCTGTACTCCATTTTTTAATTGGATTGTTTGGGTTTTTTGGTGATTAAATTCTTGAGTTCTTTATATAGTTTGGCTATTAGCCCTCTATTGGATGTGGGGTTACTGAAGATTTTTTTCTCAATCTCTAGGTTGCCTGTTTGTCTTATTGACTATGTCCTTTGCCTTACAGTTTTTCAGCTATATGAGGTCCCATTTCTCAATTCTTGATCTTAGAGGATGAACCATTGGAATTCTGTTTAGGAAATTTCCCGGGATGCCAATTAGTTCAAGGCTCTTTCCCACTTTATCTTCTATTAGATTCAGTGTATCTGGTTTTATGTTGAGGTCCTTGATCCCCTTGGACTTGAGCTTTGTACAAGGTGACAAATATGGGTCTATTTTCATTCTTCTAAATACAGACAGCCAGTTAGACTAACACTATTTATTGAAGATGATTTCTTTTTTCCATGTCCCACAATGCTACAGGGGCATGTGTTCTACTGTGTTCATAGTGGCCTTATTTATGATAACCAGAAGCTGGAAACAATCTAGATGTCCCACACAGAAAAATGGATACAGCAAATATGGTTCATTTACACATTGGAATACTACTCAGCTATTAAGAACAAGGACATCCTAACTTTTGCAGGCAAATGGATGAAACTAGAAAATAGCATCCTGTGTGAGGTTACTCAGACACAAAAGACATACATGGTATGTACTCACTAATAGCAACAAAACAAAACAAAACAAAACAAAACAAAACAAAACAAAACACTCATACAGAATACATAAGATGTAGTCCACAGAATTAAAAAGGATGAACAAGCTGAAGTGCCCAAGTGAGGATGCCTCAGTCTCATGTAGGAGAGAGAAGAAAGCAATCGTAGGTGGGGAGGGAGGGAGGAACTTGGGAGGGAAAGTGGATGGGGTGGGAGGGCAATGGAAGGGAGAGGGGAACCTGATCTTATATTGGGTGAGAGAAAATGACTGAAGCCCTAATAAAAAGTATGAAAAAAAATGTAAACACCTAACTACATTGTACCACTTTGGATACTCATAATTTTATGTATCTTTATACAAAAGATCTCTTTATTATACTTCCTTCTGTCAAGTATTTACATCGAGGCTATCAGCTTCTTCTGGTACAAGTTACATTAAACACAAACAAATAATTTTAAATTAAGAATTCCTTTTCATTCTTAGTGGGAGAAATCATAAATGGAAATGAAAATACTCAGTCATCGATAGTCAAACTAGTTATATTTAACAAAAATAATGTTTAGCAACCATAGCAGTAAATCTGTGTGTTATAATTTGGGATGCATCAAGGCATATTCAAAAGATAAATGCATACTTTCACCAATCATATGATATATAATATGTGTTAAAAAACAAATTATTGAATAATTAATGTTTAAAATGATACAATTTTTATTATATCTATATTACACTGAGGTCTTTCTTAAATTTATCATTTATTGCTCTAAGTTTCTACCCCCTGCATATGGTTTCTAATACCTACATAGCTTTTCAATTGACAACTACTTTTCCCTTAGTTTTATAACCTGAAGAGATCCTCAGAGGCCATAGATTATGTTGGATCTAGGAATAAAATCCCACTGGGCAATGCATGTTTATAAGTTCTAAAGTACACTTTATTAGCATATAAATTGAAAATAGCAACTTTGATCAGGTTGTTTAATGAAAAACACCTCTTAGTACAAGTGAGAAACTATTTTCTTAATCCAGGTTGCTTAAAAAACAACAACAAAAACTACTTATGTGATTACTGCAAAAGGTGACAAGAGACAGGAAATCAAAGTGATAGCTGAACCAATCAACCTTTTGAGAAAGTCTTATGTTAACTCTGGATGGGTAAATTGCTGGCTACATATGTAAAGAGATACCCTTCCAATAATGCTCCTGATGTCTAGGTCTCTTGGGCAATAAAGACTTTTCTGTATGAAGTCCATTTGGCAGCAACCTTATTAGATACAGCACATACAATTATCTCTGGGTGACTACCTCTTGGCTTCTTTTTAGTGACATTGACACAAATCTTAATTTTTCCAATAGAGAGGGATACAGCCTTGCTCAAGTCTTCTAACATCAATTTATATGAGTTAAACCATTCCTAGGAAGCCTCTTCGCTGTTTTTGGTAAGGAAGCACCACCGTGTGACATCACAAAAGGTTTTCTCTTCCCTCATGTGACCGTGTAAATCTCCATGTGAGTACCACAAATGAAGATTAAACTGATTTTTTAAGGTTTCTTTTGACTGTCATTGATTTTATAGCACAAATATTATGTGAAAATTTACACAAAATCATTAAATACATCCACAAAATTATTTATACTTTTAGTTAGTCCTAAATTCCAGTGTAAGTTGAAAATACATCTTGCTCTTCTAAATAACCTTATATCTAAGATGAGAGAGAATAAGGACGTCTTATTGACTGAAACATGATGATGAGCCAATGAGTATTGATTTATTAATAAGTGTTCTCAAGAGCAGCAAGGCCAAAATATGTTATAGAACTAAAACAATACTTACATAATAACAAAAAGATGTTTGTGTCTTTGAGGGCACAACTTCCCCTGATATTTAAATACTAGAGAGAGTTAGAAATAATAGGAATACATGTTTCCCATAAACAGATAAATAGGCAATCATAATGATATGCTAGATAAGGAAAAATTATGTAGAAAATTTATTGATGTAGAAAATAATGTTGCTTCTTTTAACACATTTAATTTACAAATGTGAATGAAAAGAAAGTGTTATAATATAGGCCCATAGTAATGCTTTACTACTTTTATTACACAGTGCTAGAACAAAGCAAAGCAAAACAAAACAAAACACCCTAAAAAACAAAACAAAACAAAAATACCACATTTAAAAAAACAAACAAACAACAACAAAAAACCTTAGGTTTGCCATCTAACAAAGCTGAGAATCAAAAGTCATTCAGAATTGTGGCTCACTCATTAATATCAAGGTAGCTGCATGGCTACATTCCCTTGTAAGAGCTCTTGGGTGAGAACCCATTTCTTTGATGGTCCTTTGGATGTTTTAGCTTGCATAAACGACACTTACAGCTCACCTTGTATTGTACAGGTAATCGCTGCCCAAAAATATTACTGTCAGTCTTTTTAGAACTCTATTATATGTGCACTCCACATTGCTTTGCGCATTCTTTCATTGATGATAACTTTTTTAAAATAATAGTACAATGTGCATTTATGGAGATACATAGGAGAAAGCATAGCTTTTAAAGGATTTCAGTAGTATACCATCAACTTTAACTGAAGCATATTAATTGATATATAATTTATTTTGTTTTATGATGTCATTGGTGAAGATATTACATAATTAAAAGAATAAAAATATTTGAGTCTTCTGTGGCTATTACTAAATGAATTGATCAATTATATATGCATATTTATATCACCATATAATTTAGTTAGTACATGCATGGTTATTTAAATACCATTACCATGTTAGCTCACACATGTGTGACGATATGGGTGACTTTATAGAGAACACTATGCATAATTACCTTCAGAGTGTCTCAAGAAGCTTCTAGGGAAAAGAAAGTCATCTTATTTCACTTTGATGTGTCTGAAGACATTTGTGCTTCCTAATCCTGTCTATTAGATTCTGTTTCTTTATTTTTATGTTTATTTATTTGGTGTACGAATGGTGAGAGTGTTGTAAAGTGCTTGCTTAATATGATGTGCATATGAATGGCAGTTGACAGGCTACAGGAGTCAGCTCTTTTCATTCACCATGTGAACTCCACAAAAGAAATCAGGTCATCAGGCTGGGTGAGAATTGCTTTGACTTGCTAAGCCATTTCATTGTCCTCCATGTCAGTCTTACTGCTAAGAATTACTTCTCTCATTGAATTTAAGTATGAGCCAGTTAAGCTTGCTTCTTGTGAAAGAAGTGTTTGTTTGTTTATTTGGGGTGAAAAGGTCAGCATAGGGACTTTGGGAAGGTCATGAAACACTCACTCCTCCAGAAGGGAGAGGCTAATTAGCATTTCTCAGACCACTGGGTGGGAACTGAACTGCAGGTGGAGACACTTGTGCAGGGCGGTTGCTTTACCTTCAGACAAGGGAAGTCCTTGTCACCTCATTCCCTAAAGACCAAACCATTTAAAGAGTGCACTGTTCCGCCAATCATATGGTGCCTAGTTGCTGATGCTCTGTTCTGCCCCTGGAAACCATATTAAAACTCAGTGAACAGGTGCTGGGGGTCGCTGCCTCTCCTTCGTGTCTGGGACGACCCCAGTGCACTGGATCAATAAATTCCTCTTACTTTTTGTATCGATTCCAGCTCTATGTATTTCAGCCAAGGGGTCTCTGGTAAGCTAAGGCTCCCTGGAGTCTTACAGGGTTTTTGCATAAATAAGCTTCTAAATGCTCTCAGTCCATGATGTTTTTAAACATAATCATATATAAACATTTTATTTATTCATTTTATACTAGAGTATTAATAAATTAGGAATATTACAAGCATATTTCATGTGCATAAGTATATATAATTATAACACACACACATATATATATACACACACAGATATATATGTGTATATATATATACATATATATGTATATATATATATATATATATATATATATGTGTGTGATAAAATGTTTATAAGTGCTATGTTATATAACAAACTAAAGGAGTCACAATAAAAAACAGAGTTTTGATTTAATGTTACCAAAGTTGTCATAATCCAATCTTTCTATAGCATTCATTCATTCATTTTATTCACATGTTCCTTTTCCTATTCTTTCCATGACATAAATTACAGTAGGATAAAATTATCATTAAATAAATGTATCAGGTATAGTATCAAAATTACACAATGTCACAGTGTAAAGAATAACTATATACGCTGTGATTATGTACAGAAATAAAATAATGATCATAAATTTCAGTTCCAATTTCAGGTTTTTTTTCTGTTTGTCTCACACACGCGCACACATACATTAAGATAATATACCTTATTCAACTGAACTTTCCTGATGGACTTTTATTCCTCAAAGGACTAATAAATTTTGAAAACTTATTTCAGTAAATTCAAATGTGAAAAGACATTATTCCTTCAAAACTCCAATGGAACAACTCTAAAGTACTTAACTGAGGGACTCCAAACCTGATTCACAACTTCCCTACCCAGGAAGTACTCTTTAATAACCATGCAATTTAATGGTTCTATACCAAAATTACAGATAAGAACAAGCTTATGAAAATTTTGAAACTAAAACTATGCAAGGGTTTATTGAATTCCAATCCCTTTTTGCAGGACTTTGATATTCACAAAGGGCAAAAGAGAACAACAGAAAACAGGAAAGGCCCTCAAAATATGTCAGTGTGTTCCAGTGAAGCTCAATGGACACAATGTGATGATTAAAAGAATGAAATCTCAATTAAAAACGTAAATGCTTATCATTAATTCATACTAAAGCATCTTATTTCCATGGATTCATGTCTAAACATTTACATGACCCTAATTTGATTTTCATCTTAGCAAATCTTACTTTAATAATTAATAAGATCGCAAATGTATCTAAGCACAATCATTAAATTGAGCCTACATGATAGGAAATCAAAACTAAAATAGCCATATTGGCCTTAAAATCCAGTAAAACTCTTAATATATTTGAGACTTCAGTTTGGCTTATGTTCATTTCTACACAAAGGAGATATGTTTGCTTTTTCTCTAGGGGCTTGGTACCTTGGCTAGAGATCGGTTCTACCTCCTCTGTGTAAGCAGAATCCTAAGCAATTTAGTCGGTGTGATTCTTGAAGTGATAGATATAACATCAGAAATGAACATTAACATTGTGTATAATTCATTTTCATTTCTTAGTCACGGTCAAAACAATATACAAGCATGCATACAGAGATAAATAAATGAGGAATAGATTAATAAATTTGTTTTTTAATGCCTTAGAAAAATTACTAAATTGAGAAAATTCACATTCTTTGTTTGGACAAATCTGGTAGCTATATTAAAATATGCACTAGAGAACACTTTTATAGTTTTATGGTATCTTTTATGGTGCCTCTTCACATTCTGATTTTGAGAGGGAAAATTGCCCTGGAGGAGAAATCCTTCACAAAAACGGAGAGGGAATACAAGGACTCTGGGAAAAAAAAAGTTTGCAACTGCAGAGAATGATTAGGACAAGAAAAAGGAGGAGGAGACATCTGTTGGTGAAATGATTTTTAGAGATAATTAAGTGCATTCATCCAGAAATAACACATATTATACATCGTTTGCAGGCACACATGGTTTTACTAAAAACAAGAGAGACTTTGAAAAGCCCACAAAAATAATCAGCAGCTTTGATCTGATGTCATCAGAATGTGATTACTCTGTGTTCGTCCCCACCTCGCCCTTTCTTGCTCTTCTCAGTCTCCTTAAGGAATTTTATGGCAGACAGTGAACACTGCTTACAGAGGTAAGTTTGCTTCTAAGATATGGTCTGACATGTGCAGCTTGTTCTTCACGCTTTCTCCAGATCTTGAATTCACATGCATTTTTAATCTCTGAGAGTATAACTGAACTTCTGGTCACCCAAGAAGGTTCAAGTATGGAAAGTATTATTAAGAACATGTTCTAAAGATTTAGAAACAGATGGTTTTTAAGCACAGAATGAAGCAATTTACCGAACAGTGATTACTATTTTAAAGACAATGAAAATTAACCTCAGAGATCAAGTTTATATTTGCACAATCCTTGCTTATTGAATCCTCTTCTATATACAGTTTATGCCTCACAACTTGTCATGTGATTATGTCTTGTGCTGAATTTTTGTTGTATGCTGAAGATCAATAGATGTGAGCCCTGAAATTTAGTTCGAAAAAAAAAAAAGGAACAGTCAGTAGATACTTCGATAGTTGTAATATATTGTATGGTATGTAATTGCCATGCAGAGTCCATTTAAGATAATTAATTAACACCAATGCCAAGGTTTAAATTGAGAAGTTGCTGGGTAAATAAAGGTGTAAGTTAAGAATATCCTCCCTGTAACTGAAACTAATTATTAAAATAAGATGAATAGTACTTTCACATAAAAATTTGACATTTGGAGGTGTGTTAATATATTATCCAGTGAGAGAGAGAGAGAGAGAGAGAGAGAGAGAGAGAGAGAGAGAGAGAGAGAGTTCAGCAAGTTTTCCCATGCTGAACACCTATCACCTGAATATTCACTGAGTTTCTTTGACCTAAGATAATAAACCAAATGAACAAAGCTGTACGAATTACATATTTTGGTGCCAAAATATACCACAGAGTTATATTAACCAAAGCAACACAAAGGTAACATAAAGTAAGAACGTGATAAGTGGAGTACCATGGGAGGAAGCATTTCCAATCTATGAATCATGCAAACATTGCTATCCAGAATTCACAGGGCACTTTAATAGTTGACAGCAAATATAACAAATAATCAGGTCAAAAATATACAACATGTAATATAGGAGTAGCCAATAGATATATTAAAGTTCTCCCCAAAGTGACATGTTTATATCAGTGAGAACTAATGGCTGTTTAATTGGGCTTGAGTCCTGCTCAACAGAAGGAAAAATCATGTCTGACACTGTAAACCTAGCCAACTACCTGTGGCTAGTGATGACAGGAGTTTTACAGGAAATAATACACTTCCATTTTCCTAAACCACTGTACTTTCTTACTGTCTTCTAAATACATATCCTTATACCCACATCCTTTAGCAAATAAGCTTTTTTATTCAGCCAATAAACACTACTAGAAAAAGCCACAACTGGAGAAAGTGTTGTTATCTATTGATACATATACAAAGTAACTCCTACATCATTGGTTCAGGGATCATGGAGGGAATAAGGGACCAAAAGAATCAGAGAAGTAGGAAGTCTGCTACAGGATTGCATTTTCTACATATTAGTGGAAAGTTGCAACTATCAAACCTCACTAAGATAACTGCTTAAATGTAAACTATCGATGGCAATACCAGTTTACTTGGCAACAGCATGAGGAGATTAGCACATATGCCTTTTGGACTAGAAGAATAAAAAAATAGGAAATTAAATACTAATGGGAAAGTCCCAAAATAAATAGATATAAGCAATTTAGGACTTCTGAGAAAAGGAGTATTGGTCTTCCATTGGGATGATCCTCCTAAATAGTTATCCAGTTACCGAATAGTCATCCCTTACAATGAATACATGCAAGCAACAGTAAAGAGACAAAGCAAGCTAAGCTTAGATAATGATTTCCACATATATATGCAATAATAATAATTAGAGAAAAACAAGACATGAATTTGAAACAGAGAAAGGGTCATTAGAGGGTTTTAAAGAAGGAGGAGTACTGAAATAATGCAATTATATATAATTAAATAAAAATAAATAAAAGTTCTCAACATCATTAACTATTATGAAGGTATATTCAGAGCTAGAACATGGTGATGGATCTATGTCCAGAGCATACAGAACTTTCTCTTACAGAAGATTTGGTTCAGTTCCAAGTACCCATTATTGGGTGACCCACAACCACCTGTAATTTGAGTTTAAAGAGAATTAACCCTCTTTGATATCCATGAGCTCTTCATGAACATGATGCTTGATGGAAAAAGACAAAAGCACACACATAAATTAAAATAAAAAATATATATTTAGATTATTGTCTCATCCAACTAAGAAGGTCTATTGCTAAAAGAGAAACTAACATTCTATACAAAAGAGAAACGAGAATTCTTACTCAGTGATTACAAATGCCTATAGTTTCTAAAGAAGGATGAGAAACTTCATTTAAAAAATAGAACAAAAACATTAATGTGTGTAACTCCAATGGAAATTAAGTGTACATTCCATCCACACTTTTATTGTTATTACAGTTCTGTTCACTTTATTTACAAAACGGAAACAGCTTAAAACTCCATCTATAACTAAATATTTCTGTCATGATTTTAATGACTTCCTGGTATTTATAATAATATAAACAAACCTGGAGGGCATTGTATATGCAAAATAAGACAGGTATAAGAAGAAAACTAGAAATACTGCAGTCACTTGTAGCATGGGGGAAAAACTGATAGTGAGAAGAAAGAGAATAGAATGTGGTTACCAGAATCTGGGAAGCCAAGGAGAAGAGAGAACCTAAAGAGTTACTCTGTTTAAACAAATCACTGGTAGCTAAGAGAAATAAACTCTAGCCCTCTTTTGCAGGATAATGTCACAGTTGTCAATAAGAATACAGTATCTATTTTCAAATAATTCAAAAGGTTGACTTTGAATTTTCTCACAGCTAAAATTTCAACAACAGCAACAACCACCACAACAACAACAAACCTAGCCTTGATGCTATTTTGAATAATTTTTAAAATTCTGATGTTTTCACCTCCATGCCACTCTTTCTCCTCCAAAGAAAATTCATTTTTAAGTAATAACTCTCTAACATTGCAAATGATGAGAATCCCTTCTATTCCTGCTTGATTGATTCATTATTTCGTATCAACGGTCTAGTTCTTAGCAATCTTGCTATTCGGCCCTTGTTATATAACTAATAAGTCTTTGGATTCCAAAATGGCTGCCATGGTTGGAGGAGTAAAATGGAAGACAGGATCTTTGAAAATTCAGAAGGACAAAAGAATATATGCTCCTTATTTATGTTACTTTTTAAGACTGTGTTTGAAATATATCTGTAGACATGAGGGCAGGGGTGATGTTCACCCAACCCCATGCCACCTGTGGCAGTCTAGAGGACTGGCCCAAGGTCATAAGGGCTCGAGAGCTTCTCCTGCCCAGCTATAGCACTGAGGATAGTAGACCACACACCTCACCTAAGCAGAACAGAAGAGTTGGCCTTGATTATAGGGGTTCAGATGAGCTTGCCCCAAGGTCATGAGCAAAGGAATGCTAGCCACACCACTCCTCCTCTGTCATGAGGTGATCTGGGCTGCATCCCTTATCCTCACTATGTGAAGAAGCTGGGAGAGCTGACCCCAGGGTCATGCGAGTGAGTGAGCTGGACCTGCCCTTCACTAGTTGCAGTACTCAAGAAAGCAGGCTCTATAACTTGGCTGGCCAGAGGGAGGGTGCAGTTGAGTCACCATGACAGGAGAGGTAGGAGAGCTGGTCCCACCATTCCTGTGGTTGAGGTGGCATGGGTACATCGATGATGCCTCCCTCTTTGCTCCTGCTACCTGCTGAAGTCAGGAGAGCTAGCCCCAAAGCCATGAGAACAGATGAAGTATCCCTGTCCATTCACTGGCTTTAATACTCAGGAATGTAGGCTCTGTACTTCATCTGGGCAACACACTAGAGCTGAACCTGATGGAGAAGGCAGGAGTGAGTCAGGCCAAAGGATGAGAGAGCAAGGGAGCTGTCTCCACTACAGGAATGCTGCAGGGCTTAGGAGAGAGGGGCCAGAAATCTTAGTGGAGTAACACAGTAAAGCTGGCCCTGGAGACTAGAGGTGTGGCTGCAAATAAGCCTATCCCAGGCCAGGAGAGCCAGGAGAGTTGGCTCTACCTCTTGCTAATGCTGGCAATAGGTGGCCTACAGAGGAGGGGCAGTGATAGATTGCTCACCATGCTTATCCATGGTATGGACAAGGGAGAGCTAGATTGCTAACCAGTTCAGAAACCATGCAGGCCTAGATCCAGGGAGCTGAATTGTCCCTCACAAAATCTATATCATCTGCAAATGGTTGAAACACAGGAAAGTGCCAGTCCTGCTGACTCAATCCAGTAAGATTTCCACAGCACAGGGCAACAACAGGATAATCGGAAGGAGTCCCTGTGAGGATCCAGTATTGACGGTGTCATAGAAGCCAGAGATCTGGCACCAGACCAATGACTCATTGCAATGAACATTTGTAAGTGAGTAAGTGTGGACAGAAAGATACTGTGGGACACATTGTGTGTGTGTGTTACTACCACTTGCACAATGGGATGTTTTCTATGCGTGGTATTTTATTCTTCTTGTTTTTTGTTTGTTTGTTTGTTTTTGCTGTTTATTTTCAAGAGCATAGGGTGAATATGAAGACAGGAAGAGGTGGACAGGGCCTGGGTACATGGATGTGGAACTCACAAAGAATTAACAAAACACTGGAGTAAATGGAACAAATATGTCTGGCAGAGACCTGTTTTACTTGCTAAAATAATGTCATAAAGGCATTCATGTGAACAGGAATTAAAAGAATGAATAGCAGTATTGTACTGACTGGGTATATCATCAGAGATAAAGAAGCCTCAGCTGAGAGAATGCCTCCATGAGATCCAGCTACAAGGCATTTTCTCAATTTGTGAACAATGGGGGAGGGCCCAGACGACTATGGGTAGTGCCATACCTGAGTGGTGACCCTGGGTTCTATTAGGAAGTGGTCTGAGCAAGCCATATGAAGCAATCCAGTAAGTAGCACCCTTTTATGGCCTCTGCATCAGCTCCTGACTCCAGACTCCATCCCTTCTTGAGTGGCTATGCTGACTTCCTGAAATAATGAACTATGGTCTAAAGGTATAAGTTGAATAAACACTTTCCTCTGCAACTTGAGTTTTGGTCATGGCGTTTTCACCATGAAGCTAGAAACTCTATTTGTAATAGAAACCCTATCTAATCCTGAACACTTTGTTTTAGACTAATAAATATCCAACAGCAATAAAGCACTATTGTATTAACACTGCAGTCCCTACTACAGAATCCCATTATTTAGTACACAGCTATTACAGTGATGAGTCTTCTCTTTGAACACTTCTGTCTTACTGAAGTCTTATATTTATTTATAGACTAAAGGTAATTTAAAGGAAGAAACCACAATGGGAAGCTCTTAATTAAGATGCAATTTTCTGTGACACCATGGTTCAGCTATAGTAGGTATTCAATAAACATTTTAAATGGATGGATAATTTAAGGTGTTATTCATATGGTATGAAGTTTTCATTTGTACACTTTATTCTTAGCTGAGATTAAATATATGTTTCCTGACTTGATAAAGCACTCATCGAACTATATACTTAGAATAATTGTTCTTGAGAAGAAATGCTTTAGGTATACTAAAAGTAAAATATTACAACTTGCTACTTATAAAATTCAAAAGGATATGTTTAATTTCTATAAATTAGATATAACAGCATAAACAAAGATGTGTCCTAGCTAATTATAATGGTGCAGTCTTTCTATTCAGTAAATCTCCAGTAATTTTAAATTAAACGCTTTCATGAAAACGGATGCAATTTTTTTTTCCCAGAAATGAAAAACACCAAACGATAGATGACTATAACTGACTTTTGTCATTTGTTACTAGGCAGAAAAAGGAAGAAAAGAGTGTATGTTTGGAATAGAAATGAGCCTTTAAATTATGTCAATTCTATTACACTAAATGTTTAAAATGATGGATGGTATGTACACACTTATAAGTGGATATTAGCCATAAAATACATGTCCCATGCTACACTCCACAAACCCAAAGAATGTAAACAAGATGGAAGGCCCAATTGAGGAAGCTTGAATCTCACTTAAATAGGCATATGCAGCAGATGGAGGAAGGAAACTGGGAGGAGGGCAGTGGGGAGGGGAATTGATGTTCAGGATCAGGTGTGGAGAGGGACAGGGGAGATGGACAGAGGACCATGAAAATGAATAGTAATCTGCAACTGAGAGGGTTAGAAGGAGGGCATCTCCAAGAAGAGACTTGGAATAAGGCAAGTACCCAAGAATCAGTAGAGGGTCTTTATCTGTGATTCACAACATTGGGGATATGAAATCTGAAAGTGCTACCTCTTGTAGTCAGCCAGGAGCTCCAGTGGAAAAATACAGACACCAACCCACCCACAAAACTTTCAAGCCAAAATTTAGCCTGTCTACAAGAAATGCAGGCACTGGAGGATGGAGCGGAGACTGAGGGAATGGCTAGGCAATGAACAACCCAACTTGAGACCCATTCCAAGGGCAAGCACCAATATCTAACATTATTAATGATATTCTGTTATGCATACAGACAGGAGTATGTTGTCTTCTGAAAGGCTCCACCCAGCAGCTTAATCAGACAGATACAGATATCCACAGCCAAATGGATGGAGCTGGGGTCTCATGGAATAATAGGAGAAAGGATTGTGTGCCCCGAAGGGTATAGGAAATCAAAAGGAAGACCAGCAAAGTCAACCAACCTGGACCCTTGATGTTCTCAGAGTCCCTATCCAAAGGCCATACACGGGCTGGACCTACAACTTCCCATTAATTTGTGGCAGATGTGCAGCTTGGTTGTGATGTAGGCCCTGAACAACTGGATCTGGGGCTATTCCAAAAGCTATTGCCTGTATGGGGATATCTTCTGCTAGCTGGGCAGCCTTGTCTGGTCTCAGTGGGATAGGAAGAGCCTAGCTTTGCAGAGACTTAAAGTGCCATGGTGGGTTATACCCAGGGGGCCCAGGAGCTCAGAGGAGGAGAGGATGGGGGATGAGGGGACAATTCTAGGAGGGGATGAGTGGGGGGGGGGCAGTGAATGGAATGTAAAGTAAATAATGTAAAAAAGAAGATTAAATTAAATTAGAAAAATCTTTAAAATAAGTTAAGTCATCCAATAACATCTTATTGTCACTGTTTGTAAATAACTGTACTTTTCTAAGTATATTTTTTCTTCCACATTGTGGGTCTCAGGGATTGATCTTTTCAAGCTTAGCAGCGAATTCCTTTTTGTGCTGTGCTATTAGCAGGTCCTATATTGTCATTTCAGTTACTCTAGTCTAAAGTTCAGCTGGACTTCTGTAGTACAGCTTATTTTAGCACTCTATTCATCCTAATCTGACCACAAATATCGGGAACAAATTTAAAATTGTCTTTCATTCTTGGGATTATAATTATATATGAAAATGGTATGTGTGTGTGTGTAATATCCTTACACATTTACATATATATGTATATATGTAAGATTATTCAGATTTAGCAGAATATATATGTATATATATGTGTGTATATACATATATATGTGTGTATATATGTATATATATATAATATACATATATATATATATTCATAATCTTACTTGTACATATATATTTTAAAGGCTGACCATTTGGTACCCAGTAACCAGTTGGTATGTTCTTACCTTGAGAAAACCACTTTTTCCATTCTTAGCATTTTAGCTGCTCATAATTTATTTGTGTATGATTGAGCTCCCATAACTGTTTTTCCTGCTACTTTAGAATGTCTAATTCTGTCTTTGTATTGTATTGTGTTTAGCCAGTCATGTTGGTGTGACTTTATGGGTATAATCTCTGACATTACTAGAAGAAACAATCTCATAGAAACTGCCTGAGCTTTCAGCTGTGACAATTTTTTTTCCTCTTCGACAAAATTCCTGGAGTTTGGGTGCAAGAGAGTTTTCTAGATATATCTATTAGGACTAGGCTCCACAACTCCAAATTTTCATTGGTTACACTTTTTTGTAATGGTCTTCATATGTTGCAAAGATAACTTTCTTTAATGAGTGGTAAAGATTCCATGAATATAAAAGCAAATATTTAGAATATACCCAGGGTTTATGCTGTTTTAATATAGGGGTGGTTGTAGGTTCTCCTCAGGATCCACAACTTCAGGAGCCCTGGGGAGTAGGCTAAGCTTCCAGTAAAAAGCACAGTTTCCCTCTTTTAAAACAGGCATTACCATAACTGTCAAATCCCCTTTCAGCTTTTGTCAAGTTAGTTATGTTGTAGGAGTGTACTTAGGCAGCAAGCATACTTAGGTTTAAAGCAGTTTCACTTACATTAAATGTTGCTCTTATACCACAATACATCAAAAACTTCAGATGCATGTTGAGAAACATGCTTTTCTGTTAAAAATATAAGAGCTGTGCCTATGATTCAAAGTGACAACATTTAGCATGTTTGTTATATCTAGCTTTTTGGTTTAATATGGTGTAAAGCACATGAGTGTACACTTTCACCTTTTTTGTTTTTTGGTTTTTTTTTTAAGATCTGGTGCAATTTTGCGATGTGATACCAACACATTAGGAGTGTGGTTATGTTATTTGTATGCAATTCTGGGGCTTTGTATTGTGAGTTACATTTAGATGTATTATGCTAAGTGAAACTTGTTAAATAAATCTTCCTTTTAAAAAACTGGGGTGTGTGGGGGGGGGGAATCAGGCATTAAGTCCAAATAGAAAGTTGTATCCAGTCAAGACCTCGAATGGAGGGATTTGAACACCATCCCAGCCACAAAACTTTTGACCCTGAATTTGTCCTGTTTAGAAAATGTACAGGGATAATGATGAGGCAGAAGTTGAGGGAATGGCTAACCAGTGACTGGCCCAAGTAGAGACCCATGCCATGAGAGAAAGCTCACCCTGAAACTATTAATGATATTCTGCTACACTTTAAAACAGGAGCATAACATAACTGCCATTTGAGAGTCTTCACTTAGAAGCTTATGGAACTAGATGAAGACCAACACAGCCAAACATGGGGTAGAGCTTGGGAAATCTTGTGGAAGATGGAAAGGAAAGATTCACAGAGCCAGAGAGGTCATCGACACCACAATATACAGAATCAACTAACCTAGGCCCATAGCTCACAGAGACTGAACCACCAACCAGAGCTCAGATCCCCATGTTCCACGAGAACAAGTTGGTATGGAGGCACAAGTGTGTCACATCAGCTGGGGGCAGGTTCAGGGAAATGGAGACATAGATTTCTGGAACTCACTGGCCAGATTCTCTTTACAAATCATTGACTTCCAGATTCAGTAATACTGTTTCAAAAAAAAGTTGAGAGAGATTGAGAAAGAAACTGACAATCATCTCTGTGTTTTACCTGTACCTGAATATGTTTTTAGGAATATACCCTAACAGGTACATATATCATACATATACCCAAATTATCTTTAAGTAAGTGGATTTTTTTAATTAGTTGAGAATTTTATATAAGCATACGGGTATATCACCTTCACCTTTCTGCTTCAACTCCTACTGCCACCCACCCATCCTACCTAAAAAGTTGTTTTTCTCCTCCTCCTCCTCCTCCTCCTCCTCCTCCTCCTCCTCCTTCTCCTCCTCCTCCCCCTCCCCCTCCCCCTCCCCCTCCCCCTCCTCCTCCTCCCCCTTCTCCCCCTCCCCTCCTCCTCTTCCACCTCCTCCTCTTCCACCTCCTCCTCCTAATCTTTCTTCACTTAACCTATTAAACTCAGTTTTTGTGTTCATATATGCTTGGGTGTGTGGTCATGTCACGGATCTTGATCAACCTACTGTGTATCACACACTTAAAGAAGCTAAATATTCTTGCCTATCAACTATTAAATGCAAATATATTCTTGTTGGGAACTAAAAAGGGGGGGCTGGGAAAGAGGGGGAAGGGGAAGACCCACACCCCGCCAGAGTTCCACCTATTTTCTGGTCTGTCAGGCATGGGAGGGCTGCTATCTACCTTCCACTCATCCCCAGGGGGCATCTAAGCCTCTGACCCACTCTTCAAGGGTGGCATGGGGCAGCCCTACCTAGGAGTCCTGGGCTACTATGCTAAATCCCCAGGGAGCCCTGGTGTGACTTTGCTAAAGCTACTGGGGGCTATAGGAAAGAGGGATGATGAAAAAGAGGTTCCCAACTCCTGCAGGAGTGAGTGCAGCAGATCTTGATGAGCAGAGGCTCTCTATAGTTTTAGAGCTTTATTGTAGAAAGGCAGGGAGAAAGAGAGAAGGTAGAAAAGAGACAGAGGGGTTAAGGTAGAGAGAAAGAGAGTAAGAGGGAGAGAGGAGAGGAGAGGAGAGGAGAGGAGAGGAGAGGAGAGGAGAGGAGAGGAGAGGAGAGGAGAGGAGAGGAGAGGAGAGGAGAGGAGAGGAGAGGAGAGGAGAGAGGAGAAGACAGAGAGAAGAGAGGAGGCAAAGAGAAAGGGTGAGAGTGAGGGATAAGAAGTAAGAGAATGAGAAGTAAGAGGGTGAAGTGGGACTGATCACCCCTTTTTATGGTCTTTACTGTTGCTAGGTAACTGGGGAGGAGTTTAGCCTGAAGGTCAGAAGCTTGGGCCATTGCCTATGTGACTTCTAGCCATGCTTCTCTTGTGGGGTCTGTGGGGGGCGGTAACTTAGGCAGGAGCCAGAGTTCCAGGAGCATGCGGGAATGCCTACCATGTCATTTAGGTGAATTATCACCCTTTGGGGTTCAGACCTTAGCTCAACTGGAGACCAGCCTGCCTTGCATAGCTCAATTCCCCACATCTTCTTCCAAGTAGAAGGGACTTGATTCCCTCTCCTGAAGTTGGATGGATAGATAGATAGATAGATAGATAGATAGATAGATAGATAGATAGATAGATAGATAGATGATAGATAGATGATAGATAGAAAATTTTGTTTTATTTTTGGTCTGGCTTGAGAATTAACTGGTCTAGTGTATCTAGTGTATGCTCATCTAGTAGCTGTGAGAAACTATATGTAGCTTCTCTATTTTCCCCTGAAAATATTGTTTGGTTAAATGTGGAGATTCCCCAGGAGGCTTTACAACAGACAGAGATAAATGATGGATCGGGGTAAGAATAAAACTTAGCTCAGCAAGATTTTATTGCAACTAGTACTTGACCAAGAATTCTAGGGTCTGGTCGAGGTCATTTTGCTTTACTGTTGACACATAGATAGCATCCAAGAGTTAGTGTCTATAGAGTGTGTCTGGTAAAAAAATACTGCCTCTGGGTTTCAGGATTGGACAGACACTTAAAAAAAAACCATGGAAGTCACTTAGTATGATGTAAAGAGCCAGTGGCATCACTTATAAGAATAGATTTTATGATCTAATAGCAATGTTCAATATTTAAGGGCAAGGGTATTTTCCGGGATAAATAAAATCTGGGAGATATAGGTAGAGCCTGTCTCATTAGACAGCAAAAGATACCAAGTTGTAAACCACATCATTCCTGGCATTCCATGATGAGCAGCTACACACCTCATTTCATTGAAAAGATAAGCTGTGTTCCTGGCTTCTCCAGTGCTTACCTGTGTGCGCAGGGCCTTTTCACCATCTTCAGTTATGGTCATCTACTCCCCTGTCACCAGCAATGTTTCTACCTGTCTCCTCTGCAATTCATTCTGAGCCTGAGGAGGAATGGGTATGCTGACTGGTTTTGTGTCAACTTGACGCAAACTAGAATCTTAAGAGAGGAAGGAACCTCAGCTGAGGACATGCTTCCATGAGCCATTTAACTAGCTGGAAGGCATTTTCTCAACTCGTCATCCATACTGGAGGGACCAGTCCATTTGTGTGGTTCTTCCCCAGAGCTGGTAGTACTGGGTTCAGTAAGAAAGCAGACTCAGCAAGCTAGGAAAGCAAGCAAGGAGAAGCAAGACAATGAGCAGCAACCATTCATGGCTTCTGTATCAGTCCCTGCCTCCAGATTCCAGCTTGAGTTCCTGTCCTGACTTCCTTCAGTTATGGACATTATTCTCGTAGTATACAGCAAATAAAAACTTTATTTCAATGTTGCTTTTTGGTCATGGTGTTTCATTGCAACACTAGAAACTAAGAGAGACATCTATAGGGATTCATTCCATAAATTCTGTAACTCTAAAGAACCCTGACTAACACAAAGAGTATGATATAAATGTCCCATTTAGACTTAAGTATACTGAAGTCTTATGTTAACAAGTTCTGGATCTTCACATTAATGACCTTCTACAACAAGAAGTGGCTTCTCTAACAAAGGTTGACAGATGTATTGATCTATTTGTAAAACAATGCAACATCAAGATTCACTTTAATACTATATCTAATTAACAGAATAGCTTTGTATGTGTTTTTTTCTATGACCTAATGGCCTGTGGGTTCTGCGAACCTGGAGTAGTACCGCATTTGTGTTCCATTTTGTGGACAAGGCTTTAAATCTACTCAAAAATGGTTGATTTCTCCTATAATATTCCTTCCATTATTGATCTAGTACATATGTTCCTAGTCAAATCATTGCTAGAGTTCACATGGCTCAAGAAGGGTAAAATTAATGATTGAATTTCTTCTTCAGTGGTGTCTTTGCTAGCTCTAACACTATAATAAATGAAGCCAATAGCAATGAAGTGAGGGCCAGCTCAATTTCTCCATGTTCTGTAAAGTTTCTTCCATGTTCAAGTAAGAAGCATCCTCAACAATAGAGTCCTACTATTAAGCTGTAGAGGATATCCAGAAATAATGACAATATCTTATAATATTTTGTGGGAGTATTCTGTGATACCCCAGTGTCCAGCAAATCCAAGAGAAGTTGACACACCCATAACATTTGTTTCCAGAACATTTTTAGATTTATTTTTATGTTTATGAGTGACTTGCACACACAACTGTATATGTTCTATATGTATGCCTCATAATTGCAGCGATCAGAAGAAGGCATTGGGTCCCTTGGAACTGGAGTTATAGTTGATTGTTATCTATCACTTATGTGACAAGAATGGACCTTAACTACTGAGCTATTCCTCCAATCACCAGCATTAGGGCTTCAGATTCTTAGCATGTAATGCCCAATAGACGATTGTGTGCCTGATTACAGGGTAACTCCATTTCATTTCTCTTTGTCTTTCTTTCTTTCTCTATCTTTGTCTCTCTCTGTCTCTCTCTGTCTTTCTGTCTCTCTTTCATATATATATATGCAAATGTATGTCTTAAGAAATTTCCCCAGCAGTGTGTCTCCGTAAGACATTTTAAAAATTAACTTCAGTATTAATTATCCCTCCCATATAAACTGTTTTACTTTGCTCTCTCATCCCAAACTTCATTTAACTACTCTGAATTCATTATTCTTATTTTCATTTTTATTTAAGAGTATTCTGTCTCCCATCCTTTGAAAGCTCCTCAAATCCTTAGCCATTAGGGATGTGCAAATCAAACTGACTCTGAGATTCCATCTCATACAATTCAGAATTTCTAAGATCAAAACCACAAGTGACAGGTTATGCTGGCTAAGATGTGGAGGAAGGGAAACTTCTCCATTTAGGTAGAAAAGGAAACTTATATAGTCTCTTTGGGAATCAATATGGCACTTCTCAGAAAACTTGGAAGTGATCTACCTCAAGACCCCGCTATACCACTCCTGGCCACATAACCAAAGGTTGCTTCATCCCACCACAGAGTTGCTTAATTAAGTACATAATTGCTTTACTGCCTTCCTCCATTCTATGGGTATTCCAAATACAGTATACACAGCAATCAACTCAAGATGATTTTTTTCCAGATCTAACCATTTATATGTGATATTTTGACAATTTGGTTTTATTTTATTAGCTGAATAATATTTCATTGTATAAATGTATATTAATTTTATTATCCATTCATCAACTGATGATCATATAGGCTTTTTTCAATTACCTGGCTCTTGTAAAGAGAATAGCAATAAACATGGATGAGAAAATGTCTCTGTCATAATGTATAGGACACACTCTGTTTATTTTCCCTTGAGTTATATAGTGAAACCATATAGAAGATCAAGCTTTATCTGATTAACCTAATAACTGTACAGGTTTTTCCTCTCTCCAGTAGTAAATAGATGTTCTCTGTTCCCTAGAACAAGCCAACATGTTTTACCAGTGCACTTTTGTTTCTTTTTCTCTTTATAATTTTTTGAAACTTATTCCTGTTTCATATATTCAACTGCAGTCTCACCTCCCTCATCTTTTAATGGTTCCTCTCTCCTCCCACCTCTTCTCCCTCAAGTCCAATCCCCCTTGTTCATTTCCCTTCAGAAAGGTCATGCTTCACAGGGATGTCAACTAAACATGGCATATCATGTCGATTTAAGGCAAGGTATATCCTCTCCTATGTAGGCTGGAGGAGGCAACCCAGTAGGAGGAAAAGAGTCTGAAAATAAGACATAAGAGTCAGTGACTTCCCCTAGTCTTAGTCTTGCTCTTAAGTCCTACAAAAACACCAAGCTATAAAACCATAACACATAGGCAGACAACCTTGGTCAGACTCATACAGGCTCCCTGATTGTTGGTTTGGTCACTGTGAGCCCTTAAGAGTCCTGGTACGTTAATACTGTGGGCCATTTCTTTTACTTGTGGTGTGCTTCACTCTCTGACTGCTTCACAATCCTTTCTTCCTTTCTTCTGCAGGATTCCCTGAAATCTGCCTAATTTTTGGCTGTGAATCCTGCATCTAATTCCATCATGTAATTGTTGGATGAAACCTCTCTGTGGAAAATTATGCTAGGCTGCAGTCTATACTTAACAGAGTATCATTAGGAAGCATACCATTTTTATTATTATTTTGGCAGTTGTATTTAGCTGTATCTTAGGTCTATGAGCTATCCAGCCTCCAGTTCCTGGTTCTTTGGATAATGACAGGCATGGCCTTTCTCTCATGACATACATCTCAAGTTGGAGCAGTCATTGGTTGGCCACTCCCATAACTTCTTTTTTTTTTTTTATTTGTCAAAGATTTTATATTATTTTTTTTCCATTTTTATTAGGTATTTAGCTCATTTACATTTCCAATGCTATACCAAAAGTCCCCCATAGCCACCGACCCCCACTCCCTTACCCACCCACTCCCCTTTTTTGGCCCTGGCGTTCCCCTGTACTGGGGCATATAAAGTTTGCGTGTCCAATGGGCCTCTCTTTCCAGTGATGGCGGACTAGGCCATCTTTTGATACATATGCAGCTAGAGTCAAGAGTTCCGGGGTACTGGTTAGTTCATAATGTTGTTCCACCTATAGGGATGCAGATCCCTTTAGCTTCTTGGGTACTTTCTCTAGCTCCTTCATTGGGGGCATGTGATCCATCCAATAGCCGACTGTGAGCATCCACTTCTATGTTTGCTAGGCCCAGGCATACTCTGACAAGAGACAGCTATATCAGGGTCCTTTCAGCATAATCTTGCTAGTGTATGTAATGGTGTCAGCATTTGGAAGCTGATTATGGGATGGATCCCCGGATATGGCAGTCTCTACATGGTCCATCTTTTTATCTCAGCTCCAAACTTTGTCTCTGTACCTCCTTCCAAGGGTGTTTTGTTCCCACTTCTAAGGAGGGGCATAGTGTCCACACTTCAGTCTTCATTTTTCTTGAGTTTCATGTGTTTAGGAAATTGTATCTTATATCCTGGATATCCTAGGTTTTGGGCTAATATCCACTTATCAGTGAGTACATATTGTGTGAGTTCCTTTGTGAATGTGTTACCTCACACAGGATGATGCCCTCCAGGTCCATCCATTTACCTAGGAATTTCATAAATTCATTCTTTTTAATAGCTGAGTAGTACTCCATTGTGTAGATGTACCACATTTTCTGTATCCATTCCTCTGTTGAGGGGCATCTAGGTTCTTTCCAGCTTCTGGCTATTATAAATAAGGCTGCTATGAACATAGTGGAGCATGTGTCCTTCTTACCAGTTGGGGCATCTTCTGGATATATGCCCAGGAGAGGTATTGCTGGATCCTCCGGTAGTACTATATCCAGTTTTCTGAGGAACCGCCAGACTGATTTCCAGAGTGGTTGTACAAGCCTGCAATCCCACCAACAATGGAGGAGTGTTCCTCTTTCTCCACATCCACGCCAGCATCTGCTGTAACCTGAGTTTTGATCTTAGCCATTCTGACTGGTGTGAGGTGGAATCTCAGGGTTGTTTTGATTTGAATTTCCCTGATGATTAAGGATGTTGAACATTTTTTCAGGTGCTTCTCTGCCATTTGGTATTCCTCAGGTGAGAATTCTTTGTTCAGTTCTGAGCCCCATTTTTTAATGGGGTTATTTGATTTTCTGAAGTCCACCTTCTTGAGTTCTTTATATATGTTGGATATTAGTCCCCTATCTGATTTAGGATAGGTAAAGATCCTTTCCCAATCTGTTGCTGGTCTTTTTGTCTTATTGACGGTGTCTTTTGCCTTGCAGAAACTTTGGAGTTTCATTAGGTCCCATTTGTCAATTCTCGATCTTACAGCACAAGCCATTGCTGTTCTGTTCAGGAATTTTTCCCCTGTGCCCATATCTTCAAGGCTTTTCCCCACTTTCTCCTCTATAAGTTTCAGTGTCTCTGGTTTTATGTGAAGTTCCTTGATCCACTTAGATTTGACCCTAGTACAAGGAGATAAGGATGGATCAATTCGCATTCTTCTACACTATAACAACCAGTTGTGCCAGCACCAATTGTTGAAAATGCTGTCTTTCTTCCACTGGATGGTTTTAGCTCCCTTGTCGAAGATCAAGGGACCATAGGTGTGTGTGTTCATTTCTGGGTCTTCAATTCTATTCCATTGGTCTACTTGTCTGTCTCTATACCAGTACCATGCAGTTCTTATCACAATTGCTCTGTAGTAAAGCTTTAGGTCAGGCATGGTGATTCCACCAGAGGTTCTTTTATCCTTGAGAAGAGTTTTTGCTATCCTAGGTTTTTTGTTATTCCAGATGCATTTGCAAATTGCTCCTTCTAATTCGTTGAAGAATTGTGTTGGAATTTTGATGGGGATTGCATTGAATCTCTAGATTGCTTTTGGCAAGATAGCCATTTTTACAATGTTGATCCTGCCAATCCATGAGCATGGGAGATCTTTCCATCTTCTGAGATCTTCTTTAATTTCTTTCTTCAGAGACTTGAAGTTTTTATCATACAGATCTTTCACTTCCTTAGTTAGAGTCACGCCGAGATATTTTATATTATTTGTGACTATTGAAAACGGTGTTGTTTCCCTAATTTCTTTCTCAGTCTGTTTATTCTTTGTGTAGAGAAAGGCCATTGACTTGTTTGAGTTAATTTTATATCCAGCTACTTCACCGAAGCTGTTTATCAGGTTTAGGAGTTCTCTGGTGGAATTTTTAGGGTCACTTATATATACTATCATATCATCTGCAAAAAGTGATATTTTGACTTCCTCTTTTCCAATTTGTATCCTCTTGATCTCCTTTTGTTGTCGAATTGCTCTGGCTAATACTTCAAGTACTATGTTGAAAAGGTAGGGAGAAAGTGGGCAGCCTTGTCTAGTCCCTGATTTAATGGGATTGCTTCCAGATTCTCTCCATTTACTTTGATGTTGGCTACTGGTTTGCTGTAGATTGCTTTTATTATGTTTAGGTATGGGCCTTGAATTCCTGATGTTTCCAAAACTTTTATCATGAATGGGTGTTGGATCTTGTCAAATGCTTTTTCTGCATCTAAGGAGATGATCATGTGCTTTTTGTCTTTGAGTTTGTTTATATAATGGATTACATTGATGTATTTTCGTATATTAAACCATCCCTGCATCCCTGGAATAAAACCTACTTGGTCAGGATGGATGATTGCTTTAATGTGTTCTTGGATTCGGTTAGCGAGAATTTTATTAAGGATTTTTGCATCGATATTCATAAGAGAAATTGGTCTGAAGTTCTCTATCTTTGTTGGATCTTTCTGTGGTATAGGTATCAGAGTAATAGTGGCTTCATAAAATGAGTTGGGTAGAGTACCTTCTACTTCTATCTTGTGAAATAGTTTGTGCAGAACTGGAATTAGATCTTCTTTGAAGGTCTGATAGAACTCTGCACTAAACCCGTCTGGTCCTGGGCTTTTTTTTTGGCTGGGAGACTATTAATAACTGCTTCTATTTCTTTAGGGGATATGGGACTGTTTAGAAGGTCAACTTGATCCTTATTCAACTTTGGTAACTGGTATCTTTCCAGAAATTTGTCCATTTTGTCCAGGTTTTCCAGTTTTGTTGAGTACAGCCTTTTGTAGAAGGATCTGATGGTGTTTTGGATTTCTTCAGGATCTGTTGTTATGCCTCCATTTTCATTTCTGATTTTGTTGATTAGGATTTTGTCCCTTTGCCCTTTAGTGAGTCTAGCTAAGGGTTTATCTATCTTGTTGATTTTCTCAAAGAACCAACTCTTCGTTTGGTTAATTCTTTGAATAGTTCTTCTTGTTTCCACTTGGTTAATTTCACCCCTGAGTTTGATTATTTCCTGCCGTCTACTCCTCTTGGGTGAATTTGCTTCCTCTTTTTCTAGAGCTTTTAGATGTGTTGTCAAGCTGCTAGTATGTGCTCTCTCCCGTTTCTTTTTGGAGGTACTCAGAGCTATGAGTTTCCCTCTTAGAAATGCTTTCATTGTGTCCCAAAGGTTTGGGTACGTTGTGGCTTCATTTTCATTAATCTCTAAAAAGTCCTTAATTTCTTTCTTTATTCCTTCCTTGACCAAGGTATCATTGAGAAGAGTGTTGTTCAGTTTCCACGTGAATGTTGGCTTTCCATTATTTATGTTGTTATTGAAGATCAGTCTTAGGCCATGGTGGTCTGATAGGATACATGGGACAATTTCAATATTTTTATATCTGTTGAGGCCTATTTTATGACCAATTATATGGTCAATTTTGGAGAAGGTCCCGTGAGGTGCTGAGAAGAAGGTATATCCTTTTGTTTTAGGATAAAATATTCTGTAGATATCTGTCAGGTCCATTTATTTCATAACTTCTGTTAGTTTCACTGTGTCCCTGTTTAGTTTCTGTTTCCACGATCTGTCCATTGATGAAAGTGGTGTGTTGAAGTCTCCCTCTATTATTGTGTGAGGTGCAATGTGTGATTTGAGCTTTACTAAAGTGTCTTTAATGAATGTGGCTGCCCTTGCATTTGGAGCATAGATATTCAGAATTGAGAGTTCCTCTTGGAGGATTTTATCTTTGATGAGTATGAAGTGTCCCTCCTTGTCTTTTTTGATAACTTTGGGTTGGAAGTCGATTTTATCTGATATTAGAATGGCTACTCCAGCCTGTTTCTTCAGAACATTTTCTTGGAAAATTGTTTTCCAGCCTTTTACTCTGAGGTAGTGTCTTTCTTTTTTCCTGAGATGGGTTTCCTGTAAGCAGCAGAATGTTGGGTCCTGTTTGTGTAGCCAGTCTGTTAGTCTATGTCTTTTTATTGGGGAATTGAGTCCATTGATATTAAGAGATATTAAGGAAAGGTAATTGTTGCTTCCTGTTATTTTTGTTGTTAAAGTTGGCATTCTGTTCTTGTGGCTATCTTCTTTTAAGTTTTTTGAGGGATTATCTTCTTGTTTTTTCTAGGGCGTGGTTCCCGTCCTAGTATTGGTTTTTTTCTGTTATTATCCTTTGAAGGGCTGGATTCGTGGAGAGATAATGGGTGAATTTAGTTTTGTCGTGGAATACTTTGGTTTCTCCATCTATGGTAATTGAGAGTTTGGCTGGGTATAGTAGTCTGGGCTGGCATTTGTGTTCTCTTAGTGTCTGTATAACATCTGTCCAGGCTCTTCTGGCTTTCATAGTCTCTGGTGAAAAATCTGGTGTAATTCTGATAGGCTTGCCTTTATATGTTACTTGACCTTTTTCCCTTACTGCTTTTAGTATTCTATCTTTATTTAGTGCATTTGATGTTCTGATTATTATGTGTCGGGAGGAATTTCTTTTCTGGTCCAGTCTATTTGGAGTTCTGTAGGCTTCTTGTATGTTCATGGGCATCTCTTTCTTTAGATTTGGGAAGTTTTCTTCAATAATTTTGTTGAAGATGTTTGCTGGTCCTTTGAGTTGAAAATCTTCATTCTCATCCACTCCTATTATCCGTAGGTTTGGTCTTCTCATTGTGTCCTGGATTTCCTGGATGTTTTTAGTTAGGATCTTTTTGCATTTTCCATTTTCTTTGATTGTTGTGCCGATGTTCTCTATGGAGTCTTCTGCACCTGAGATTCTCTCTTCCATCTCTTGTATTCTGTTGCTGATGCTGGCATCTATGGTTCCAGATTTCTTTCCAAGGGTTTCTATCTCCAGCGTTGCCTCACTTTGGGTTTTCTTTATTGTGTCTACTTCCCTTTTTAGGTCTAGTATGGTTTTGTTCATTTCCATCACCTGTTTGGATGTGTTTTCCTGTTTTTCTATAAGGACTTCTACCTGTTTGGTTGTGTTTTCCTGTTTTTCTTTAAGGACTTGTAACTCTTTAGCAGTGTTTTCCTGTTTTTCTTTAAGGACTTGTAACTCTTTAGCAGTGTTCTCCTGTATCTCTTTAAGTGAGTTATTGAATTCCTTCTTTATGTCCTCTACCATCATCATGAGATATGCTTTTAAATCCAGGTCTACCTTTTCAGGTGTGTTAGGGTGTCCTAGACTGCGCGAAGTGGGCGTTCTGGGTTCTGATGATGGTGAGTGGTCCTGGTTTCTGTTGGTAGGATTCTTACGTTTACCTTTCGCCATCTGGCAATCTCTGGAGTTAGTTGTTATAGTTGTCTTTGTTAAGAGATTGTTCCTCTGTTGATTTTGTTGCCCTCAATCAGCAGGCGTGGGAGAGAAGCTCTCTCCTCTGAGTTTCAGTGGTCAGAGCAGTCTCTGCAGGCAAGCTCTCCTCTTTCGGGGAAGGTGTACAGTTATCTGGTGATTGGACCTCCTCCTGGCTGAAGGTGAAGGCCCAAAACAGGATCTTTCCCAGAAGCTGTGTTGCTTTGGCCAGGAAGGTGGCCGGTTGTCTGGAGTCGAAGATGTCGCCACCTCAGAAGCTCTGTGGCTCTCGCCAGGAAGGTGGCTGGTTGTCTGGAGCCGAAGATGGCGCCGCCCCTGAAGCTCTGCGACTCTCGCCCGTCCCAGAAAAGGCTGGCCTCTGTATTCCACATGGTCTCCCGTGCAGCCTGCCCTCCGCGGAGTCCCGGAGCCAAGAAAGCTCCCTCTGGCACCTGTGACACAAACCTCTCAGGCCGGGCAGACCCCAGTGCTCTCACCAGGCCCATAACTTCTATATCACCTTTACTCTAGCACATCTTGCAAAGAGGAGACATTGTAGGTCAAAGATTTTGTGGCTGGATTTGTGTCCCAGTCTCTCCATTGGAAGCCTTGCGTGGTTACAGAAGATGGCCAGTCAGGGTTTCTGCCTCCCATTACTAGGAGGCTTTCCTAGGGTAGATTTCCTTCATAGATCACTGGGAGTTTCCTTTTTTCTATTCCTATATAACTCCCCAAATGCTCCCCACCACCACCAGTCCAGTCACATCCCTCCACTTTTCCTTGCTGTTCTCATCACTGACCATCCCAAGTCCACCCTAAAACCAATTCTATTTCACTTTCCCAAGGAGGTCCGTATGACCACCTTTGATTCTGCCTTGTTACTTAGCCAATCTGGCTCTGTGGATTGTAACTTGTTTGTGCTTTACTTTACAGCTAATATCCACTTATCATGTACATTTATGTGAGTACATATTATGTTGTCTTTCTGGGTCTGGGTTAATTCATTCCCGATGATATTTTCCTGGTTCCATCAATTTATCTGCAAATTTCATGTTGTTAATTATTTTACAGACTGAAAATGTATAAATGTGTAAATGTACCAAGTTTTTCTTTTCTCTTTTCTTTTTATCTATTCTTTGGTTGAGGGGTGTCTACATTGTTTGCAGTTTCTGGTCATTAAAAATAAAGCTGCAATGAACATTGTTGAACATTGTTGCTACTTGTGGTAGGATAAAACATCCTTTGGGTATATGCCCAGGGGTGGTATAGCTGAGTCTTGAGGTAGATCAATTTCCTATTTTCTGACACACCACCATTTTAATTTCCAAAGTGTCTGTACAAGTTTGTATTCCCACCAACAATGGAGGACTTTTCCTTTCTCTACATCCTGGCTAACATGAGCTGTCACTTGTGTTTTTGAACTTCGAAATTCTGAGAAGTAAAAGAAGGAATCTCAGAGTGGTTTTAATTTGTATTACCCTGATGGCTAAGAATGGTAAACATTTCTTTAAGTGTTTCTCCACCATTTGAGATTTCTCTGTTAAGATTCTCCTTTTAAATTTGTACTCCATTTTTCAATTGGATTATTTTGTTTGTTGATATCTAGTTTCTATATTTATTCATATATATATATATGCCACATGAATTTTAATAAATATATACTTTCCTTAATTAATTAATTTATTTATTCATTTTATACCCTGATTGCAGCCCTCTCTTTTGGGTCTGCACATTATACAGCCCCTCTATTATCCATTCACTCCCTTCTCCTCTGAGAAGAGAGAGGCCCTAACACCCTAGTATCAATACACCCAGGCTCATCCTCTCCCGCAGAGACCAGACAAAGCAGTCCAGTTAGGGGAACAGGACACACAGGCACGCTTCAGATTCAGGGACAGCCTCCATTCCAATTCTTGGGGGACCCACATTCAGACCAATATAAACATCTGCTCTATTTGTGCAGGGGGTCTAGGTCTATCCCATGCTTGCTTGGGTACCAACCGGTACCCAAGGATCCAGATTAGTAGCTTTTGTCTTCTTTGGAGATGCCATGCCTTTTGGGTCCCTCAATCATTCTCCCAACTCTTCCACAGGATTTGTAAGATCCGGCTAGTGTGTGGTTGCATTTTCTGCATCTATTCCTTTCAGTTGTTTGGTAGAGTCTCTCAGAGGACAGTTATGCTAGGATATATCTACAAGCATAACAGAATATCATTAACGATACCAGGGAGTGGTTCTTGCCTATGAAATGAGTCTCAAGTTGGGCTAGTCATTGGCTAGCCATTCCCTCCATCTCTGCATCACTGATCAACAGACAGGTTGACCAATGAAATTGAATTAAAGACCCAGAAATAAACCCACACACCTAGCAACCCTTGATTTTTAACAACAACAACAACAACAACAAAAACCAAAACAATAGAGTGAAAAAAAAAAAAAGATAGCATCTTCAAAAAATGATGTAGGTCTTACTGGATGTCTGCATGTAGAAAAATGCAAATAGATCCATATTTATAACCCTGCAGAAAACTGAAGTTTAGGAGGATCAAAGACCACAACAGAAAACTGGATACACTAAATTTCATTGAAAGAGAAAATGAGAAGTGGCCTTAACTCATTGGTATAGGAGACACATCCTGAACAGAAGACCATAGCTCATACACTAAGATCAACAACTAATAAGCAGGACCTCATAAAACTAAAAAGCTTCTGTAAGGCAACGAATACTGTCAGTAGGACAAAATAGTATCCTACAGACTGGAAACTTTATACACACACACACACACACACACACACACACACACACACACAAATCTGGTCAAATTATTTTGTATAAATCTTCCATGTTAGTAAATACACCATCTTTACTTAGTTGTTTAGAACAAAACCATAGTTTTTAACCTTAACTTCCCCCCTTCCCATCTATATTCAATCTATCAGAAATCTTAATTTATATCCCTTCTGTGATGTAACTGGTGTTCAGTTCACCCCATTTTCACCTAACATTGTTTTCAGGGATGCTGCAATGCCCTGATGTATATCCCTGCCTCTACCATCCTTTCCCCTGCAGTATTGCTTCAGGAATCTGCTCTGTTCTTATAAAACTAGAAATTAGTGTCTATCACTGCCCTGCACTCTTCAGGACTCAGCAAATGGCTTCCAAAACTCTTCAATACAGATTGACTTATTCTTATGTTCAACTTAATTTTTTCCGTGTATGCCTTAGAGTATTTAATCTAATTTTTTTTTCTGATTTCTTCATTCCTCTTGATACTAGGTGTTCAAGCTTTGGTGTAGGTGGTAGGACATTATTTTTCCCTTTTCTAGAAAACCATGCCTTCAAATACTGTCATACAACAGTCCCTCATTTCAATGAAATCTCTGTCTAAACCTCCACCCTAGTAAATGCATTTGTTCAGACTCTCTTCAGTTACTATGCAATGCTGGATTTTGATCACTTGTTTTTCTTATTACTTTCATAAAATAAATTATACATTTCCCTGATTAGTTATTTAAAACCTGCTTTCCTCAAATGACTGCATATACCTATAAAATCAGTTTTTGTTGTTTTGATTCATTACTATAAGGTCAGAGTTTTGAAGCTGTCAACAAAATGAGCAAATGCAAAACTTCTCAATATTATTAAGCTATAATTAGCTAGGTTTCTACAGCATTTTACTCCCAAAATATCTATAACCGTTTTTGAAAACTTGAACTGCCTTGTTCTTGTAGGGCTCGCTTGTCTCCTTGTTTAAGAACATAAATTGACTGACAGATGGATACTCAAAATGCAGCACTGTACCATCCATCCACCTCTGTCAAATGTGGCATTCTTCACCTTTTCAAATTCTGTTCATTCCTGAACTCTTAGAATTTTTATGATTTTTTTCATTGCAATGAAAATAAAAAGCATTTAAATTGCTTCCCTTTACACATATTGAGTGCTTTTGATAAAAGCCTAAACTCCTTTCGTTAGTGTGCTTCTACAATACAGTGTATATTGAACTCAATTGACATGCAAAATATCCCTAATTGCAACTCAGTGCTCTCATGCAGGCAATCTAAATATTCCAGTCGTAGGAATTCTTGTAGAGCTGTGCTGGGAATGTTATGTCTGGTTAAAATTGGTCTGATAAGAAGAAATCCAATTCAAACAGGAAGGATAGAGCTATGACATTTGCAGGAAATGGGTAGAAATAGAGATCACCCTGGTAAACATGTCAAACAAGGATAAATATGTGCTACATAAGACATGTAATATGTAAACCTATACACAGAGAGTGTGTAGATATTGTAGGGATTTGTTTGAGGGTAGGAAGCAATGCAAGGAGTGAATATGGATAATAAGAAAGAATTATGTGAGAGAGGAAAATAACAAGAACATAAAATTTGTTTTGTTTCATCTATAAAGTTTATATTTTATTTTTTAACTCATCTGCATCTACAACTCCAGAAAAGAAATGAACAAAGAATAGTATTGGAGGAGATATGAGTGCACTGTAGTGACATACATGTTTGAAAATGAACTCTGATTCTAAAAAAATACTAAAATAATTATAACATAAACATGCATTTTATACCTCATTAGGGTACAAAGAATGCTTTGGAGACGTAGGTAAAATGTCTATTTATGGAATCACTTCTACATAATGAGTATGCATGTTGTATGTTCATGTTCATAATTACCTGAAGATACAAAATTTACGCAAATAACTAGATGACTCATTTTAAAATATGGACTTTATCAAACAAATATTTAAGTCACTAAGTTCTTTAAGTAACGAACATCAAAGTCACTTGGTAGGCTAGATCAAAGGTTTATGTTCATGTCTCACTTTCCCATCTAAAATTCAGTAATTTTTTGCAGGCTTTAGCATGTATTAGGAGAGACTGGTTTTAGCAAAAGGGCTTAGATCAGCACTGCTGAATTGAATCTCCCTGACGCACTTTTCATTTTTCTTCTAACCAAACTGCCATTTCAAGCTTAAACTTTCTACAGATCAATGTTTTTAATCCTTAATGTTGCCTTAGATGACATTGGAACCATCTTTTTGAGGTGGTTTAGGGTCAATTTAATGACTATGAATGCTATTGCAAATGAATTTATAAGGATTTGTAGTTTAAAGAAACAAATGTAATTTTCCCCAAACCTGCACACATTTGTATATCTCTTAACAAAGATGTAGGCTTTTAGTTTGTTTAAATGGTTCATAAGATATTTAACTGATTCATCATTCAAATGGAGAAAGTCGATATAATTTTCATATATATTTTTTCTTCTAATATACACATATATATTTAATACAGAACTTTATTGTGCTGAGGATCAAATCCAGTGCCTAACACACATTAGCTAAGCACAGATTCTTCAGCCCAGTTTCATTATTTTCTAAAGGTGCTTCATCTGTGAAATATACCAATTAATCAGTATTTAAAATCTGTCTCTCTTGCTATATATAGCTTAATCCAAACCTTGCTTTTAGAAAATCAGTTGAATCTAAATATAAACAAGCTGCTAGGATTTATTTATATGTATGACCAAAGTATAGTTTTTATATTTTCTGCATTGAAATTTTCATTTTAAAAATGTAATAGTAAAATTATTTTTATATGTGGAGTTGGGCTTTTGGATTTATGTTTCTACTATAGAGTGTGTTTTGCCTTCACCAATTTCCTGGAAAAACTACATTCACTGCATTGATTATATAACAATTGTTCTAAAATAAATTCAGGCTATGACATAAAATGAAGTTAGTTTAACTCTACAACTATAGTTCCTAGCAACTTTGTGAGGCAGTTTTCAATCCTATCTCCTGGCTTCCGTTAACATCAAGATACATAAAGCATTTGTTTACAAAGGCAATCATACATACAATAAATAATAAAATACAGTTTACTATATTAAAGTATCACTTATTAAATGGATTCATGAAGAAAATGGTTTGGGTGAGAGGAATTTTCGGGGAAAGAGGCAATTGAGGTCAATTTTAGTGATTTTTCCTGTCATGTAAAAGATATCAAATTATTACAAGCTTAATTCTTTAATGGATGTCTATTCTCACACCACAGAAATCTCTGTTTTAGACCTAATATTAATATAATTAACTCCAATAAGCAGTGATTAGTTAGTCATATGAATAAAGTCTATGGTAATAAATATATTCCCACATATACAGTTACAAGTAGGCATTTATATGCCCATATATACATATGTACACATATATACATATATGTATTATATCTATCTATCTATCTATATATATAGATAGATAGATAGATAGATAGATAGATAGATAGATAGATAGATAGATAGATAGATAGATAGATATAGATATATAGATATATAAACAAATACTAAAAGGCCAGATATTTGAAACAAGCAAGCAGCAGGTGTCAAGTTCATATAAAACTAGACAGTACATTTGACCCCTTGTCAACTTGACACACAAACACATCACTAGTAAGCTTCAACCCTTAGTTCTTACTCATCCCTAAGATCTAAGTAATGTTAAAAGTTCCACAGTCTTTGAAAATTCTTAATATATTAATATATAAGAAGACTTACATGGAAAAATGGAAGGAGTAAATGATGTACTTATAATCTCAAAATAAAAAAATGCAAATCACTACAATACATAAAATCCTACTACCTCTCAGATACCTATTTATTTAGCTAATCATTTGACACCAGAAAGCTAATTTGTGTGCTTTTCCCTGGGGAATACCACTTCCCACCTTTTTTCATTTGCTGATAGTTCTTTGTCCAGGGGTTGGGGTCTTGTCTTAGTCAGGGTTTCTATTCCTACACAAACATCATAAACAAAAAGCAAGTTAGGGAGGAAAGGGTTTATTCAGCTTACACTTCCACACTGCTGTTCATCACCAAAGGAAGTCAGGACTGGAACTCAAGCAGGGCAGGAATCAGGAGCTGACGCAGAGGACATGGCGGTATGTTACTTACTGGCTTGCTTCCCCTAGCTTGCTCAGCCTGCTCTCTTATAGAATCAAGTCTACCAGCCTAGAGATGGTCCCACCCACAAGGGGCCTCCCCCCATGATCACTATTTGAGAAAATGCCCCACAGCTGGGTCTCACAGGGGCATTTCCCCAACTGAAGCACCTTTCTCTGTGATAACTCCAGCCTGTGTCAAGTTCACATAAAACTAGACAGTACATTTGACCCCTTATCAACTTGACACACAAACACATCATTAGTAAGCTTCAACCCTTAGTTCTTACTCATCCCTAAGATCTAAGTAACATTAAAAGTCCCACAGTCTTTGCAAATTCTTAAAATTTCAATCTCTCTTAAAATCTAAAGTCTTTACAATTAAAAGTCTCTTAACTGTGGGCTCTACTAAAATACTTCCTTCAAGAGGGAAAAGCTTCAGGGCACAGTCACAATCAAAAGCAAAAATCAAACTCTAATTGTCCAATGTCTGGGATCCACTCACAATTTTCTGGATTCCTCCAAGAGCTTGGGTCACTTCTCCAGTCCTGTCCTTTGCACTCCACTGCTGCTGCTGTTCTTGGTCATTCATGGTACTGGCATCTCTAAAATGCTGCCATATTCTGCTGTAACTAAGCTTCACCAATAGCCTCTCACAGGCTCTCTTCATGGTGCTAAGCCTCAAATCCTTTGCTTGACCCCTTCACTCCCAGGACATTAATTGCTACTGATGTTGCACCTTCCCCAGTGGCCTTCCATGGCCTCTCATAGTGCCAACTCTTAGCTCTTCTTCATGACCCCTTCATGCCTTCAAAACCAGTACCACCTGGGACTCTTACATATTACCAAGTCAAGCCACAGCACAAGGTACAACCTTGGCTATCTCTGGAACTCAGCCTCTGTGCTCTCAGAAAACACTTCCCAGAAGATGTAACCTCCATGATGCTGGTGTCTTCTTCATCACTCCTAATTTCTTAGCTCCAGCTAACCAGCATCAATAGTCCCAGTAATGAAAAGGTTTTACTTTAGTAGTTCTGGTATCTTGTTAATCACAGCTGATTCTTCAGCCCCAGCTAACCAGAACCACAGAATCTTCACAATCAAAACAGCAATGGCCCTGATAAGAGTCTTTAATCTTCCCTCTGAAATTTCACAATCCAGGCCTCCATCTTCTGCACTGTTCCCAACATTATCTTCCAAACTCCTATACAACATCCCACAGAGCTCTTAACAACAAATGGATCTACTAGTCCAAAGTTCCAAAGTCCTTCTACAGTCCTCCCCAAAACATGGTCAGGTTGTCACAGGAATACCTCACTATGTTGGTACCAATTTGTCTTAGTCAGGGTTTCAATTCTTGCACAAACATCATGACCAAGAAGCAAGTTGGGGAGGAAAGGGTTTATTCAGCTTACACTTTCCACATTGCTGTTCATCACCAAAGGATGTCAGGACTAGAACTCAAACAGGTCAGGAAGCAGGAGCTGATGCAGAGGCCATGGAGGCTTGCTCAGCCTGCTCTCTTATAGATCCCAAGACTATCAGCCCAGAGATGGTTCCACCCACAAGGGGCCTTCCCCCTTGATCACTAATTGAGAAAATGCCCCACAGCTGGATCTCACAGGGGCATTTCCCCAACTGAAGCTCCTTTCACTGTAATAACTCTAGCTTGTGTCAAGTTGACACAAAACTAGCCAGTACAGATCTTGTGGATCTTTCCTCCAATTCATTAGTGTAATGCTTTCTCAGGTCAGCTTTGTGTAGTTGCATTGCTGCATCTTTATGGATATAGCTTCAGATACTACTAAGATACACAGTCTCATTGCACCTTTGGGGTAGTCTCACTACCCCATCCTTTGGCTGTCACCACTGTCTTACTCCCTCTTCAGCCATGGTCTCTGGAGCTTGTGTGGGGGAGTGTTTTGTACATTGATACCTGGCTCCTCAACTCTGTATTTTGATTCATTGTAGTTTCCTGTTATTCATATGGTCTCTGTATGATATAAAAAGAAGTTTTCTTATTGAGGGGTGAAGTAGACTTCACTGTTATAACTCATGTTATCTTTTTTATAAACTCATAAGCTATAGTAAACCTACTCCGATCTACATGTCATGGACCAAATAGCCTCCTTCCATATAAGTACATCTGCTCAATTTTCCCACTTACTATCTATCCCAAAGGATGGGATTCTTCTGGGTTCCAAATGTACATCTTAAGAAAAAATTTTTCTTTCTCCCAAATGTAATTAATCTTATTCTCTACCTATAATAATGTGTTCCAACATCTTGTCAAGTCTAGATGCATGCTACACCTAGGACAGCTCCAGAAAAAGAAAAAAAAAAACAAAAACAAAAAACCTTCAGACACTCCCATCTCCTGTCTCAGACACAGACTACAGACCTGTTCCTTCTGACCTATGCTCAGATGGCTACACAAGCCCTGGACAGCAAGGAAACAGCCAACTCTCCTAAGACTGGACAGACACCCACCAAACCTATTCCTCTAGGTTCCCCAGAGACATGTCACCCCAATGTCAGCATGAAGCAGCCAGGTATCACCATGACCCTATTCCTGCTTCTTGCTTTACCATCACCTCATTCTAATTTTTTTGTTTTGTTTTGTTTTGTTTTCAAGACAGGGTTTCTCTGTATAGCCCTGGCTGTCCTGAAACTCACTTTGTAGACCAGGCTGGCCTCGAGCTCAGAAATCTGCCTGCTTCTGCCTCCCAAGTGTTGGGATTAAAGACGTGTGCCACCAACGCCCCACATTTTTTCTTTTTTAACTAAACCAAAACGGGGGAATGTTGGTATTCTGCCTAGACTCCACCCCCACAGTTACCTGGCAGCAGCCAGGTATGCTCTGCCCCACAGTTACCTGCCAACAGCCAGGTAAATCTGGCACACTACAAAAGGGGCTGCTTGACCCTTCCTACCTCTCTTACTCTCTTGTTGCTTTTACTTATCTCTTGCCTCTTACCCCCTTGTTCCTCATTCCTTTCACCCCTCTCTCCACATGGTCATGGCTGGCCTCTACTTCTCTACTCTGCCCTTCTTTCTACCTCTGCTATCCTCTTAATTCTCCTCCCCATGTCCTGTATAAACTCTATTCTATTCTATACCACTGTGTGACTGGTTCCTCAGGAGAATGGATGCCTTGGCATGGACCCTCTGAGGCATCCCCCTGCCCCCACACCCAGATAGAATGTATTCTTTTATTTTTCAATGTATCTTTTTTTAAATATTTTTATTACATATTTTCCTCAATTACATTTTCAATGTATTCTTATAGCTCTTTTTCTTTTTATGATCACAACAACCATTGTTTTGTTTGACCCACCTTCCTCAATCTTCTGTACTTACCTATCTTCCCCTTTCCTAAAGAGCTCCCTACCTTACACATTTTTCCTTATTATCTAAAAACTATGACCAGTTTCTTAAGGCTACAAAATAAAACTAACTCCCAAAAGTACATGCATCCACCTATATAGAATGGCTTCAGGCAATGTGAATACAGAGAACACACCTTTTTTTAAAACGTCTTAGTAGATTACTACTCATCTTTCCTGAGATTCTGAGTTTGATGTAGAACATGTAGTTTTGATCTGTGTTTTGGACAACTTAACTGAGTCACTGTAATGTAGCTGTCTAGCAGCCATGGATGAATTCGGTTATCTGAAAGGGGGGCTGGAAATGAAAAAGGATGGGGAGGGGGGTTGGGGAGGAGGTGAAAAGAGATGAAGCCAAGACAAAAGTTTCTGATCAAGGCTCAAAGTTTAATAGTCGGACACTATAAGGAGAGCACACAGACCCATCCTTTGTTTCAGTTGGATTGAGTTACAAAGCAAGCTCAGCAGGCAGTCTACTCCTATAGGAAATTGACTCCACCTGGGTCTGTATGGTCCAATTGTGGGAAACACTTAAGGTCTGTTTAGCCTGGTCAAGGCTGAGGAGACAACATACTGTAGTGCTCTGAAGAAATTATTGAGAAAGAAAACATTTTTATCTGTGCTATTATTGATGTACCTTGAAAAATTTGGAGGCCTGGATTAGCAGAATAGGAAAAATAATATATCTATACTCTGGAGTGCATGCACTACTTAATAGAAGTAGATATCTACCATATGTATGACACATCTTTCCCACTGAAGCCAGATAGTATGGTGACATCAAAACTGTCTATAAAGCCTCGTGTTGAAGTGTTAGTGAAGTTTACATTGTTATGAGTGTTAATGTGTCCTTTTTTCATTGCTCAGAGAGTAATTGCTCACTCCAAACTGCTTCATATATAGGGTGAAGATCACAGGATTCCTTTGTACTGAAGGTAGAATTTGAAGACTTGAATCGAAAGGTGGATCTAGAAGAAGAAAGGAATGATTCTGATGAACTCCAAAGAAAATAAACATTCTCTCTCCTGGCATCTACCAAAGTGAGCTTGTCATATGCTTTTAAATAAAGAATGGTAAATATCACACACGTTTTTCTGCCCTAAAGGGAAGATAATATTGACTTGGAACTTTGACCTATCTGTTTCAGTGAGTGCAAACATGTTTTTATTCTAAGTTCCAAGCAAGTCTTCTTCCCCAATCAATATAAATTTTTTACAAAAATGAGAAATGTGCAATGCCATTTAGTATCCCACAAACTTATTTGGTTAAGTTATATTATTTCTATGGCCAAACTATAAGATATTTTTCAAAGGCAGGCATGAAAGATATCTGTTTTTTAGAACATGACTTGAATTCAGGGCTAAAAGACTTGAGTTTGTCGTTTTTTCCCCCATTTCTCCATTATTTTAAACAGTCTACAATTGTATCAGAATCATTATAAATATCATCATTGTCAAATAAATGCCATTAACCCCAAGGCATGGACATACAATGGTACTTCATAAAATCAAACATAAGTGGTAGCTTATTTAATGGTAATGCTGCTGTATGCTTAGAATTGTTAATTTGGTGTTTTCTTATTGACAAGATGTCAGAATTACGCTGCATTTGAAAGACATGTCCCATACTCAGAATATGTTTTTAATATCTACTTTCTAGGGTTATTTCTTAGATCAATTATGGATCTGTCAGTATCCATTTGGAAAATAGAATTTATGCCAGGAATCATTACAGGGAAATTTTGAAACAATTAGTTTTCAAACAATTATTTACTAAAGATATGTAATTAATAAATGGGAGAAAATAAAGAAAGCATAGAAACATCAAATGTAGTGAACAACTAGTACATATACACCCAAGGAATAATATGTAATGAAGAAAGGAAAAGAAAATCTACATCTCAGTCCAAGATTAAAGTGTAGACTTCTTTAGAGAAAATGGGTCATCAATCAGAGATTTCATAGTTGCTGCTGTCTGGTGACAATGTGAAGGAGCTGTCAGTGGCTTCCCAGATCTACCAGCATGGTATATTCTCACTGAATGTAGTACTATCAAGAAAAATGTGGCTTTCAGCCCCCCCCCATGATTAATATAAGTATATTCCGAATATTGGGGAAAATGGTGTTTATAGGACATTCAAATTTAGGGACCTTTTTTTTTAAATTGATACTTTTTCAATTGGCAGCAATGATATTGCTATTTGGCTGCAACTGATTCTTGTTAAAGAGCATATAAGGTACTACACTTTGGTTCCCAAGATACAGTCAATCATGACAGGGAAAGTCATGTGGAATGTCTGGCCACATTCTATCTTCAGTATTGAACAGTGAAAAATTAATGTGGTAGCTCACCTGGTATCATCATCTTTTACTTTTTATTATTATTATTATTATTATTATTATTATTATTATTATTATTATTATTATTATTATTTATTATCTTCAGGAACCCAGTGCATGGGATTATGCTACCCACATTCAAAATGGATGTTTGGTTAAATCCCTTGTGAAACACCTTCAAAGACACTCCTTGAGATAGGTCTTCTATGGACATGCTAATCTAGTCAATTTGACATTGAAATCTAACCATCAAAAAGCAGTTGAAGAAAGTAATTTTTTTTTTCTTTTTTGTAGCCTCCCTCAGCCTTGAAGCAGGCTGATCCAGACTTTGACCTTGCTGCCACTAAGAAGGAGATTAACCTAGGGTAGAGCCTTCTGACCTTGCTGGCTCTATTTGCTTTCTCCAAGACTCTTCTTCCTGCTGAAAGGTCCTTGAGACATTCCAGAGACACACCCTGTAGATCGCCTATGGGCTGGCTCCAGGCACCAAGAATGGGCAGGCAGGGGTGGGGGGGGTAGGGTGGGGGGTGGGGATCGGCCTACCCTCTTTATAAGCATGGACTCTCAGTTCAGGCTTTGAACAGAAAGATTTGTCTTGGCCTCATTCTTTTCTCACTGTCTGATCTTTTTCAGCCCTAGCCGCCTTTCAGGGGAACCCCCTGGCCACAGGCGGCTACACTTTTTTTTTTCCTTATCTTAATGAAGGTAATTTTTCTCAGTTTCTAAAAACATAGGAACAGACAGCCGCGGGACCAAACAAGGACAGTCAGGCTGTCCCTGCTGCCCACTGTGACAGTGCATGAGTCCTGCACTGCCTTTCCAGACCCCTGGGCTGGGGTTTATTTTTTCAAGCTATTGACAATCAGAAACAAGTATAAATCGCATAAGAATACAGAAAAAAAAAAAAACAACTTTCCAGTAAAATTTTAATGTCAACTAATAAACGATTTGCACTAGATATAAAAACAAAATGTGTTTGGAGATAAAGCAGATCTCATATGATAAGACACAGCAACATTCCCTGATTTGTGGCTAAAAATAATAAATTAGTAACTGTCATAATAAGTACCCACTATAAATAACTTAAAACATGAATTCTATAAGTAAATGTTAAACTTGCCTGCCATCAACTTTATATCTGTGAATTTAATTTTAAAGTAAGAGAGCATGTTGTTTTCCCTCCATGTATTTTTATACATTGTGTTATATATTCATATTTTCTGTCTAAAATTTTTATAAAGATATTTTTACAACCATTAGTGACACTGAATGAATCAAACCTCAAAGACGTGAATGATGTTTTTCATAACTAAATAATTTATTTCTGTAGTCACACTTAAAAGTCTCTGGAATTTGGGGCTAGATGAGATGGAGAAATGAGCTAAACATAGTGTTTCCCTGATTATATTTTTTCTTTTACTGGAGACATTTTGCAGTGATGGAGTTTCAGTAAACTGCTATTAGATGCTTTTTTCTTTTTTTTTCCCCCTGCAGTAGAAAAAATAGCATCTGCTAATTTTAGTTGGCTATAAAGGCCTACAATTATATTCCTTTCCACCAGCTTTACTAGCAGCAACGTTCTTGAGATTTTCTGTGTAGTGCAGTGGTCTGTAGCAGCTTTTTTGTTTTGTTTGTTGGTTGTCTTGTTTTTGTCATTTTTTGGATCTGCATTATCTAGTCCTTCTATGAAGAAATATATGATTAAGATATATATTTTTTCCATGTAGGATAAAATGTAAAGTATTTGATGATGGTTTTTCTTTGTATTTTAAGAAGTTAATGAACTAATGATTGTCCTTCAAAACTAAGTATACAAAATATCCTGAACACACTTCTGTATCTGTAGAAGCTAAAATATTCAAAGAACTGAGCAGAGGAGGAACCACAACATCAAAAAGACAAGAAGTGTGCGTTTACAATCTTCAGAGCATAGGAATATTTGTTCCATGTTAGGGAATGGAAATTGATGAGACATCAAATGAATTTATTTCTTTAACATTCAAAAGAACAAGCATATAATCTAGCCATGCCCATTTCAGTAAATAGCCAAAGAAAAATAAATCAATATGATAGAGAGAGATCGGAGCTTATTGTGCATTCGTCAGAAGAGGGGAAGTAGAATGAACATGAATACTCGTTGACAACCGAATGTATAAAGAAAAGATGCATTAAATGCGTAGTAAGTACACTGCTACAAAGTAAAAAAGGTGAAAAAGTTATGTTATTTATAAGAGAGAAGATTTACTCCAAGGATGCTCTGATATCTGAAATTAGATAGGCTGAAAAAAACAAATGTTGCACAAACTTATTCACGTGTGAAATATATAAAATTAATCTCATATATGTAGAATAGAATCATATTATCATATAGGCTGTGTGATTCTCAGCATTGAATTTAGCATAAGAAGAATATGTTATATTATGAGGTAAATACAGTTTTTACTACTAATAATAATATTCTTGGAAAAATGTTCTAAGAATACGTGTAGGGTATCATCCATACAGAAACGCTAATCAACAAATAATTCTCACCACATTGTGTATGAGAAATATGTACTATTGCATGTGTCATTTCAAAACAATAAATAAGTATATTTAAAAACATAAAGCATAAGAACTATTATATTAATCTAGCAATCTCTGTCATGGTCTATACACACACACACACACACACACACACACACAAATGAAATTTTTCCTACGTTCTCTGCAGCATTCATTATTCAAGACATACATTGATGGATGATGGATAAACACTTCCTGTACATATGCCTGGTGTTATATAATTGGAAGATGGTTAGGAACTAGCAAGATTTTTCTGTTTCTTTCTTCCCCAATTTGAATCCCAAATTAGCTTCCTATTATATAGATGTCATCTGTTTTTCATTCACCACTATCTTTCCTTTTGTTCTTTACTATATGCCCACTTAACCTTTCTACTTCCATATGTGCAGTCATTTTATTATATATTTTTAAGGCTTACAACAATATAGCTTTATATACCTACACAAAGTGAAATCAATAATGCTGTCAAGAAAATCAGCATATTGTTAACATAAGCTTCCTACCAAGTTAAAAGCACTGACCTACTAAGCTTTGCTGGTCAACATTTTGCACCCTAGACTCATCGATAAAGCAGTCTCAATTGTGGGATTGCCCCAATTATATTGACCTGTGGATATATCTGTGGGAGATAGCTATGATTATTAATTGCCGTAGAAGCATCAGGCCAACTGACTGACACAATTCCCTGAGCAGGTAGCCCAGGACTCTATAAGAAAGATACATAACTACTGTCCTGTGAGCAAGGCAGCATGCAGCATTTTTTCATGATTTTTCTGTCCAGTTCCTGCATTGAGTTTTTGTCCTGACTTTCCTCAGTGATGAAGTATAATCTAGATATGCAAACAGAATAATTCTTTTCTTCCTGTAAGTTCCTTTTGTTTGGACTGTTTATTTTATAAATAATAAAATAACACGAACACTGACATATCCAAATTAGACAATAGAAACAAACAAAAGTAAAGTACCCCACTCCATCCCCAAAAGGCACAAGTGTCAAAGACCCACTCATTTGTGTGCTTAAGAATCCTATAAAAACACTAAGCTGGAAAATATATCTTTACAAAGGACCAGGTGCAGACACAACGCAGACCTTGTGCATGTCCTTTCAGTCTCTGTGAATTCATATGGGCTTTGCTCACGTTGATTTAGAGACACTTGTTTTCTTGGTGTTCTCCATTCCTTCTGGCTATTACACACGTTCTGTCTCCTTTGCCACAGTGTTCCATGACTCTAAATGCAAATGTTGCTTTTATTACCTCAGCAGATGGGGTGAGGTAAGAGCCACACCCAAACTTTACTAACACTTATCTTGGACTATACCCACAGCATTTCTGTCTCTGCTTTAACAATGCCTAAGCCTAAGCCTAGAAGCTTCTAGCCTCTGTATAATCTCTCAGCCTCTGTCTGCCAATCTAGGCCTAGAATGGTTCAGCATTGGAAAGTAATTGCTGAATAAACTCACCCATTTTAGCTCTTTCTGAACCTTGGCTAGCTGTTTTAACTCAGCTTTTGTGGCTGAAACTCCCAAATGTTTCAAACTGGTTAACCTTGGTTTCTGGCTGAATTGCTTTCCTGGAACCAAAACTAACTCAGGCAAAAATCTTCTGGCTCCTTCTTATTCTCTGACACCACCTGTATCTTTAAAACTGTCCCAGTAAAACCCTGACTCATTTTATCAAATCTTTCTTTGATTTGTCACTTTTTCTGCCCCTCAACTAGATGTCACTTTCAAATATGGCTGCTTCCTTTTACAAACTAACCTTACTTTCATTGTTAGGCAGAAAATGCATATACTAAAGGTATATCTGTATTTCAGCTTGATCATACAATAATCCAGGTCTTGTATGTGTTCCCTTGCAAGAGCAGCCATGTTTCTGGATTAAAATTTATCTACATCTTTCCCCTTGCTATGTAAGGTAAAAAATTGTACACAGTTTAACTTTACAACAGAAACAATTTTCTGACCCTCAGGCTTAACAGTCCAAATGTTTTTATGAAGATCCATTGATGAGATGATCTGACATAACTGATGTTCATCTGAGCCTCAGCAAATGATCATGTCAGCATCAAGGTCTTAGATAAGAGTCCAATGATCAATCTGTCCTTTTTCAGTTGGTTTGTAAGGGGAGGGACTTGACATGTTATAAGAAACCACAGAACAGAAATCAGAACACTCACCTTTACCTCCATGCATTTAGCAATCTACTAGTCCACAATTAATGTAGAATGGACTTCTGGCTTAACATAGCTGTAAATATTCCCCACAATATTTCTATGTACTTACCATTTAAAGAACTCATATATAGATGCAATTATTCAGTAGTTTTCTTGCTGACTCTAGTTAATTGTGAACAGCACTATGTCCTCCAAATATATTTGTACTGTTAGAAAAAGAGAAACCTCTCTTCTTTTGTAGATGAATAATAATCACAACTTTTTTATCCAGTCATACATTAAAGCATACATAGGTTTTTTTCATGTCTTTGCTATAGTTACTAGTAACTTTTCAAGGTTCTAATTTTATTTGTTTTGTCCATACCCAGGAAAGGTACTTACAGATCACATAGTAATTCTGCTTTCCATTGAAGAATTGTGATACACATTTCATTTAATACATCATGTTTTATTCAGAGATTATTTGTTTCCACGATTCTTCATTTTTACCTCCCTGGAAACATTAACTATCTTCTGCATTTCATGAATAAAAACGAAACAAAAGGAAAACACTAAGAATTAAGCTTCCCACAGGGTCCAGAAATTTAGATTTTTAAGTTATCTATATAAAAAGTATTTGATGTTTTTAATCAGATCTCTAAAATAAGATATTAGAAATCAATGTGGAATGCTGAGAATAGAAGGATGGTGTGTATGCACTTTTAGAGAACAATTTGACAAGGTTAGCATATCCATCTTTCCTCAGTGTAATGTCTGAAACCATGATATATCAAGACTTTGCTGAAGTTTACGTTGTTCTCAAGAAATATTGATAGTTTAACCATAAGGAATTTGGTCCTAATTCATGAAGCTTGCATATAGATTTGGTATTGTTTTATCTTTATCTTATTGGTTGCCTTTGACACATACATTGAGAGATAGCTCCTAGGATCACAATTGTTTAAAACTATTTTGGCTGGATATAGTGACACACACTTATAATCCCAGCTCTCCAGAAACAGCATGAAAAATCTCTGTGAGATCAAGGTCAACCTGCTCTGCATAGTGAGTTCTGGGCCAGCCAGGACTGTGTAATGAAGGAAAAAAGATCAGTACTACCATGTAAAGAAGATTGACAATAGTATAATGAGTACAAAATTAAAGTCAGAATTACAGTTTATCCTTGTCTGTGTAGGAGATTTAAATAATGAGTTTTTCAATCTCTTCTTTTCTCTTCAGGTTATATGAATGTACACATTTGTATGTTTATGCATAAAACATATGCACGTTTTTGTAAACATATGTAAATATAGTTAAGCAAAATACATGAGAGTGCATGTGCTGTAATAATTTCATAAAATTATATTGGTAGAATAGTTCTATGTTATTATATAATACATTGTACCAAAATAAAAATAACATATTTTTGTTGTTTATTCTGAGCCAAGAAACTTCCTTGTTATGGTCCAGGTATTGCTAATACTATTTGGCTTTGCTTCTGTCCTTGTTGTCATCTGATAGTTTACCTGAGGAACTTAATGTTGTAGTGATTGATTGCCCATTGACTAGTGTGCCTGCCACAGTAAACTTATCATTCATAATGCATCAGCTTAGAGTAAGCCTAATCACCGGGTAATATCAAGATCATGAAAGCTAGGAAGTGCACATATGTAAACATTCTACTTTTAAAACTACTGCCAACTACAACCATGGCATACTGGTTAAAAAAAGAAATGGCAGTTATTTATATTTTTCTCTGTCCATCTACTTGCAATATAATTACCCAAATTATAACTTTGTCTTTGAGAAATATTACACTGAATTAATATTCATATGAATATAAGGCACTTCATAAGATTCTATAATAATTAACTATTCAATCAAAGTGGATTAGACTATCACTAAGAGGTTGAACAGTGTGATGGAAACAAAAGATTTTTCCAGGTATATGTATCTGCACCATGTACTTATGTTAAAGAAGTTGTTAATAAATACATTTTTTCACACTTTTATATGATAAGATTCATTACATAATGAATTTCTTGCTGTTTACTCTTTTCCTGAGACAAAGATGAAAGCAAAAACAAAATTCAGAAATCATAGCTTTGGAGTACAATATAAAAAATAGAATGTGATCATTCTCATAGCAATGGAACATAGAGAAACCAGAGAAACAAAATCTATATGAAGAACTACTAAATATAATATTAAGACTATGAATCCAGTATTACTACCATGTTAAAGTGAAATAGCAGAAAATACTAGGAAAAATAGCAGGGGGAAGGCTGTGGAGAAGGAATCTAAACAGGACCAATGGAAAAGGAAAAGACTCAGAAGACATAAATACCCAATACAGAGTCCATTTAGAAGAGTCACAGATATGAGAACCCTCCCGTTCATAATGGTGTTGTTTGCTTGCTAAAATAAAGCTGTTACCACTGCTTTTCAAAAAAATGGTAGCAATAATTAATATAGAATGGACTATTGTGTACTGGCGGCAGCAAGTCTACTTGAAAAATAAATTTACAACTCTATCCTTACTTTAACCATTTTAATACTTAAAATATTTACTCAAAACCTATACAAATTCATAAAATATGAATATATATATATATATATATATATATATATATAGTTTCAAATGTGAATTAAATAAAATAATGCCCTTATCATAATGTTTCAAATCAGCAGAAAATATGGAGATTTTGAGAATTTATTACGCTGAAGACTTCATATACATTACCTTATATATATCTTAATGTAATGGAACATTCTGTAATAATTCCCCCAAAGGACACTGAAAATTAATTAATTACAGAAATATGTCAAAAGCCACAAATCTACAAATTCAGACTTCTATATTCATGAAGTCTTTGGTTTTATAGTCATTTTCCCTAACTTCTCCCTATATGAGAATATTATGTAATATTCTATGTTTTCCCAAAATGGCCAGGAGTGTGTTATTACTGTGAAGAGAGAAAGCTTTCTCCCTGTTATGAATCTTTATCCAAGATTCTGCATTTCCTTTACTTACTGGCCATCTGCATCAGCATTATAAGTTATATGGATCACAGGGCCCCCAATGGAGGAGCTGGAGGAAGTACCCAGGAGCTGGGGGGATCTGCAACCTTTTAGGTAAAACAACAATATGAACTAACCAGTACCTCCCTTCCCCCCGACCCCCCCCCCCCCGAGGTCGTGTTTCTAGCTGCATGTGTATCAGAAGATGGCCTGGTCGGTCATCAGTGGAAAGAGAGGCCCATTGGTCCTGAAGACTTTATATGACTCAGTACAGGGGAAAGCCAGGGCCAAGAAGTGGGAGTGGGTGGGTGGGGGAGTGGGTGTTGGAGGGTGTGGGGGACTTTTGGGATAGCATTGGAAGTGTAAATGAAATAAATACCTAATAATAATAAAAAATAAGTTATATGGAGGTAAATTATATGGTTTTTAAAGATGAAACATCCAAGCAGTAGAATTTCCGTACTGGTATATGCTTCATGTACTTGTCAGAGAGTGATAAGAGGTATCTTATCATGGAATGAACACAGATACTAGAATTAGAAACATACTGTACTTTTACTATTCAACATGTCATTTTTTTCCTTTAGCAGTTACATAGCAAAATACCTAACATTAATTAGGTTTAAGTCTGGCTTACTCACTAGTTCTTAATTTTCTGTACAGTGCCTCTTCATCTTTCTACCTGCTGACAAAATCCTCTACTTAGCACTGGACAGCAACTACTCACTCTAGAGTCTGGGCTCCAGCAACTCTGCAAAGGACTTCAGAGATTCACAATCAAAGCCAGTGATGGTTGTAGAGAAATTAAATAAGAGCCATTTCCGTGAAACCAAAGAGCTGAGCACAAGGAGTCTGAGATGCTCAGGTAGTTCCCTCAGGCCATGCACTGACATTTGTGCCCACACAGACCAAACTTACCTTCCTGATCTGGTTATGTTCAAGCTTCGAGTTCTCAAAAAAGGTTCTCCTTGACACTAACATGACGAATGTTTTTCTATGTCCTCAGGACAAAGAGAAGATATGAAAGGCTTTATGCTGTCTAAAAATGAAATTGTTGACAGAATGACCCAAGTAATGCCAATTATTCTTGGTGACTAGTCCAGCGGGGACACTTTCTTCTTTTTTTCCTTTGGGTCTCTGGGATACACCAGGAAACTTAGATATATTATGTCCAACAAAAAACATCCTCAACTTTTTTCAAGTAAGAGGAATGTATATGTATGTGTATATACATATATGTGTGTGCATTTGTATACTTATCACTACATATGTGTGTTTATGTGTCTAAATATGATTACATGCACAAATTCCTATAGAAACTTTTTTTTTCATAAAATACTCTGCTTTTATTTTCACTATTCAGTTAATTGGCAGTTAAATATATTGAAGATATTCATGAATAGTTTCTGTTGCATTTATATATATTACATCTCCAACAAGACTTTGAACTGCAATGAATTACTCAGACATTAACCAGAAAATTACTTGAGCATTTCAAACAAATATACTCAAGGAAGTTTTTAAAACATTTATTATTTCACATATATGAAATGGTATGTTTGCACATGATGATGTGAAAACTTAATATTCTCAAACAAAGAAAACAACGAATACTACTAACCAATAAATACCCAGTCACAAAACGACCATTTATTTGTAGATTTTCTTTTACCTTGTTCAGAGGAATAAAAACGAAAAGGAGGAAATCATTTGTAAAGACCTTTTACATGCTATGCATTTTATTTGCCATTTTAAGCGTCAATTCTAAACAAGTATTAAGTGAAACCACATTATATCAAGTTAAGAAACTGTCCCTAAGAGAAAGCAGAAAACCGGTTCCTGGCCACAACTTTAGTAAGGAAGAAAATGAGGAATTAAACTCATGCTGTTTTGTTATTCATTTGATTTCCACATTTGGATACTTTGAATGTCACCATCATGTTTTGCCGAAACTGCTGTGTATAAATATTTAGTTTTAGCTATTCTTTATATACCCAAACTCTTAAAAAATTTATAGGCTATTTCTAAATAATTTGATATATTTTTGTGAAGAGACACAAGTGTGTGTATAGAAGGTAGGGATGATGATCAAAATGTAAATTATTTAAGTCTCCATGTGCCAAAGAATAAGAAGGCATTAATTATATTATAATTCTGTTGACTTAATCCATACAGGTGTTAAGTAACTAAAACTGAATAAATCTTTACCACTGCTGATTTACTCATAAAATGGATACAAGTGAGATAACTTGGAAAGTTTAAATATCTTATTAAAATAAAAAGGCTTAAAACTCTAAAATTATCTTTCCCCAAGTAAAGATTACATATAATTCTGATATTATTCTAACATCCAAAAAATATTTTGTAAAGACAAAGATTTGCAACGTGAAAAGAAAAACACGCTTAGCAAAAAAGATCTCGTTTTGTGAAGAGAACACAATAAATAGGCTAATCAACAAAGAAGTGAATGGTGAAAAAAATCAAATTGCTTAGGAATCCTTCAAAAATATCACTGAGTTACTTTCAAGATCAATATATTAGCTAGCAGTGTATTGGCTTTATATGTCTTGTTAGGATTAGAATGAACTACACAGAAAATAATGATAAGTGAAGAGTGAAAAGAGATAAAACTTGATATGATTTTCCTTCATAAGAAAAAAAATACAATGAAATTAGTACATAAAATTTCAAAGACTTAGCACTTTCTAGCAAAGAATAAAATGCATTATTAAAATTAATTTATAAAATAATCAACTGTAATGGCAACTTATTTTATATCACCCCTTGAATATACATTAATGCCCATAGCAATAATGGTAAGGCTGTTTACATATGAATCATTTAAGTATTTAAATTTATATATCAAATTAAATTATACAGAATACAAACCAGCTGCCTACTTTGAGAAAGAATACATACTGATCTGGAAAGCCAACTTTGAAGATCTTGGGCTCCTCTGAATTTTTTGTTGGAATGTAAAAACCAAGCAGAGTTGGTCTGCAAGATGTTCCCTCAGTGACGCTTTCTCTTGAACAACATGCTAAGAAGTTTGACATACATTAACAAGGGAGCCAAACTTCTTCATGTGTCTTCCAACTGCAAAATATCTAAGTGTGTTCATCCATTGATGCCCACAGTAGGTGTAGTTGCTATTCTTGGTTGTCAACTTGACTATGTTTGGAATGAACTAAAATCCAGAATTGGAAGGCTGATCAGTGATCCTAATCTGGAGGCTGGGAGATAGAAATTTCTGACCTGGATCTTGGAATGGTGATCTTGAGGCATAGTGGCTATGAATTCCAGAAGATTAAGACAGGGAGATCTCCGAGTTCAGGTCAACTGGGATTAAAGGTATGGTGGCACACACCTTTAATCTGGGATACACCTGCTGGAGACCTACATAAAGACATTGGAAGAAGGAATACACACACTCTCTCTCTCCTTTGCCTGCTTGCTGTGTGGGACTGAGTAACTGCTAGATCCTTGGACTTGCATTTACAGGTGCTACTGACCATTGTTGGGAGTTGGACTGCAGACTATAAGTCATCAACAAATTACTTTACTATATAGAGACTACCCATAAGTTCTGTGACTCTAGAGAACCCTTACTAATACAGTAGATTCCCAATAGTTCTGTAGTTTTTGACTAGTGAAATAACATGGAAGAAAAATTTTAGATGCTCTGGCAGTGGCATTGATAACATGTGAATAGGTAGCTTGGTGTCTAGGAAAGAAGTCTGGAAATTGAATACTGGACTCTGATCCATGAAGGCTTTCTTCTTAGGGTAGCATCAGTACTCCAAGAGGATCATATAATTTGCTGTTTGGTGAGAATCATAGCCTTGTCCAGAATTTACACAATTGGTGAAAGAAAGAGAAAAAATACTTTGTCATCTGTTCCCCAAATGTAGAAGAGAAGGTGAAAATTTCCAAGAGGAATGAGACTGATAGGGTAGAAAGGGAGAAAGAGGAAGAAGAGGAGGGAGAGAGGGTAAGAGACAGAGAGAGGTACTTTCTGTGGTAAGCGACAAAGATAGATCAGACGCAATGATTGTCAAACATATGTTTAAGAATACTTATTATGTTAAAAAAGCTTTTTTAGGTTTATTGAATTCATCAAGGAAAACATCTTAAAAATAGTCGTAATGAGATGTGTAGCAGTCTAGAGTATCTTGTTTCTCAGTTCTTCTTTTCTTAAGCTCACAAGGTATCACTTTCATGTTTCTTCCTCCCGCTTTTGTTAACGTTGCTTTTACTGATTTTTCCATCTGCCCAGTAAAGGACCCTGGTCAGTCCATTGTTGCTACATTCAATAGACGTTTCTGGATAATACGCCAACATCCATCACCTACTCCCCAGTTGCACCACTGATATGTGAGTCAGGCTTTGAAAATATATAAAGCAGATCAGTTGACTGTGTCTTCCTTCAATTTAGCTTAAGAATTGCTTTCACTACCAATTCCCGCAAATCCCCATTCTACAATTACACACTGCTACCCTCATTAACTGCTTAAAGTTAGGCTCACATATTTACTCTTGGTTTTGTTTTTGATTTTTTTTTTTTAGAGTTTTCTTTTCTTTTTGATCTCTTTTCCCACTCCAATTTCTGTTAATTTCAGAGAAGATAACCAAATTTTAGTAACTATTCTCCAGAATATTTCCAGATATCAGCAGAAGGTATCAAGCATTCCTCTTAGGGAAACAGGGGTTACTGCATCTTAGTCTGTGTATCTCATGTTAGTATTTATTGAAGTCACCTGGAGAATAATAGCCTCATCACTCAGTTAGGCAGACCCACTCCTGAGACCCACTCCTGAGATTCAGTAGATCTAAGATGGCATAGGAAAATTGGATTTGCTAGTAAAACAATAAGCAATCCTTATGTCACCTCTCTTCAAGACAGGGGTTTTGCTCATTGCCATATTCTCTTTCTTGATATTTTGTCATAAATCAATTGGGGACACATGCTCCTGTAGATGTTGAGAAGTCCTTTGCCTTTATTCTAAGTAGTGTAAAATGTTTTATGACCACATTATAACACATGAGCTTCTGTTTTAGAGGAAAGAAAACAGGTTCTATTGCTTGCCACAAAGGAAGAAGCAATCATACATGTTATAAACACTGTTTACAAATGTGACTTAAAGGAGATATGAGCATGGCGTCTTTAGCCTAAGAGTATCTTCCAACAGCATGTGAAAGGAGCTGAGGAAATGAAATATATCAAGAGCTTAAACCATCTGGAAAACGTATTATTACCATCATTTTAACATAGAATTTAAAGCATATTCTAGGTGGCACAAATCTTTCTTGTAGCCTTAGGAAGATTCAGGACATAGAACCCAGAGATAAGCCATGTTTCTCTGATGCATGGACTGTCAGATAAGAACCATGGCATGATACGTCTTACTTTCTGAAGTAGTTTGTGTTGAATATAACATTTCATAATAAATATTATTCTCAGAATCAATATCTGCAAACTTTGATCAGCTACATGACTGAATTAAAACACTATAGCTTGGTACACATACCTCTTTATAAGAAATGTATTTATTTGTCTTCTATTATATCAATAAAAATTATATTCTCTCATAGATTTTACTGTGTTATTTTGTCATTTGTCTTTAAATTTGGAGTGTGCTGTCATGAACATACAGAGGATCTTGGAGTACTTTTCAACGGATAATTTACCAGCATGAATCTATATTTGTTACCATCAAAATATATTTTCAGTAATCTATTTTCTGTGGAAGATAGAGAAGCTTGTCAAATTTCTTGGAGCTGGATGTTGTTAGCTGCCTGACCTGGGTGCTGGCAACTATGTGCAGACCCTCCGAAAGATAATTGTGTGTGCTTAAATGCTGAACCATCTTCTCAGCTCCAGTAAATTACTTATAGTTTATTAAAATGTCATTCACTGCCTGGCATAGTGGCACACACCTTTAATCCCAGCACTTGGGAGGCAGAGGCAGGCGGATTTCTGAGTTCAAGGCCAGCCTGGTCTACAAAGTGAGTTCCAGGACAGTCGTGGCTACACAGAGAAACCCTGTCTCAAAAAACGAAAAAAAAAAAAAAGTCACTCACTATCAATATATACAGTAAGTGTTAAGAGACAGTAATATATGTTAAAAAAAAAGAATAAAAAGGTGGATAGAAAGATGAATCAATGGGTAAGATTGCTCAGTTTTCTTCCAGAAGACCTGAGTCCCATTCTCTAAACACCCCTGATGGCTCACAATCAAGGAACAACAGTTCCAGAGCATCTTCTGTGCTCTGTGGTTACAGCATGTGAACTATAAACTTATACAGAGGCAAAGCATCCCTACACATATTTATAAACGAAAAGGAATAAATATTAACTAAAAATAATGGAAATCCTTTAAGAATGATACAGCTGTTAGATTTCTCTAAGATGTATGTGTCACACTCTCATCTTCTGGAATACCTTACACTTCTGTTTAATGATTCTGAGGGGTAGTTCTATCTATTGTTCTTTTTCTTTGTCCTCTGACCTCTGGCAGAATACATAGTATTTTATGGTATTTCTGCAGTCATTCCTCAAGGAAGGAGGCTCTCTTCTATGTTACACTCTGCTTTAGTCTTCTAAATCATGTGTCCAAAGACTCTGTTGTCTTCAACATTACCTTCAATGTCTGGAAAGCAACAAAGACTAATGGAGATTGCCTTTATTGCTTGGAATGCTTCTTGGATTCCCAGTGTATTTTCAAAAATTTCTGTTATCTACCATGTCTCCCCTTGCCCTGTCTTGCCTCTCTACCTGCTCTCAAGCTAAACTCCCAAAGAATAGGATGCTTTTTTCTATTTGCCATAGGTAGGTGAAATCCTGAGATATTTGTGTCTTTTCTAACCATTTCCTGATATCTTTGTTATCACACACAGCTAATGAAAAACTTTAAGTCACATAAAGCTCAACTTGTATATACTGCTTGAATGAACCAGCTATTTTCATCACTTTTGCAGGAAGATATTTAATTCAATTACTAAGTAAATAGATAATCACACATTTTATAATGACCCAACTTAAAATGTGCTATAAAGTGAACACATTTTAGAAGTTTAATAAAAAACCAATTGTCTATTACATTTTCCATTTCATAAACAAAAAATCTTATATGTGTACCGTTTTCCATCACTTTTCTGGGAAATTAGCCTTAACCAATTATATCATTCAAATTGATATTTAGAAGTCTTATATATTTTTTTTTTATTTAAAAACAGATTCCTCAGCTCCTTTGTCATGAACAGTGTCTTCAAAATTATCATTCACATTTAAAGGTGATAATATTTAAATCTTTCCTCCTGTTCCCTTCATTTTGACAACACAAGGTGAAAGACTAATTATATGATAGTTCAAAAAATGTCATTTTTGTACCCAAGAATTGTCCAGAAAGTAATATAATAAAACATAACATAATATAACTTAAATGTAATTAATAAATATGACATAAATATAATTTAATGAAATTCAGTAGCTACAATAATTCAAACCTATACATGACTGGAATAAGGAAACCATAATTACTCTCTCAACAGAGAACTATACAAATCATAAATGTAGAAATAAATTTCAAAATAATGAATGATACAGTAAGGGTGATTTGTTCCATTGCCAGTGTTTCTTAAGCCTTCAATTGTGTCCTTCAACAACTCTCCCCAATTCCTGAGTAGCTGAGTAGTGTAAATGTATTTAGAGACTGGGATAATCTTTTTTTTTTTTTTTTTTTTTTTTTGGTTTTTCGAGATAGGGATTCTCTGTGTAGCCCTGGCTGTCTTGGAACTCACTCTGTAGACCAGGTTGGCCTCGAACTCAGAAATCCACCTACCTCTGCCTCCCAAGTGCTGGGATTAAAGGTATGCACCACCACTGCCCAGCCGAGATGGTCTTTATACATTGTTATGATCCGACTAGAGAAACATCTTTAGTATTAACACGACCGTGATGTTAAAATGACATAAATAAATAAATAAATAAATAAATAAATAAATAAATAAGTTAATAGAAGAAACACAACAGTTATTTCTTATCTATTGAAGAATTTATAGGAGATAACTTGTGATTCTATGACTATTTTTGAGAAGAGATATCATGAATTCTGAATTTATGTTTATTCTTATTAATACTGATATTGTTATTTCTCCGTCTCTTTTATTTACTGTAACACAAATATGATATTCTTTTTAAGAAGGAAAACCATAGCAAACAAACAAACAAACAAACAAACAAATAAAACAAAAACATAGCAAACTAAAAGCCATTTTCAGTGTTACATTATAAGCAAAGGGGGAAAACCAACTACACAGTCACTCAAGACATTAGGAATGAAATTTCAGAAAGGGTGACTGAGATGTCATTGTAAAACCTCTGAAGAGCATAACAAAACAAACTACATAGGTGTACACACTTTTGTATTTCTTTGTAACATAGTAATTCAAAGATCCATAGACATTTGATCTTTATCTCTAACATTATGAGACCTGCCAGGAAAACTTGAAGTGTTTCTTGTTTTATTAAACAGGTATGAAATTTAAGAGCTGAAAATTGTCTTTATCTAAGCAACCCTTCTTTGCCTAACATGTTTTAATGAGTGGCAAATGAAAAAAATACAGGATTCTGGGTATTGATACTGACTAGGTTTTTGGGCAAATGATTGAAGCCATAAAATACGTAATTACGATTTAGATAGAGAAAATGAATATATTGTTATCTATTAGTACACCACAACCGCAAAGCACTTTGTTAGCCTCTTTATTCCCTAAGAATGAAAAAAAAAATCATGATTTTTCTTATTGTAGTTATAGAACAGGATTTTATGATCATTATTATAGAAGAAGACACCTGCTCTATACAGAATTTAAATCTACCAGTCACAGATCATTTCTGAGGTATTTAGGCTACTCTAGTAGCAGATATTATCTCTGGAAGTCATTGAACACATACCAGCTGACAAGCTAACAGGAAATTGAAAGACAATTTTCAATACTATGCTCCAACTAAATGCCAATTTAGAAACTAAATATAACTCCTGGATTCTGTTTGCACTTTGAAAATTGCATTCCGAAGTTTAATAGTAGAATGAAATTTTCTGTAAGTTCCACAAGCTGAAGCCTTGAGGCTTAGGCAAAGTAGGTTCCCCAAAAAATACCCACTGTTCCTTAAAATGTACAAATGCATCTCACGTTCTGCACTGCTTAGGAAGTTCTTAGGAGAGGAAAGACATGGGAAATGTTGAGCTTTTGGTAAGTGGGGTAAGAGGGAACAGATAGGATTACAAAATTACAGGTTCTACAATTAAGAAAGCATAAGCAGTGTTTGCATAGACCCAATTTATTCAATAAATATGTATAGCATAAAAAGCCCAGTTTCCAGACTTAAAATTTACAAGCCATTGGAATGCCAGGAAAAAAGACAATAACAGCCAATGTGGTAAGAGACAAGCAATGGAAGAGACAAGCAAAGGCACAGGAAACTAATTATCATAAAGGAGGTATGTGTGGGGGAGTGGGTGATTGTTGATTTCTTGCTAGAAGTGACACTCATAAGGAACTTCAGAGAGTGGGTAGAAAATTTGCTAGATGAGTTCGTTTCAGAAACACAGAATATTCATTCTATGTCCTAGCATACAAACTGGCAAGCAGAACTGAGACAAGGGACAAACAAGTAATTAGTGGAAGAAATTTCACAGGTAATCATTGTAAGGTCTGTGGCAATCTCACAGAATGTGGGAGTTGGAATTCTGACTCACATGGTAATCAATCTAACACCAGTGAAAAGAGTTACTTCTTTCAGCTGAAAGGCACTGTTTGTTGAGAGTTGGGGCACAGAAACATCTACTTCACTGCACTGTTAAAGTGAACTAGGTAATATACAAACGCAAAGTGGAAAACAAGAAGCTAGCACAGATTTGGAAAATAAGGCATCAGATCAGTACTAAGAAACAGGCAGTAGAATTTGCTTTGTAGAAAGGCAACCATAAAAGACAAAGCAGAGAATGATTCAAAAGGGGAAAAATTAAAAGACATGGATGAAATGGACAATTTTCTAGACAGATACAATGTATCAAAGTTAAATCAGGATCAAACTAACAATCTAAACATCCCTATATCCCATAAAAAACTAGAAACAGCCATTAATAGTCTCCCAACCGAAAACAAGTCCAGGACCAGATTGGTTTAGTGCAGCGTTCTACCAGACTTTCAAAGAAGACCTAAAACCATTACTCCTCAAACTATTCCACAAAAACAAACAAACAAACAAAAACCTAGAAGGTACTCTACCCAATTCATTCTATGAAGCAACAATTACTCTGATACCTAAACCACACAGAGACCCAACAAAGAAAGAGAACTTCAGACCAATTTCCCTTATGAATGTTGACGCAAAAATACTCAATAAAATTCTCCCAAACTGAATCCAAGAACACTTTAAAACAATTATCCATCATGATCAAGTAGGCTTCATCTCAGGGATGCAGAGATGGTTCAATATATGGAAATCCATCAACATAATCCACTATATAAACGAACTCAAAGACAAAAACCGCATGATCATCTCTTTAGATGCTGAGAAAGCATTTGGCAAAATCCAACACCCATTCATGATAAAAGTCTTGGAAAGACCAGGAATTCAAGGCCCATACCTAAACACAATAAAAGCAATCTACAGCAAACCAGTAGCCAACATCAAAGTAAATGGAGAGAAGCTGGAAGCAATCCCACTAAAATTATGAACTAGACAAGGCTGCCTACTCTTTCCATACCTATTCATTACAGTACTTGAAGTCCTAGTCAGAGCAATTAGACAATTAAAAGGAGATCAAAGGGATACAAATTGGAAAGGAAGAAGTCAAAATATCACTATTTGCAGATGATATGACCGTTTACCTAAGTGAACCCAAAAATTCCACCAGAGAACTCCTAAACCCGATAAACAACTTCTGTCAAGTAGCTGGATATAAAATTAACTCAAACAAATCAGCGGCCTTTTTCTATACAATGGATAAACAAGCTGAGAAAGAAAATAGGTAAACAACACCCTTCAAAATAGTCACAAATAAAATAAAATACCTTGGTGTGACTTTAACTAAGGAAGTGAAAGATCTGTATGATAAGAACTTCAAGTCTTTGAAGAAAAAAAATCGAAGATTTCAGAGGATGGAAAGATTTCCCATGCTCATGGATTGGCAGGATTAATATAGTAAAAATGGCTATCTTGTCAAAATCAATCTACAGATTCAATGTAATCCCCATCAAAATTCCTACTCAATTCTTCACTGAGTTAGAAACACTATGAACTAACCAGTACCCTCCCCACCCCACCCCACCCCCGGAGCTCGTATCTCTAGCTGAATATGAATCAGAAGATGGCCTAGTCAGCCATCAGTGGAAAGAAAGGCCCATTGGTCGTGCAAACTTTATATGACTCAGTACAGGGGAATGCCAGGGCCAAGAAGTGTGAGTGGGTGGGTGGGGGAGTTGGCAGGGGAGCGTGTGGGAGACTTTTGGGATAGCACTGGAAATGTAAATGAAATAAATATCAAAAAACAAAAAAAAAAGGAAACGGCAATTTGCAAATTCATCTGGACTAACAAAAAGCCTAGGACAGCAAAAACTCTTCTCAACAATAAAAGAACTTCTGGTGGAATCACTATCCTTTACCTCAAGCTGAACTACAAAGCAATTGTGATAAAACAAACAAACAAACAAACAAACAAAAACTCCATGGTATTGGTACAGTTATAAACAGGTTGTCTTAGTCAGGGTTTCTATTCCTGCACAAAACATCATGACCACGAAGCAAATTGGGGAGGAAAGGATTTACTCAGCTTACACTTCCATACTGCTCTTTATCACCAAGTAAGTCAGGACTGGAACTCAAGCAGTTCAGAAAACAGGAGCTGATGCAGAGGCCATGGAGGGATGTCCTTTACTGGCTTGCTTCCCCTGGCTTGCTCAGACTGCTCTCTTATAGAACCAAGACTACCAGCCCAGAGATGGCACCACCCACAAGGGAACCTCCCTACCTTGATCACTAATTAAGAAGATGCCTTGTAGCTGGATCTCATGGAGGCATTTCCCCAACTGAAGTTCCTTTCTCTGTGATAACTCCAGCCTGTGTCAAGTTGACACAAAATGAGCCAGCATACAGGTAGAACAATGGAACAGAATTGAAGACCCAGAAATGAACCCACACACCTATGGTCACTTGATCTTTGACAAAGGAGCTAAAAATCATCCAGTGGAAAAAAAGACAGAATTTTCAACAAATGGTGCTGGCTCAACTGGCGGTTAGCATATAGAAGAATGCAAATTGAACCATTCTTATCTCCTTGTACAAAGCTCAAAACTAAGTGGATCAAGGAACTCCATTTAAACCAGAGACACTGAAACTTATAGAGGAGAAAGTGGGGAAGAGCCTGGAAGATATGTGCACAGGGTGAAAATTCCTGAACAGGACACCAATGGTTTGTACTGTAAGGTCAAGAATTAACAAATAGGACCTCATAAAATTGCAAAGCTTCTGTAAGGCAAAGGACACTGTCAATAAGACAAAAAGGCAACCAAGTTTGAGGAAAGATCTTTGCCAATCCTACATCTGATAGAGGACTAATATACAATATATATAAAGAACTCAAGAAGTTAGACTCCAGAAAGTCAAATAATCCTATTTTAAAAATTGGGTACAGAGCTAAACAAAGAATTCTCAGCTGAGGAATACTGAATGGCTGAGAAGCACCTAAAACATGATCAACATCCTTAGTCATCAGGGAAATGCAAATCAAAACAGCGCTGAGATTCTACCTCATACTAGTCAAAATGGCTAAGATCAAAAACGCAGGTGACAGCAGTTACTGGAGAGGATGTGGAAACTCCCCCAATGCTGGTGGGATTGCAAGCTGGTACAACCACTTTGGAAATCAGTTTGGTTCCTCAGAAAATTTGACATAGTACAACCTGAGGATGCATCATTTCCACTCCTAACCATATACCCAGAAGATGCTCCCCCATGTAATAAGGACACATGCTACACTACATTTACAGCAGCCTTATTTATAGTAGCCAGAAGCTGGAAAGAACCCCAATATCCCTCAATAGAGTAATGGATACAGAAAATGTGGTACATTTACCCAATGGAGTACTACACATCTATTTAAAACAATGAATTTATGAAATTCTTAGACAAATGGATGGATCTGGAAGATACCATCCTGAGTGAGGTAACCCAATCACAAAAGAACACACATGACATGCACTCACTAATAAGTGGATATTAGCTCAGAAGCTCAGAATACCCAAGATACAATTTGCAAAACACATGAAATTCAAGAAGGAAGAGCAAAGCATGGATACTTAGATCCTTCTTAGAAGGAAAAAGAAAATGGGAATTGTTACATGAAAGAAGTTGCAGAGACAAAGTGTGAAGCAGAGATTGAAGAATGACCATCCAGAGACTGCCCCACCTGGGGATCCATCCCATAAACTAACACCAAAACAAGACTCTATTTTGGATGTCAACAAGAGCTTGCTGATTGCAGCCAGATATAACTGTCTCCTGAGAGGTGCTGCCAGTGACTGGCAAATACAGAAGTAGATGCTCACAGCCATCCATTGGACAGAGCACAGGGTTCCAATGAAGTAGCTAGAGAAAGGACCCAAGTAACTGAAGGTATTAGCTACCCCATAGGAGGAACCACAATATGAATTAGCCAGTACCTCCAGAGCTCCCTAGGACTAAACCATCACCCAAAGAAAACACATTGTGGGACTCACGGCTCTAGCTGCACATGTAGCAGAGGACAGCCTAGTCAGTCATATATATATTAGAGGAGAGGCCCTTGGTCCTGTGAATGTTATATGCCCCAGTATAGGAGAACACCAGGGCCAGGAAGCAGGAGTGGGTGGGATAGTGAGCTCGGGGAGGAGGGAGAGGATAGGAGGTTTTTGGAGGGGAAACTAGGAAATGGAATAACATTTAAAATGTATATAAATAAAATAGCTAATAATAACAAAAAGAGACGTGGCAAAAGTTTAGGATTAAATAATGAATAGGGATGCTCTAGAAACATTGAGGCAAAGACTATGTATTAACTTTCTCCAGTCTTGGAGGCTGGGATTCGGTTTCCCACCATGGTGATAGAGATGTGCTATGGAATCTACATCTACATGGTTATGTCAGACAAAAGCTTTTCCTTAAAGATACAGCAAGAAAATCACCTCCTTTTCTCCTCCTCTGCCTCCTCCTCATTCTCCACATCCTACTTGTCCTCCTCATCCTTGTCTTCTTAACTTTTTAAGGTTCTCTTTCTCTCTCTTTGTCAGGTTTGTGTGTGTGTGTGTGTGTGTGTGTGTGTGTGTGTGTGTGTGTGTGTGTGTGTGTTTATTATATATGTGTAATTTCATGCAGATTCAGGAAGCACTATTAACAGCTGAGCTTTTACTAGAGCCCATAGTCTTTTTTGAGGGTTTTTTTTTTGCATTTTATATATTGTTACATACTACCATTTAATCATTTGAGTTAATGTAGGTCATTAACTATGACTGACCATCAGAAAAACCTACAGTGAATGTTCTGGTCCTCTGACTCTTAAAGTTTTTCTCTCTTCTCTATAGAAATTTTCTCCAGTCTTAGGTAGAGGAATGATTTATAGATGTATCTAGTGAGACTAGAATCCAGAACTCTACATTTTAATCTGTCTATTACAAAGAAAAATTTGCTTAATGAGAGGTGAAGACTACATATATCTGTATAAGAACAAATGTTCATAGATTGCTTGTAGGGAATATGTCAATTTAGTGAGTGAGTGGTTATAGACACTCCTCCAATAACAGTGACTTCACCAACACTGAGAAGTTGGCTAGTAATCTAGTACCAGTCATGATTTCCATCTTAAGTTCGATTAGAGAGCCTTTGCTTAAAACAAAGTTGTGCTTGTCTCTACTGTACCCATTTGGCAATCTTTGCATTTGAATAATTGATGTGTTTATCAGATCGATTGCTCCCTGCTATCCCCTTGAATGCCCTTCCAACTTCACTGTTTACTTCTCTTTCCTTCCCCAAAGTCCTCCAACTCCCGACCTTTGTACGTATATTAACACCTAACCTAAGTAGCTCCCAACAGTTTCCTCAGACTGTTTAACCTGTGACCATATCTCCTACATAGGGAGATGGATGGTAGAGCAGAAACATCACACCATCATAAAAGCAAGTGAGAACTAAAATCATATATAAAAAGGTAAAAAGGGGTATAATTTGGAGAAAGAAATTATTAGGAAATAGAGAGTTCAAGTCTAGTTATCTCTAGAGAAGGGAACATGAAGGCTAATTCCGGGACTTGTTCTAAGTGGACCACTTTTTAAGAAATATGGGTGGAGGTGAGTAATTGTGAATGCAGTTTGGATTTTAATTTTTTTTTTTACAAAGCAAAGAAGAATTGCATTTATTTATTTATTTTTATGATTCTTTTTAAAAATTAGGTATTTTCTTCATTTACATTTTCAATGCTATCCCAAAAGTTCCCCATACCACCACCCCTCCCACTCCCCTACCAACCCACTCCCACTTCTTGGCCCTGGCGTTCCCCTATACTGAGGCATATAAAGTTTGCACGACCAATGGGCCTCTCTTTCCACTGATGGCTGAGTAGGCCATCTTCTGAAACATATGCAGCTAGAGACACGAGCTCCGGGGGAGGGGAGGTACTGGTTAGTTCATATTGTTGTTCTACCTATAGGGTTGCAGATCCCTTTAGCTCCTTGGTTACTTTCTCTAGCTCCTCCATTGGGGGCCCTGTGATCCATCCAATAGCTGACTGTGAGCATCCACTTCTGTGTTTGCTAGGCCCCGGCATAGTCTCACAAGAGTCAGCTATATCTGGGTCCTTTCAGCAAAATCTTGCTAGTGTATGCAATGGTGTCAGCATTTGGAAGCTGATTATGGGATGGATCCCCAGATATGGCAGTCTCTAGATATTCCATCCTTTTGTCTCAGCTCCAAACTGAGTCTCTGTAACTCCTTCCATGGGTGTCCACACTTTGGTTTTCATTCTTCTTGAGTTTCACGTGTTTTGCAAATTGTATCTTATAACTTGGGTATTCTAAGTTTCTGGACTAATATCCACTTATCAGTGAGTACATATTGTGTGAGTTCTTTTGTGATTGGGTTACCTCACTCAGGATGATGCCCTCCAGGTCCATCCATTTACCTAGGAATTTCATAAATTCATTCTCTTTAAAAGCTGGTGAGTACTCCAATGTGTAAATGTACCACATTTTCTGTATCCATTCCTCTGCTGAGGGGCATCTGGGTTCTTTCCAGCTTCTGGCTATTATAAATAAGGCTGCTATGAACATAGTGGAGCATGTGTCCTTCTTACCGGTTGGAACATCTTCTGGATATATGCCCAGGAGTGGTATTGCAGGATCCTGCGGTAGTACTATGTCCAATTTTCTGAGGAACCACCAGACTGATTTCCAGAGTGGTTGTACAGGCCTGCAATCCCACCAACCATGGAGGAGTGTTCCTCTTTCTCCACATCCTCACCAGCATCTGCTGTCACCTGATTTTTTGATCTTAGCCATTCTGACTGGTGTGAGGTGGAGTCTCAATGTTTTGATTTGCATTTCTCTGATGATTAAGGATGCTGAACATTTTTTCAGGTGCTTCTCAGGCATTCAGTATTCCTCAGCTGAGAAATCTTTGTTTAGCTCCGAGCCCCATTTTTTAATGGGGTTATTTGATTTTCTGGAGTCCACCTCCTTGAGTTCTTTATGTATATTGGATACTAGGATATTACCTATCTGATTTAGGATAGGTAAAGATCCTTTCCCAATCTGTTGGTGGCCTCTTTGGTCTTATTGACGGTGTATTTTGCCTTACAGAAGCTTTGCCATTTTATGAGGTTCCATTTGTCAGTAGCCAACATCAAAGTAAATGGTGAGAAGCTGGAAGTAATCCCACTAAAATCGGGGTCTAGACAAGGCTGCCCACTTTCTCCCTACCTATTCAACATTCTACTTGAAGTCCTAGTCAGAGCAATTCAACAATAAAAGGAGATCAGGGGGATACAAATTGGAAAGGAAGAAGTCAAAATATCACTTTTTGCAGATGATATGATAGTATATATAAGTGACCCTAAAAATTCCACCAGAGAACTCCTAAACCTGATAAACAGCTTCAATGAAGTAGCTGGATATAAAATTAACTCAAGCAAGTCAATGGCCTTTCTCTACACAAAGGATAAACAGGCTGAGAAAGAAATTAGGGAAACATCACCCTTCACAATAGTCACAAATAATATAAAATACCTTGGCGTGACTCTAAGGAATTGAAAGATCTGTATGATTTTTAAAAATTTAAATAGCTGTTAAAAGCATATGTTCATCAGAACTTGGATTTAAAAACAAATCAATTGAAGTAGAAATGAAGAATTTCCAAAGTTTATACAATATAGCTTGGTCACATCTATTACTTAACCTGTCTCTCCAGATTTCTCCCACCTTTGTATCACTCCACTAAGTCTAATTATTGCCACCAGTTTTCTCATATGCTTGTCGGTTCCTCTTTGGCATCATGGGTAACTTACCAATGGCCACCTCTTAAAAGCCTTTCTTCCTGCCTTCCGGTGCTGAAACCTCAGCCACAGATGACACATAGAGAGCCACTCTTAATCCCATTCCTCCATGATATTTGTTTCATAATCCTTTGAATTTCTGAAGGTCTTGTGTGAGCAATCATAGATAATATGAGTTCATACTCATACATGCCTCAGAATACATCGGAGAATATGGGGTATAACAACAACAACAAAAAAAAAAAATAGGTGAAAGGTATAGACTGAGGAAGACAGCTCTAAAGACTGGCCTCTGGAAACGACATGGCTGTTACACATAGAAAAATCCCAAGTTCGTCAATGAACATTTCCTATAATAGCAAAAGCAAACAAACAAACAAATTAAAATTAAAAAGAAAAATTGCTCCTGAAATATGCTTTAGCTGAGAGGTACCTATTTTCACGTTCACCTCTCTCTCTAAAGTCTGCATTTGAATGCATAACTTTATGAGCTTGTTCCCTTTATTTTGGTGGCTGTCTTTTCTTTGATAACTGTTCTCGTCTCTATGCTTTGTCTTTTTTCCTTTTTCTCAATTTTGCAAAGCTCTATAAACAAGATTTCAGAGCACATCAGATTCCAAAGACTGCTTTATAAAGAAAAATAACACTATGACCTGAAAGAAAAGTAAATTAGTAGAGGTCCAACATCAATGTTCAACGTTGTCTTAACCATGTGTATCTCAGTGGCTCTCTTTGAATCACCATGTCCCATTTATGTACTGCTGGCAATGGAGCCGAGAGCTTCACATATGCTGGATAAGCACTCTAAAATCTGGCTAATTCCGCAGCCCTGCTGAGACTCTCTTCATGTCTAAATTCCTTTTTAGACTTCACTTTGCTGTTGAATATCTGAATTAATTCTCCATCTTTAAAAATATTTTACAATCGCTTAAAACCGATTTTACACTTGTTTTTTTTTTTTAAATCTAACCTCAGTAGGTCTTAAAAATCACTTTCCCCTGAACTCCTTATACAGTTCAGAATATGGTTTCCTTTTACAGAATTTCTTGGGACGATTCTACTCTTGACACAGCCCATACCAACATTGCAAGCCTACTTGTGAGACAAGATCAAGATCATACTGGCTTAGAATTTGCTATGAAGCCTGGGATTCATGTCAAAGGTACGGTCAATCTGACTCAGTCTCCTAGGTAACTGGGATTGCAGGTGTGGGTTAATATGCCCAGATCCTAGCTCATTATTTATTTTTATATATTTGCTTGACACATTCATACACACATATATGATATGTTTTGATGACCTCCCTTTACTACTCTATTTTTTACATTTTTGTTTGTATTTTAATTGAAAAATAGATTCTACTGTCATACAATACATTCCAACTACAGTTTTCTTCTCTCCATTCCTCCCACACACCCCACCTCCTCTTTCTGCTTTATCTATACCCTATTTTTTTTTTGTTTTCAGAAATGAGCAAGCTTTCATAAGACCACAGATAAACAGGACAAAACAATATGCAAAAAGACAATGTAAAAATCCTACTATAAAGGCTGGAAAGAGAACTAAATAGGAAGCAAAAAAGGTTCAAAACAGTCAAGACAATCAGAGAAATATCCCACTGTGTGTGTGTGTGTGTGTGTGTGTGTGTGTGTTTTACTCCCAGAGGACCTGGTATTGACCCGCACTCATCCTATGCTTGCTATTTCAGTCTCTGTGAGTTCATGTGAGCACTGCTTAGTTGTTTCAGTGGGTCATGGTTTCTGATGTCAACTCTTCTGCCTGGTTTTATGTCAACTTGACACAAGTTGAAGTTATCACAGAGTAAGGAGCTCCAGGTGAGGAAATGCCTCCATGTGATATAACTGTAAGGCATTTTCTCTATTAGGAATCAGGGGTGGGGCACTTTGTTGGTGGTGCCATTCCTGGGCTGGTTGTCTTGAGTTCTATAAGAAACCAAGCTGAGCAAGCTAGGGGAAACAAGCCAGGGGGACAAAGCCAGTAAGTAACATCCCTCCATGGCCTCTGCATCAGCTCCTGTTTCCTGACCTGCTTGAGTTCTAGTCCTGATTTCCTTTGGAGATGAACCATCAGTGTGGAAGTGTAAGTTAATTATACCCTTCCCTCCCCAACTTGTTTCTTGGTCATGATGTTTGCACAGGAATAGAAACCCTAAGACATCAACCAACCCCTCTGAGTCTTAAAATCTTCTCTCCCTCTTCTGCAGGATTCCCAGATCTTTGGGATGAACCAAATGCAGATCTCCAGTTTAGACTCTCTGCAAATAATATCTGACTGTGGATCTTTAACTCTTCTCCCATCTGCTGCCAGGGAAACCTTTCTGATGATAACTGACAAAGTGGGGATATATGAATATAGAAGTATATCATTAGTAATCATTTTACTGATTAATTTTGTTAGTTTGTTTGGTTCTATCCTACATCTCTGGGCTATCCAGTCTCCTTTTCCTGGCGATCCAGACAATGTATGACATTGGCTTCAAGTTAAACAAAATATTAGTTGGCCACTTCCACTGGGTCTGGGATAGCTAACTCAGGATTTCACAATGTAATAATAATAATAATAATAATAAACTGAGTATCTATGCTATAATTGTACCATACGTTTTTATCCACCCTTCAGTTGGAGGACATCTAGGTTGTTTCCAGGTTCTGGTTATTATGAATATAGCTACAATGAAGATAGTTCAGCAAGTTCTTTGTAGTCATATGGAGTATCCTTTGGGGTATACACTCAGTAGTGGTATAGCTGGTTCGTGATGTGGGTTGGTTCCCAATTTTCTGAGGAAGAACTCTATCAATTTCTAAGTGGTCACTCATTCACTTTTGCTGTTACTCCAGATCCAATTCTCAGAGCAGTGCACCTGAACAACACCCACAGCATCTTCTCCTGTCTGCCCATGACTCCTGTGGATCTCACAGACCATGTCCCACAACCTGGTCTTCCTTTACTGCCTCATCATTCCATCCCATTTAGTTCCATGAGTTTGCTCAAGAAGACACCCATTGCTCAATAGTAGGCCATACCTATTACAAGACCAGGTAGGCTGCCTGCTGATCTTCCCTAGTCTATCTGTTACTCCAGACAAAATGTTCAGAGTTGTCCATAGAACCATAACAGAACACCAGTGGCAGTTCCTCTCCCACACCCCCTATACCTCCTGTAAATCCCCGAGAATAACTCCTCCTAGCTTCCTCTTCCCCTGGCGCCTGCCTAACATCAAGAAATGTTTCAGGTAGCATGCCAGCCTAGCAGGCCAGTAAAACTGGTACCAATCAGCCAATACAATGTCTAAAGTCCAGAGAGGAAACAGAAATGAAGGGACAAAACATCCACCATCAAATGATAGAGGTCCATAAAAAAACAAAACAAAACAAAACAAAACAAAACAAAACAAAAATGAATACATCCTTTAAAGAAATCCAGGAAATGTAGAAAGAAAGAAAGAAAGAAAGAAAGAAAGAAAGAAAGAAAGAAAGAAAGAAAGAATGAAAGGAAGGAAGGAAGGAAGAAAGAAAGAAGGAAAGAAAGAAAGGACAGAGAGAGAGGGAGATTAGAGGGAGAGAGAGAGAGAGAGAGAGAGAGAGAGAGAGAGAGAGAGAGAGAGAGAGAGAGAGAGAGAGAGAACGCTTCAGGAAACAATAAAACTGTTCAATACTTGACAGTGGAAATAAAAGCAATGAAGAAAACACAAACTGAAGGAATCTTGGGAGATATTAGGAAAGCATACGGGAATGACCAAGGCCATCTTCACCAACTTTAAAGATATTATAGAAGAAATGGACACAATGATAAAAATAAATCCTCAGTCTAAAAATAGCCATTGCCTGTATGTAGGATGTGTTCTTCCAGGTGGACCTCAGTGGGAAAGGTCTCAATGGGAAAGTCCTCAGTGGGAAAGGCCTCAGTGGGAGAGGATCTACCTAGGCTCACATAGACTTGGTGTGCCAGAGCTCTGGGGAATACTCGGGGAAGCTCCAACCCACTCAAAGGAGAAGGGGAGGAGAAAATAGAAGGAAGGACTGTGGGAAGAGATGTCCAGGAGTGGGTTTGTGAGTGGAATGTAAAGTGGATTAAAAAAGAAAACAGAAAAAAAGAAGGGAAGGAAGGAAGGAAGGAAGGAAGGAAGGAAGGAAGGAAGGAAGGAAGGAAGGAAGGAAGGGAGGGGAGAGAGAGAGAGAGAGAGAGAGAGAGAGAGAGAGAGAGAGAGAGGAGAGAGAGAGGTGAATCATCACCATCATGTTCTCAAAATGGCACATAGTTTGAAAAATGATGGAAGTGCTAGAGTTCCTCAGATGAGAATTGCTAGCAAAGATGGTAAAGAAGCACACAAGAGAAGTATACCACCTGTTCTCTTCAACCTGCTATACCTATTCTTCTAAAACTTTGACTGTCCTTTTGAACTCCACTAATCTAGTTTTCAGGTGGTATGCACCTGCAAGAAATATGGTACATAGTTCTTAGGTAACTGCAACTGATGTTCAGGGTTTGCAGCAGTGCAGTAATGAATCATGCACTTGGTGCCTCCCAGATAACCAGTCCTGGTGAAGTGGGACCATGGAAAGATCCAAAAGTTGAGTTTAGAACCCCGAAAATATCCAAAATACATGGTTTTAAATGATCATGGAGGCAGGGGATGTTCAAGAGATTTTGAACATTTTCAAAAGATCAAATCTATGAGTAACAGAAATAGGAGTAGGAAAAGAATACCAACACAATGGCCCAGAAAATATTTTCAACAATTTGAAAATTTTAACAAAATTTCCTAACCTAAGGAAGGAGATACTTATAATAGTACAAAAAGCCCAAAGAATATCAAATAGGTTGTACCAGAAAAGAAAATCATCATGAAGAAAAATATTAAAAGCTGAAAAGGAATAGACCAAATAATGTATAAAGGCAGACCTCTTAGAATTAGATATGACTTCTCAATGGAGATTCTAAACACCAGAAGGGCCCCGACACATGGACTTCAGACTGTAAAAGACCACACATGCCAGCCCAAATTAATTTACTGAGAAATACTTTCAGTCACTGTAGATGGAGAAAATAAGAAATCACAAGGTAAAGTTAAATTTAAATATTTTTCTACAAATGCAGATCTACAGATGTACTAGAAGGAAAAATCAAAATCAAAAAGGTTAGATGCACACATGAAAACACAGGAAATAAATGATTTCATAACAGTGAAACAAAAAGGAAAACACACACACACACTCACACCAGCAGCAACAACAACAACAAAAGCAACATCTCAACTAAGAAAATAAAAGGAATTGATTACTGATAACACTCAATATCCATGACCTCAATAACCACATAAAAAGACAAATTGACAAAGTAGAAAACAGGACCTGCTCTTTTTGCTGCATGCAGGAAACACAGCTAATCATCAATGATAGACATTACCTCAGGATAAAGGGTTTTAAAAGCTCTAACAAGAAAATGTCTATAACAAGAATATCTAAAAAAAAAAAAAAGTCAACTTTAAAACAATCTTAATTCTTAATTCTTAAATGAATTTCCATAAAGGAAAGAGCCTGTAAGATTATATGTCAATTATTACTGCTATAAATTCCTCTAAATACAATATATAAGAACACAGTATAGATAGATAGATAAATTGATAGATAGATAGATAGATAGATAGATAGATAGATAGATAGATAGATAGAGCTGTAATCTCTAGTGAAATGGAAGCATTCATTAAAAGTCTGTCAAAAATATCACCATCAACAAAAATTCCCTGGGACCAAAAGATTTAGAACAAGATTCTATCAGATATTCAAAAAAAGAGTCATTGCCAATAATCTTCAAATTATTCTCCAAATCAGAAACAGAAGAAGCATTGCCTAGTACATTTTATGAGCCCAACATTATATTGGTACCCAAACCACATGAACATACACCAAAAGCAAATTACAGACCCATGTCCCCTATGAGCACACATGTAAAAATAGTCAATAAAATAATTACAAACCAAATGCAAGAACATGTCAAATGATTCTCCACCATGAACAGGAAAGTTCCATCTCATAAATGCAGAGATGGATAAACATGCAAACATCTGTCAATGTAATCTCTCATTCAAACAAACTGAAAGATAAAACTTGTTTGTTATCCTCATAGAAGCAAATGAAGTCTTTAACAAAAACCAACATCCATTCATGATAATAAAAAAGGTGATGATCTTAGGGATACAAGAAATATCACTGCACATGCCCCCTATGTTTATAGCAACCCTATTTATAATAGCCAGAAGCTGGAAAAAACCCAGATGTCCCTCAACAGAGGACTGCCCCACCTGGGGGTTCATCCTATAATCAGCCACCAAACACAGACACTATTGCATACGCCAGAAAGATTTTACCAAAAGGACCCTGATATAGCTGTCTCCTGTGAGGCTTTGCCAGTGCCTGGCAAATACAGAAGTGGATGCTCACAGTCATCTATAGGATAGAACACAGGGCCCCCAATGGAGGAGCTAGAGAAAGTACCCAAGAGCTGAAGGGGTCTGTAACCCTATAGGTGGAACAACAATATGAACTAACCAGAATCCCCAGAGCTGCATATGTAGCAGAAGATGGCCTAGTCGGCCATCACTGGGAAGAGTGGCCCCTTGGTCTAGCAAACTTTATATGCCCCAGTAGAGGGGAATGCTGGGACCAAGAAGTAGGAGTGAGTGGGTAGGGGAGCAGGGCAGGGGGAGAGTATAGGGGACTTTTGGGATAGCATTTGAAATGTACATGAAGAAAATATCTAATAAAAATAATAAAAAAGATACATCACTAGACATAATAAAGGCAGCAAATAGCAAGTTAATAGCTAACATGAAATTAATTGGAACAGAACCCAAACCAATTACATTAATATCAGAAATAAAACATAGCTGTCCACTCTTTTAATGTGGATTCAGTATAGTACATGATGTTTTAACTACAGCAGTATGACAACTGAAGGATACCAAGGTGATAGAAATTAGAAAGGAAGACATCAAAGCATCTTTCATTGCAGATGAGATAATAGTATATATAAGTGACTGAATAAAATCATTAGGAAAGTCCTACCATTGATAAACAGCTTTGACAAAGTGGCTTGATTCAAAATTAAGTTAAAAAAAAGTAGTCCTCTTATATAAAAATGACAAAGAGAGAAAAAAATAGAAGGCAATAACACCATTCATAATAACCTGAAAATTCAACACATTATAGACCTTGAAAGGACAATTCTTACTTTCATATAGAAATATAAAAACAAAAGTAAACAAAAGCAAAACCAATACCAAAACCAAACCAAAATTAAACAAATCAGGATAGCTAAAGCAATCTCAAAAAATAAAACAATTTCTAGAGGCATCACCATCTCTAACATCAAGATCTGTAGTAGTACAGACATATGTCAATTAAATCCACATAAAACTGACAAATTGATCAATGGAATCTAATTGAAGAACCAGACATAAATCCACATGTCTATGAAAAACTGACTTTTGCTAAAGAGTCAAGACATACACAATGGAAAAAGACAGCATCATCAACGAATGCTGGTTATCTCACTAGATATTTTCATGTAGAAGAATGCAAATATTTTATCCATATTTATCACCCTGCACAAAACTCAAGTCCAAGGAGATCAACATCTTCAACATTAAACAAAACACACTGAACGTTCAAGATGAAAAATGGAGAACATACTTGAGCGCACTGACACTGAAAACACATTTCCGAATATAACAACTTCAGTATACCCACTCAAATCAATGTATAATAAATGGGAGCTCATGAAACTGAAAAACATTCATAAGGTAAAGAACAAACCAGTTGCCTACAGAACGCGAATCTTGTTTTTTGTTTCTTTTTTGTTTGTTTGTTTTGTTTTTTTTTACCAACTCTGTGTCTGACAAAACACAAATATGAAAAAATATAAGAACATAAGAAATTAGATATCAATAAACAATTCAATTCAAAACAGGGTACAGATCTAAAAACAGTTCTCATTGGTGGCGCACACCTTTAATCCCAGCACTTGGGAGGCAGAGGCATGGAAATTTCTGAGTTTGAGGCCAGCCTGGTCTACAAAGTGAGTTCAAGGACAACCAGAGATACACAGAGAAACCCTGCCTTGCACAACAAACAAACAAACAAACAAACAAACAAAAACAAAAAAACCAAAAACACAAAACCCAACCAATTCTCATTAAAGGAACCACAAATGGCTGAGAAACACATCTTAGGCACCAGAGACATGTGGTTAAATACTACTTTGAGGTTGTCTCAGACACCTGTCAGAACGGTTAAAATTAATACCACAACTGACAGCTCCTGCTGGTGAGGATGGGGGAACATAGACAACACTCTTCCACTTCTGGTGCGAGTGAAAACCTATATAGACACTATAGAAATCATATAGGGTGTTCCTTTGATAATTGTTTGTTTATTTTGTTTTATTTTTCTATTTTTTGTATATTTGTTTGTTTGTTTTTTGAGACAGGGTTTCTCTGTGTAGCCCTGGCTGTTCTGGAACTCACTCTGTAGACCAGGCTGACCTCGAACTCAGAAATCTGCCTGCCTCTGTCTCCCAAGTGCTGGGACTAAAGGCGTGCACCACCACTGCCCAGCTGTTTGTTTATATTAAACCACCAAGTCCACATAGCACTGCCAGTGTACACAGATGTAAAATCATCTATTGAAGCAGGAGTAACTTCTCACAGATTATGTCCTTGAATAAAACTGACTCTGCCCAGTAGCCACAATGTAGTAATAGCTTCTCAACTAAGGATGGGATTTTATGACTATGACTCTCATACACAACAGCGATTTCTCTGGCTGGACCTTGCTCTAATAATACATACACCAGTGAGATAGTCTGCCATATTTCTGAGTTTGAGGCCAGCCTAGTATGCAATTCTAGACCACTCAGGACTATAGAATAAGACCACTCTTCATGTAAGCAATAAAACAGTAAAGAAAGCAAATACAAATGGTTGTATTCCTCATATTTCATTCTTAAAGAGAAGGGGATTAAAAAGAATAGATTACACCATTTTTCTAAAGTATAAATTTCATCAAATTTAGGTTCTTCCTCTTAGAAATGCTAAAAATAAAGAAAACACTTTTTTTTTTTAATTTAAAACTCCAGTCTCAGCAGATGAAATTCTCAAAAAGATCTTCGTTTTCTAGCAACTTGGGATTTTCTTGATAGCCAAATTTGTATTTCAAATGTCAGGGTGAATAAGAAAATGTAGTGAGAAATTTAGATTTGGTAGTTCTCAGTAATATGTTTAGTGATGGAAGGAATGGTTCATTGACAAAATTATTAATCAGGACAGACTTGTGAACCATGCATCATCGCAGAAAGAAGTACTTCTGAAGTAAACTAATCCACTCCAATAATAAGTTTTTCTCTGTGCAAAGTCACTCATTAGGAATGGCAATGTGGCTATGTAAGGTGTGAATGCCTGTGAGTTCAGAGGTAATAAACAGCAACAAAAGCTGGAAAAAATAGATGGAGGAATCTCTCATATTAACTGATTTTTTTCTTCTATAACTTTGGGTCTTTTTGGAAAAATTCTAATGATGTGTTAAATCACAAGAAGTACTTTAGAATTCTCTTCACAGTGCTTAAAATCCCCGTGGGAGCATGAGTGTGTCATGAGAAGACATCAATTAGGTTTCAGCATTCAGTGTTCTGCCAACAATGTCTACTTAACTTGAATCTCATCATTTGGTAGATTTAAAACAAAAGACAATGTTAAAATTTCATTGGCCTTATCATTTGCTGTGATTTATGTATGGGAAGTCTCTATAAGAGAGCACAGAAAAATTGCGAAGCAGTAGGGCCTTTAAGAAAGCACACATTCACAGAGTAAGTTGCAGAAGATGAAACTAGTTTTAGATACATAATATAGTATCAGTGTAAAGGGCATAGATAATACAAGAGTTCTCAAATTCTTCACTGCCTTCAATTTGTGCTATGTTTTTCTTCTTAACTGAAGCATGGAAAGAAGCATTTGTGTTTAAACACTCACTGGTCGTGGGAAAAAGACAAATTAGGATAGAGAATTGATTTGCTAATGTGCACATTATCTCTAAGTGATAAACTCTTTGTCATCTTAGAAAAAGTGTGGACAATGATGAATCATTTTATAATCTGTTATCACTTCCTGATAAATGTTAAATTTATAAGTCCCATATGTTGCAATGATAAAATGCTTTTGTGTCATTTGAGTGTTATTTGCCAAATCACTAGCCTACAACTTACCTCTAGACTTGTTGCTAGATCAGATGCCCTATAGGCAACCAGAACACGTGCTCCCAAATTAGGCAGAGACCTTGAGCTCAACGAGAGACCATATTGACCATCAAAAGTCCAGATCTCAACCCAGGTAGAAACCCTCTGCTCAAGTAGAAATGCCAGAAGACCAGCAATGAAACATAAACCAAGGAAGAAATTACTTATTCAATAAAAACCAGCCCACAAATTCATATATAGACCTATAGTGACCCCAAACTTACATACCTACATCTTAGTGTAAGAAGACAACAGAGACAATAATATGTTACCACCACAGCCCAATTATCCTATTACAGTAAGCCTTCAATAATTCCAAAAGACATTAAACCAACTTATGGAGATTACAGAAGTCTCTAAAAGAGAACTGAATAAACCAGGAAACAAGGAAAATCAGACAAAATAATGGAAAATATGTGACATTTTCCCAGATATACCACTCCTGGGCATATAACCAAAGATGCTCCAATATCCCATAAAGACATTTCCTCAACTATGTTCATAGCAGCCTTATTTTCAATAGTCAGAAATTGGAAGCAACCCTGCTATTACTTAACCAGGGAATTGATACAAAAAATATATATACTATGCTTCATTTACACAATGGAATACTATTCAGCTACTAAAAATGGGGACATTGTGAGTTCTTCAGGCTAGTGGATGGAACTAGAAAATATCATCCTGAGTGAGGTAACTGAGCCCCAAAAGGACATGCTTGGTATGTACTCACTGATAAGTGGATATTAGTAAAAAACTACAGCATATCCCTAATACAACCACCAGACTCTAAGAAGTTAAACAAGAAAGAAAGTCCAAGTGAGGATTCTTCAAATCCACTTAGAATGGGGAACAAAATAAGCATGGGAGGCAGAAGGAGGGAGGGACTTGTGAAATGAGGGACAGGGCCAGGTATGAGGGGATTCAAGAAAGAAGGCTAGAGGTTTGAGAAAATGGAAGGGGTTAGGGAGTGGTCATGGTGGGAGCCTCTAGAAAGTACCAGGTGCCTGGGATATGCGAGGCTCCCAGGACTCAATGGGGTTGACCTTAGTAGAAATGCCCCACAGCGGAGAGATTAAACCTGAAGAGACCATCTTTAGTTGTTAGACAGGGCCTCCAGTAAAGGGATGGGGTCACCAACCCACCTTCAAAACTTTTGATCTAGAATTGTTCCTCTTTAAAAGAAATGCAGGGAGAAAAAAATAGAATGGAGACTTTTCAATTCTTAACAGTTATGTCCTGAATCCAAGGGCATCCATGTTTGTAAATGGAACATCACTGAAGCTTAACCCACTCATCAATGCTCAAACACTAACAGTGGGAGACTTCAATACTATATTCTCATGAATGGATACGCCATTCAAACAAAAACTAAATAGATATGCTGCAATTGACTGATATTATAAACAAATGCATATGACATATATCAACAGAACATTTTACTACAACTTAAAAGACTATCCCTTCTTCTAAGCACCTTGTAGAATTGTCTCCAAGAAATAATATACTTGCTCACAAAGCAAGTCTCAACAGATTAAAAAAAAATGAAATAACCTCTGGATTCCACCATAACACCACAGATAATAGATGGATTCCAACAATAAAAGCAACCACACAAAGCCTATAATGTTACCGAAACTGAATGACTACTGATTCAAGAGAGAAATAAAGATATTAAATACTTCCTAAAATTCAGTGAACATGTAACTTTTCCAAACTTATGGGAAAAAAGTGAAAGCTGTAGTAAGATGATACTTCATGAAACAAAGTGCCTACATGAAAATTATTTAATTAATATAAATAAATAAATATTTCTTACTCATAACTTAGCAACACACCTAAAAGCTCTGGAACAAAAGGAAAGAAGCATATCCAAGACTTGAAATATTCAAATTGAAATCAACATGAAATAATCAAATTGAAAGTTGGAATCAATAAACTAGGAAAATAGAGAACAATACAAATAGTCAATGAAACAAAGAGTTGGTTCTTTGGAAAACCAACAAGATAAACACACATTTATTTAAACTAACTTAAAGACAGAAGCAGAATACTCAGATTAACAAAATAAACAAACAAAATCGGGACGCCATTACTACAGATATGGATAAAATTCAAAAGAATCATTAGGTCATACTTTAGAAACATCTACTTGACAAACTTGCAAAACCAAAAATAAATGGGTAAATTTCTCAATAATTACAACTTACATAAGTTAAATCAAGATGAGGTAAACAATTTAAGCAGTCCTACAACACCTAAGGAAATAGAAGCAGTCATTAAAATCCTCCCAACCAAAACAAAAAAGCCCAGGGTCAGATGGCTTTAGCACAGAATTATTCCAGACTTTCAAAGACAAGTTAATACCAATAAACCACAAGTTATCCACTAAATAGTAACAGAAGAATTGCCCAATTCTTTTGATGAGGCAATAGTCACCCTGCTACTCAAACCATTTAAAGATTCAACAAAGAGAGGAAATTATAGACCAATTTACCTTTTGAACATGAAAGTTAAAATATTCAATAAAATAATTGCAAGCTATATACAAAAACACCTCCAAAAGATCTTCCAACATTATTAGTAATGCTTCATCACAGAGATGTAGGGATGGTTCAATATACCAAAATCTGTCAAATTAAACTACCATAAAAACCTGAAAGAAATAACACTATATGATCATCTCCATGGATGTCAAATGCCTTTGACAATATCGCGTACCACTTCATGAAAAAAGTCTTGGAGATATTAGGGATCAAAGAGATATAGCCAAACACAGTGGAAAAAAAAGTTACTGCAAGCAGATAGCCAACTTAAAATTAAATGAAAAGAAACTCAAAGCATTTTCACTCAACTCAGGAATAAGACAAACCTGCCCAATCTACATATTTATTCAATGCAATACTAGAAGTTTTAGCTAGAGCAAAACAACACCTGAAGTGAAGGAGAGCAACAAGATAGAGGTCAGAAAAGAAGAAGTCAAAATATTGTTATTTGAACATTTTTAAAAAATCCACTTAATTCATTACAGATGTTCACAAAAAAAGAAAACAACAACAACAACAAAATCCCAAACAAACAAACAAACATCATCATCATCAACAACAATATCAAACCATCCAGGAGAGCTAAAGCAATCCTAAAAGTAGAAGAGTTTTCAAAAGTATCACAATCCCTGACTTAAAGCTCTACTACAGAACTATAGTAATAAAAAATACACATAATATCTACAAAAACCAGACACTTTCTTCAAGGGAAACTAACTGACTAACAAGACATATATTCACACACCTATGGGCATCTTAATATTGATAAAGAATCCAGAAATGCACGACGAAGAAGAACAGCATCTTCAACAAATGGTGCTAGATTAGCTAGATGCCATCATACAGAAGAATGTAAATAGATTCATATCTACCACCCTGCACCAAACTGAGCTTCAAGTGGATTAAAGATCTCAACCTTAAGTCAGACACACTGAACATGGTAGAAGAGAAAGTGGGGGAATATACTTGAACATACTGGAATAGAGATCATTTTGGAAACAAAACATCAATAGTGCAAGAACTAAGACTGACTGTTAATAAATAGAATCTTGTGAAAATAAAGGTGAAGAATACTGTCGGCAGGATAAAATAGGAAAAAGTTTTTCCCCATCTCCAGATCTGATGGAGGGCTAATATATAAAATGTACAAGAACTCAATATATGGTGTCTCAGAGGTTTTGGGGTGGCCAACCAATCAATTATGACTAGATGGCCAGGTATCAATAAACCAAACAATCCAATTAAAAATGAGGTACAGATCTAAACAGAAAATTCTTAGTAAAGAGAAATGACTGAGAAACACTTAAAGAAATGTTGAAATCTTTAGCCACAAGAGAAATGCAAGTCAAAACTATTTTTGAGATTCCATCTTACACTGTCAGAATGGCTAAGATCAATAACCCAAATGACAGCTCATCCTGGTCATGATGTGGAACAAGCAGAACTCCTTCATTTCTGCGGAGAGTGAAAACTCACAGCTTTTGTGGAAATCAATGGTGTTTCCTCAGGAAAAAAAAAATCAGTCAATTGATCTACTAAAAGACCTAGCCATACTGCTCTTGGCATATACTCAAAAGATGTTCCTACTTGCCACAAGTATATTTGCTCAATTATGTTCATAGTGGCTTTATTCTTAATGATCAGAAACTGGAAACAATCTTAGATGTCCCTCAACCAAAGAATGTAAAAAGAAAATTTGATATGTGTGTGTGTGTGTGTGTACATACACATATACATACATACATACATACATACATACATACATACATACATACATACATACATATACAATGGAATATTACTCAGCTGTTAGAAAAAAATGCCATCAGAAAAATTGCATGCATATTGATGGGATTAAGAATAATCATCCTGAGCAAGGAAGGAAAAAGATAAATATGGTATGGATATTAGCTGTTAAGTAAAGGATATTTACTCTATAGTCCAGAGACTGTGAGAGGCTAGGCTCTAGGGAGGAGGCACTGCTCTCTCCACGAAAGAGAAAAAGAGATACATTATGCAGAGCCAGTTTGGGTCTGGATGGAAACAAGAGTGATGAGGTATTGAAGAGAGGAACTGAGGGAGAAACAACTAGATTAGGAGGGCACTGAGGGCATGATGTAGAATTCTAGTGTAGTAGAAACATTCTGTAACCTATAATGATGACAGGAGAAAGGACTTGTAGTAATGGAGGATATGGAACCTGAGCCAGCCATACTCTGTAAGTGTAATGCTCACAGTCTTTGGAGTAGGACAGACACCAATATAGCCACAAAAGTTCTATCCAAACCTGTTCTGCCAGCAAGATATGATGGGGCAATGGTGTCTCAGAGGTTTTGGGGTGGCCAACCAATCAAATATGACTAGATGGCCAGGAACCAGAATATGGATGTCTAAGAAAGCTAGGGCAGAATCAAACAAGACTGAAAGAAAAAAGTCCATGAAATGATTTCTAATGATAGTCTCCTATATCTGTATGTAGCCTAATCTACCATCAGAGGCTTGTTCTGGCAGCTGATAGGTGGATGGCCAGGAATCTGCAGCAGAAGGGGAGAAAGGATTGTAGTAGCCAAAGGGGTTGAAGACCCCTGAAGAACAGTGTTCACAGAATCAACCAAGCTCAAACATCAATGGGAGAAGAGTTCCTTGGTCCTGTGAAGGCTTGATGTCCCGGTGTTGGAGAATTCAAGCGAGGGAGGGAAGGAGGGAGTTGGTGGGTGGGTGGGGGCACACCCTCATAGAAGCAGGAGGAGGGGAAATAGGATATGGGGTTTCTGGGAGGTGGGGAGTCAGGAAAAGAGATAACATCCAATAAGGAGAGAGAGAGAGAGAGAGAGAGAGAGAGAGAGAGAGAGAGAGAGAGAGAGAGAGAGAGAGAGAGAGAGACTTGGAGACTTGCCAGGTATCTCTGCATGTATGTTGTGGTTGTTTAGCTTGGGGTTTTTTGGTGGGACTTCTAGCAGTGAAAGTGGAGATTTCTCTGACTTGTTTGTCTCCTCTTGGCACCTTTTCCTCTTTACAGTGTTGCCTTGTCCAGCCTTGACGTGAGGGTTGGTGCCTAGTCTTATCCTTTAGTGTTATGCAGTGTTGGGTGGATAGCACTGGGTAGCCTGCCCTTCTCTGAAGGGACATGAAGAAACAGTGGGTCTTGGGCAGAGGAAAGGTGTGGGCAGAATGCTTTTCTACACTGTGTAAAATGTATCGTTAGCTTCTCCAAATGTTGATTTCTGTGGCCTAATAACTCACCTCAATCTGGACATGGCATTCTAATGCATACACCAGGAATCACCTGTCTGAAGATTCTGTAAATAGTTCTTATGTTTTATTCTCTACCTTGTCAATAAATGCTAATCACCCAGTGGCTGGGCAAAATAGAGAGAAGGTTTGGATGTCTGACAGCCAAACTAGAGAGTAAGACTGGGAGATTCACATCAGCTCCCAGTGTGGAGGAATTGCAGCCATGAAGAGTGGGTCCAAAAGGCCAGGTCAATAATAATAAGCAAGTATCATGGGGTGGGGCTAGGAGGTAGCCAGATTAGCATAGGCAGTAAAGGTAGATGCGACTGTTCAACTTCTAGGTGCAGTTTTGAATGAATCTTCTTTTTTTTCCATGTGTGTTTTTTGGGGAATAGCATAAGGTAAAGAAATACATCCATACATCCACCTGATTAATTTACTGTTTACATTTATATAAAAATAATATCATTTACAAGAAATTGGAGAGTAAATAGAGGGAAGAGAGGCTGGGGATGGTGGCCTTTGGAGGAGTGGAGAGAGGGCAAGCTGTAGTCAGGATGTAGTGCATGAAAGAATAAAAAAGCAAACAAAAAAGCCTGGAATACTGGTGCTGTTACTGTAATGCTTTTAGAGGGGAGGCAGAAACAGGCGATCCCTGGGACCCACTGATCAGCAATACCCTGTCTCAGTGAGACACAAGTGTAGATGGCTTCTGAGGAATGACAATTCAGATTGTCTTCTAGTTTCCATATGCATAAAAACTCATTTTCATGAGACTACAATCACACAGGCACTTTGCCATCCCCCTCCCCACCCCCCCCCCCACACGAAGGTATTTAGGGCATCCTCAAAGAATAACATTGAATCCTCAAATATTCACAAGGAATATTGCTGCATCTCAGGGTTTACAGTTATTTGTAAAGGAATCAGTTCAGGCTAAAATAGATAATGAATTTATAACTCAAAAACCAAATAATATTTTCCATTCTAATGATAATAGAAAGCCCTCTATTTTCTTTATCCATTATAATATTTATTCTTCAAAACATTCCTAAGAACTAAATATTAGAATTATTATCCTACACACGAGAAGACTGAAATCCAGATGTATTGAGAATCACACTTTCGGTTACATAGCAAGCAAATGTTAGAGGATGCAAGAGAGAGATCTAGCCCAGGTCTGATTTAATGATAACAGTGCACTTGACTTTAACCTGTGTTCGCATTATGAAATCTTCTGTTTTAGATTTCTTACCTGTCATGCTCAAACCTCTGCCTTCTCCAATAAAATTGGAAAAATCATATGCTTGGTATGCACAACGGGAAGGCTCAAGTGTCAGGGGCCAGAACAGTTGCTCATATTCAGGTATCTTTCTGTGCAGACTTCAGGACAATGACGTCAATGTGTTCTAGATTAATGTTTCAAAAAACATGAAAGATACAGAGGAAACAGGCTGACTCAATAAACCAGTATAGAAAAGCAGTTCACGCTGTTCTTTCATCTTCTATTTTTGACATGTCACTAAAGCCAGTCAGGGAGCAGGTTATTGGCGTTCGACTCAATCTTTGAAAATATGTGATAAGATACACAATTCAATACCTCGTCCTGGCGTGAGAAATGTATGTAGCTTACATGGTTTTTGAATAAATGCTGAAAGATTTTGATATTGGAAGCTCATATAGGATGAAAATTGTTGGCTCAGGTAAACTATGCGGGTTTATAGAGATCATAAGTGTTTGTCTTATTTAGGGGTTTACTGCTGTGAACACACACCATGACCAAGGCAAATCTTTTAAAGAACAACATTTAATTGGGGCTGGCTTACAGCTTCAGTTCAGTATCATTAAGGCTCTTGAATCCAGTCAAGGCATAGTAAAGGAGGAACTGAGATTTCTACATCTTCATCTGGAGGCTACTAGAAGAATAATTCAGGCAGCTAGAATGGGGGTCTTAAATCTCACACCCACAGAGACACACCTGTTCAAACAGGGCCACACCTTCTAATAGTGCTACTCCCTGACCAAGCATACACAAACCATCACAGTGTTTGTCTCAGACACTCTCTCTCTCTCTCTCTCTCTCTCTCTCTCTCTCTCTCTCTCTCTCTCTCTCTCAGAGAGAGAGAGAAACAGAGACAAAGACAGAGACAGAGAGACAGAGAGCACAAAGGCAAAAGCAGACACCAGAGCACCAAAAGACAGCCACCCTGAAAATCAAGTTAACCTCTTATCAATTGTAGCCATGAGTATATTGAACTTCTATCTAGACTTTGATCTATTTTGCATTTTGACCTCTAGACCCGAAAAGCTGTGCATTTACGTTATTTGAAGCCACCTACTTTAGGATAATATGCTACAGCAGAAATAAAACATTCATATTCAAAGGGTCAAAGATTTTATGGGCAGGTTTTAAAACAATCATGGCCATCATTTCCTGAGAAATGAGACTTAAATCAGTTCATTAAAAACTGGATTATGTTGCTGCCATGTGCTAGCATTGATTACATGCTAATGATATAAACATGAATTAAACATAATTCTTCCCTAAATATACTCACAGATAGTATTCATGTAGGCACTTTCTGAAACTCTAAAGGGCAATATAAATGTAATATATTATGAATCACTTCTCAAGTTTAATATTCAACTCAAGCATTCCTTAGTTTACTAAATCATAAATCAGAATCAATATTTCAACAGATTGGAGTTATGCATATATTATGGGTAAATTGCAAACAAATACAGAAGATAATTTTAAAATTAAATGTCAATAGGATTTGCACTAGGCATTTACCATGTCTCCAAGTACAAAAACCTGTTAGAACAAGTAAGCTGTGGTCAGTCTTTATGCAAAATGTGTGCTAATGAGCCTCTAGTACCCAGAAGCCTGGTCTCCAGGGTCGTGAGTCTAGGATGGTTCATTCTCTCACGGAACTCTTAACTGAGGCAGCTAACAAGTTGTCCAACTGTGATTTGGACACATATCCACTAGAAACTAGATGGAAATTGATAATTTATTTTGTATATGTCATTGAACTGATACTATTAGGTGACAATTTATGGTCAATATTGATAGGAGTATGAGTTGAAATGAGCCCCAACCTCCCCCAAAATGTAATCTTTGTACTCTTACCAGATAAAGTGATATAAAATAAGCTACAAGCAGGAGCTTCTCAAGTGGGATGCCTTTTTTTGTTTTGGCATCTGGTCTTAGAACACCTTTGGACTTTGGGAGATGGTTAACAAACCCCCAAATTGTGACTAGAACATATAAACAAGGACATTAAAAATAAAGTTGAGGTGAAATAAACATTTCTTTACAGAAATGTATCCATTCTAATATTTTTTTTTTTTTGGACCGAAGTTCATGTTTCAAATGATAACTGACTTAATGTTGGAGTACTAAGAAATCGATGTTCTCAAGAAAGCTTAGAGGAGTGATATTCAGTGGCCCGCTCTGGGTACAGGGGGAGCCCACTTTCCGCAGGCACAGCTGTTGGCAGCTGGCCAGCATCTCAGGCAGGCAGCTGGCAGGGAAGGCATAGGCTCTGCCAGCTGGAGCTAAAAAATTAAAATTAAAATGGAAGGGAAAAAAGCCCTGAGGCACACACGCATAACAATCAAAACTTCTTGGTTTCTGGTGTTCTCCCTTATTTTTCAACCCTTCGGGAAGCTTAGCATTAAGAAGTCTCCTCCTTCCCCATTCCACCATCTGGGACTGATCCTTTCGAATTTTGCTTTCCATGTAGGAAGTTTTCTGCCTTTGATCACAGTGAGCCAAGCAGTGTGCTGAAAGCAGATGTGTATGTGTGTGTGTGTGTGTGTGTGTGTGTGTGTGTGTGTGTGTGTGTGTGTGTATGTGTAATATATATATATATATATATATATATATATATATATACATATATATATATATATTTAGATAAACAAAACCATGAAATATGATGCCTATACATCTCAAAATAAACTGAGATGGTGATCTTGCTTATAAAACATAGAAGAGAGGTGTAGATGGAGGGAGGTAAATATGTTGTAGAAAATGCAAGTGAAAACCTCCTCACAGAGGATGAACTTGCAAAAATGAATGCAGAAACACTTCGAAGTTGAGTTGCAAAAGTATTCATTTAGCACTGAAAAAGTGAGCTGTGGTACAAAGGGTACCAAGACCACCATTTATATATGATTTATAGTATATTTAGGCATGGCACTGCGACTTCAGATGTTCCAGCACATTCAGAAGGCTTTTTTTTTTTTTATTTCTTCTGGGTCTAGTTCCTGCAGAACAAGTACCATCTCAGGAAGAAGAGGGCAATATTTCCTTTTAATCAGGTAACAATGCTGTTATAGATATAGCTTCCATTGCCAGCCTTTCACCATGCCTAGGGTGTACGCTAATTTGCTGAGCAACCTTGTCCAAAACTCCAAGTTCAAGCTTAGACCTTCTATTAAGAACAAAAACCACTACTAATAGAAAACTAGTGCTGCTTGGAAGGAAGCAACAAATGCACACAAGCTCATACCTAATGGAAAAGAGAAACTGAGCTTTCCAATTCTCCCTATACAGTCCTTCATTATAAGATCTATGTTTCCCAGGCTATACTGAGAATCACTTAGTGGTCCATATGTATTTAAGATAATTTACTAATAAGACATTGTAGGAAGTATTACAGCAGTACAATGTTCACTGCTTAGAATACAGTAAAATAGAATTTTAAAATAATATTGTATTTTCACTGAAACAGAGAGAATTCAACACACATTCCATGAGCCAGAAATATGTTGGTCAGAAGATATCTTGACTTATGTGTGAATGCCACTCTAACATAGAGCAAATAGTCATAAAAAGCTTTATTCTGTGAAGTCAACAAACCTCAAGTAAAAGTAGTCTTTTCCACTGAGCATTTTATCCTATCTCTCAATTTAACCATCAAAATTTGATCTATGTGAGCCTCAAGGTAGGGCATTACTGTTCCCAAAATCACAGTGTATTCCATGTAGTCACATTTCATGCATAATGAAGGTGGCAGAGAGCTACAAAAGATTTTTATCAACTCAAACAGGAATAGAAAAGCTGTCTAAGAGCGATTTATAGTGTGTATTTTCAAAAGGTATGAAAAGAAGTTTGGGGTCAATTCAAATGTCTTTAGGGGAAATTATGTCACTTATAGATATTTTGAAGAAAAGGGAGAATTTTTACTTTAAAAGAGTTTTCAGGCTTTGTTCGGCTTTCTACATTTTTCTTCAATGTACATAGGTGTTGAATAGTATTATTGACTATTCAAACAAAAACTCAAAGAATAGGAAAATTTGGGGAATAGATATTTTCTCTTTAGGTATGTGATCACCTCACCTTTCACAAAGGGCCTTTGTTAGAAACTGAGGCACTACACTTTGTTAGAAACTGAGGTGCAAATCCTTAGAAGAAGAAAAATCATCACAAATTAAGAAAGCATCAGAGGTATAAGAATCAATATACGCTACTGTAAGGACTTCATTTTGACAATACTCAAGACCAGGCTTGGGATATTTATAGAGTCAGTGAAGTTCTACACAAAGGTCTAAGCAGCATGTGTGAACTCTAACTTCATAGAATGTCTTTAAGATTAAGTCAGGCCCCTAAAACAGTAAGGAGGCAATGACTGGTTGTGTGGTTAGTGTGTTTATTTTGTTTTACAATCTTGTTGTTTTCTTTCCAAATTCATTCTAATAGCCGTAGTTCAGATGGCTGAGAAAAGGAATTTTATTTATGATAATAATTTCCCTTTTCCTAGTACAATGTCCAGGTTCCAGCCTTTACATGGGTTAAGTGGATAACTTCACAAAATATTGAATTTCAATATGTAAGGAAGCTAAATATTAGAATCAAATATGAGCAAGTCCTGGTTTTATATTACAAAAAGTACTTGTAGACTGTTTTAATTTAAAATTGCAAAAATGCTTCCTAATGATACCACCATGTTTTGTTCATATATATTTTATAAACATATTAACATAAACCATTTCTTCATACATTTTCAACATATTATATAGACAGAGTTACTATTGAAGAAAGTTAATAAACTGATGTAGTGTTCACATGGTTAAACCTAAATGAATGCCATGCATATCAAAATAAATGTTCAAAACAATCAATATAATTATGTAACCCACTCATAGGGTATGACAACGTTGGATTCAAATATATCCTCTCTGATATATCCCTTTTCTGGATTGAGGGATAAAAGCATTTTATGTGAGATGAAAGAATATATTCTTCCTAGAATATGAGCCTTCTTACTGCAAACTCACAAGGGAGACGTTATCTCTGTCTTCTGGATCCTTTTTATTTAGACTTAAAGCAGGGCCCTGTACCAATCTGTGCCTCCTTAACTAACATATATAGTTATATTAGTTGTGATATAAGATTGCACCCACACTGGATTTTCTGTAAAATTTGCTTTTCATTGACTTCTTTCCTTTTGCTGGACAGCATGTTCTTTGAAGGCAACACCATTCCAGTTTATTCTTCATACTCTTCACATGACATTCAGCAGAAACTTTATTTGATTTTACAAGGCAACAGGATGATATGGATACTCATCCAAGGACTTAAAATCAGTACTTAGAATATAGTGACAGAGAACAGCCACCCTGATAGGTAGCTACGTGGACTGTAACACTGCATTAGTATATGATCTTTGAATGAAAACATATCCTCTCAGTGCCTATTAGCTTTTGTGGGTATTAGGAATGATGAGCACTGTAAAATTAAACGTATGTAAAAGGTTTATCATGATGTAAAACCTGTTTACCAGCCCAAGCCCTCTGTTGTTCATTACTCAGTCTGTAGACTTTTCTTTATCCTTCGTCATTCGTACATGGGTGTCACATGGGTGATAGGTGTCTACAAATCAACAAGTGGAGGAAAATTTGCCTGAAATGCTAAATAGTTTCTAAGAATCTATTACTCACCTATTAGGTAAAATGAACTTATTCATGACCATACATGTCTAGATGAAACAGAAGATGCATGAATGTGCTGCCTTTAGTAATATAGTACATGCAATATTCCTATATATTTCAACGAGGGAGAGCAATGGTGAATTTTCTAAAGTAAATACTTTAGGAAAGGGCTTTGGCTTCTGAAGAAAGCTTAACTGAAAGTTGAGAGTACAAGCCAAAGCTCATGTCATCTTAGGTCACAGGTAAGAAAAAGTTGCAGAATTGGGGCTTTTAAGAAACTTCTCTCTGAACAGTACTTTCAACCATTCTATCCCATGGCCTCAAGTACTCTGGTATGGTCATAACAAAAACGCAGTTGTCAGAAATGCAGCAGACTGTACAAATCTGTGATCTTTCTAATCAGCTTTTTATGAAGTCATGTCACTGATATCCACAATGATTTAAGTTACTCACCACTAACAGACACTCTTACTCTGCATTTGGTACCTGTACTACTTAGAGCATTCTACGTGTACTACAGCATTTTATATTCCTCAGTTGAGCTCTAGTAAACTACAGTCTATATTGAAAGGTCAGCTATATTAATTAATACATTCCTATATTCTCCACATCTAAAATTCACTACAATTTGCCGAATACTATAAAAGGCCATAGTATTCCAAATATATACATCTTATAAACAAACTACAGTAGATTTGATACATTTTGTTTTTTCAAATTTGGCAGATTTTGTGAGTTCATTATTGTGACTTCTTAACATTTTTAAATCATCCTGCTAACCAAAAGATTACATTTTCCATTATTTTCCTTTAATGACTTGTCAAATTTTGACAAAATTATTTGTCTGCATTAGAGGTAAACCATAACTTGCAGTAGTGTCGGGATAGTAGGTTTATTCTAGACTGGAGAGGTCAGAGAAAACCAAGCCATAATAAAGGCGAGGAAAATATGAATGTCAATGGTAGTGATTGTTAAACAGACTGTGGAAAATGGAGAAAAGATTAAGGCAAGTTTAGATGACCTCTGTGTGCACTTAAGACATAATGGCACTTTGCTGTTCATAGCCACGTTCTCCTTCACAGAGCACTAAGCCAGGCAGCAATTTAACAACGTGGCTGGTTTCCTTCCTCAGGATGGCAGTCCTTTAAGATAGGTTTAGTAAAAGGACAGTCATCTAACAGCTACCATCTAAGAGATTTTGTAGGTCTCACTGACCGGACAATAAAAGATAAATTTTAAAGCTTCTTAAATGTGAAATGATGATGAATTTTTTTTAAACAATTCACGACTTAGTTATATAACTGAGTAAGAAAGATAATACATGATCCTACATGTAATTTTCAAATTAACACAACCCAAGATTTCATGTGTCAGATTTACTCAGTCAACTTTCAGAACTGAAATTTCTCACGCTTGTCCCTTTTCAAATACACTAGATGTAGTGCCTAGGGCCAGCCTCATCTCGGAGAGGGTTCTGAAAGAAGGGCATGTCGGGGGCAGTAAAACAAAACAATTTGACGTCAAATTGTGGGTCCAAGCTGACTGCCTATGTTCTGATGGAGAAGGCTTTCTAGATTGTTCTCTCTGTGTGCTATGTTCTAGACAGCTTTTCAGACTACTCTCTGTGTTCTACTGGAGACATTTTTTTTTTTTAACTATTCTAAAAACTCTCTGGATAGCTCATCTCTTGAAGATAACAAGCCCAGTTCTTTGTTTTTTGTTTTTTGTTTTTTGTTTTTGTTTTTGTTTAAATTTACAAATCAATTCAGTCACTACCTTAGGTTCCCTTTTAATTATTCCATGAATCAGAATCCCAGGACTCTAACATCTTGATTCTTAACAGGAAGAGACAGCAAGCAAGCATAGACAACTGGGTGGAATGCTGCCCTGAAATTACCATTCCATCATACCTATTGTACCTAAATTAGTTGTCCCAGCCTGACCTAGGCTCAACACTTGTAAGTATAAACAAACAAACAAACAAACAAACAAAATTTAGCTGGGTGGGATCTTGCCCTTGGAGCACCACTCCCTAAATCTCTTTATCTCCTTCCTTCGTATCTTTCTGACAAACTGCCTTATAGTAAAGCTCCCTTTGTTCCTTATATAATTCATATTCAGATCCATGAAGTTCCTTATATAATTCATATTGCATCCTTATATTGTGCATAGTTGAGAAATTTCATATTTTCAGACTCATGGTTTCAGAGTTCTTTACCACAGCCTTAAGGGCTATCCTGAAGGTCACAGAGTTCTACCATTTGGCTGAGAAATAGCCCTTGTCTCCTTGACTTGTGCTGTCTATGATAATTATAGAGTCATTAAGATTTGCAGAAAGGACCTTCCTCACAGGAAGAATGTGAGAATATGTACACTATTATATAAACAAGCCATATGCCCAGAACAGCCATCAACACTCGTGGATCCCCATGCCCATGCCCTGCTGACTCTGTTACAGGGGCAGGAATTATGTCGTGCCAAACCTTAAATCCTGACACATGGCCTAGCAGGACTAGACACTGTAGTTGTCCCAAACTCTTCTACCAATTCCACAAAACTCTGCAAAAAATAAATTAATAATAATAATAATAATAATAATAATAATAGTAGTAGTAGTAGTAGTAGTAGTAGTAGTAATGGCTGCTTGGCACAGGAGAGAGGCATGAGAGTCTCTCTCAGTACAATTGTTTTCCTTAACATAACTGTGCTTTCTGTTGGAAAAGAAATGAATGAAAGACAAATTTTATTCTCCAATTAATGAAATGCTAATAAATTTGACATTTAAGATATCACTTTCTAAAAGTAAAAATAAAAAAAAAAATGTGTATCAACTGAGGGTTCCTTTGTAAAGAATACGTGTTTCTTCATAAGAATATGCAATGCATATGCTACATATTGGTTTAGTTTTTCCTAAACAAATTTTCTACATCAAAATTTACAACTTAAAATACATTTTATTCCCAAATCCTTAGAATTCATTAATATTAGCTAAATTGAAATTAATTTAACCATCAATTCATTATTCAATTTGTAGTCTCTGTCTGAATCTAGAGTAGTTTTATTTCTACATATTATTTATTTAAATCTGATAGAGAATCCTCATTGTCGTATTGAGGAAGAAAATTGCAATGAGATGGTATTCTATCAGAAAGCTATATTAGTAGTTCAGGAGACAAAAGGCAACTCATTAGCTCTGTGTAAATAGTTAAGTTTTTGCTCCTATTTTTCCTTGATGGGAAACTAGTAAGAATGCAAGTGAAAAGTTCTCTGAAGAGAGAGAATCCTCTATACCTGATGCAGTCGCTGCCTTATAAGTCTTCTTTCCATATTACGGTCCTTGTCTGAATCATCCCGTGGAAGCTCTCAGCCTCTAGGGTAATTGTGGCCAGTAGGATGTCACAGCATAGTCAGAAACTAATGTTACTGTAACTACACATTAAGCTATCAGAAACTTCCTTATCCACAAATAAAAATATCTTCAACATCTTCTTCCATTCTGGGGGAAAATTTTACAGGTTAGAAATAGAAGCTGGAGAATAGTACATTAGAAATCAAAATAAAATTTATAAGGATTATTTGGGTACAAAATAAGTTGTGTTTTGAAAATCAGAAAATTTCATATGGAAATTTAACTTTCAACTTGACTTGTAAATTTAAAAAATGATTTTAATCATAATAAGGGTCATTGGCTTTATGATTAGGAGAAAACTGCGAGGCATAGAGTGTGTGTGTACAATTCCAACATTCAGAGGGCTGATAACTGGATTATCTTCACTTTAAAGGGTTAATAAGTCATATCACAAATATAATATTGCCTTCATAATATTGAAATATTTCATGGTTATGGCTTCCAGGCACATAAATCCATCCTAGTATCTTAGAGCTTTCTCTGCATTATTTTTTCTTGGGCAGTTCTTACGCACTAAAAAATATTTTTTAGTTTCAAAGATGGATGTGAGACCTAGAGATAATCAGTTAGAACTAAAGGCAGAGAATGTTGTGGTAGTCTTGACAAATAGTGAGAGCAATACTTTTGTCATACTGTTGTAGACACTGTGAGGGTGGAATCTTGCACTATTGGTTATCACTGACAGAGACCCTCTAGTAGAGCCAGAAAAGGGCCTCCTTGTTTGAGAATGGTAAAAATGTGAATATTTCTCTAGCTCCTTCATTGGGGACCCCAAGGAGCTAAAGGAGTCTACAACCCTATAGGAAGAACAACGGTATGAACTAACCAGGACTTCCCTACCCCAGGGCTTGTGTCTCTAGTTGCATATGTAGCAAAGGATGGCCTAGTCAGCCATCAATGGGAGGAGAGGCTCTTGTTCTCAGGGGAATGTCAGGGCCAGGAAGCTGGAGTTTTTAGGTTAGGGAACAGGGCCTGGGGAGAGTTATAGGGGACTTTCAGAGAGGAAACTAGGAAAGAGGATAGCATTTGAAATGTAAATGAAGAAAATGTCTAATGAAAAATTTAAAAAGAAAGGGAGCAATGTGGAGTATATAGGAGAGTTCTCAGTGAGGAAAAGAAGAAATGATGGAATTATATTACAATCTTGAAAAAAAAGAAAAAAGAATATAAAATCTAAGAATACAAAACAATATGAATATCTTTGATCCTCCTTCAGCCCTTAATTCCATTAGCAAAAGAAACTCATCTACCCCTTACCATATTAGATCCAATAGCCAACAGCTCTCTTTACTTTTAGAATTTTAAATTAAATCTTTGTCAACTAAAACCATGAATCATAGCACATACGCATACTTCTTTTTCTTTTATACATACTTTACCATCTGTGAATTCTCCTGTTATTAAATGCCTTCTGTTGTCCTAAAATGCCCCAGCAAACTTCCTGGTATACTTGTTATTCTCCTCAAGTTTTCCTTAGTTGGTCTTGTCCATGGTTTATGAAATCCTGAAGGAACAGAGGGAACTGAAACAGTTTACCACACTGAGCTGCTATCCAAGCAAATACATCCAATTCACGTAGAGCATGAAATTTTGCATATAACACTAGAAATTTTAATGTTAATGATTTAATAATATGACTTATTTATGATGTTATATGTAATAATAGCTATTTAGTCCTAGAATGAAATGAGTGGCTTTTCAATGTCTAAACACATAAAGGAAGAAATACCAGAGATGTAAAGACAAAAAAGTTATGGTAAGTTCATTTGTATTTCCATCGTAGCTAAATTCCTTATAAATGCCTTATTTTAAGATGATACTCAGAACTAAGATATGTGAATTTGCTGCTTTAATGAATAGAAAACTATGCCATAAATAAATTGTATATAAACAACAGAAGGCAGTGTCATTATAAATTAAATCAAAATCTTACCATCCCCCCACCAATAATTTAAACTCTTAGCCATGTATTACTGGATCAGCATTTATAAAAATCCACCCCAGAACTAACATTATTAGTAAATGGTTGGAAACTGAGGTGAGCAGGCATTTAGCAATTGTTCAGTGGTCTGTAAAATGAATTTCTGATCTCAGTCCAGTCATAAAACCTATCATCACAATTGATGCAAGCCAATGCCTTTTCTATCAATCTCATCAGGGAAGCTTTGGACTGCTTGAACACAGGCACAGAAATGTCTCCTGCAGAGCCAAAATCTCTAAGTCAAAACTAAGGCTCACTCATGAGGGAGTTACTGTCTCTGCTTGGATCATGCTTTAGCTAACTAAGGCTTAAGAACTGATTCTGGTTCCTTTAGGAAGATTTACATTCTCTCTAAAGATAGAATTGATGTCATGGAAATACTACATTATGTAGGAGAACAACTGAAGAAAAAGAACTATTTCAAACTATATAACAGGAAGGTAGAATTTTGCCTATGATGCAACTCAGTACCACAAACATTATACCTCAGAAGTGGTTGGCAAAGATGCTTCATATGTCCAAGTAGACCACTGCAGTGCAGATGCAATAAGAGGCTGAAAGTTCCTATATACTCAAATTGAACATTTACATGGCTTTCTGTAAAATTTCAGGCGTTTTCAAGGCTTGTCCCTAAACTTTCAAATGTTTCCCATGTTTTTTTTATAAAAATGCCCCTCCACACACACACATTCCTTTGAGCTTTTCTTTATTTGCTTATGTTTTGGTTTTTTTTGTTTTTGTTTTTGTTGTTTTAGCTCCTGGCCCTGAGAAAGTAACACTATTTATCCTTTAGGTTTATGTTATGTAGGAGTTGAGGGAACTACATAGCATAATTATGAAATTATTTTATAATTAGGAAATATTGAAAATGATATCTACTGATACTCAGTAGAAAATTTTGTAGTTCAACCAGAATTAGTCTTTGCCCCTTGCTGAATCTCTGAGAAAGTGTGCTCTTTTGGCATACTGACTACACTTATCTTGTTATCCATTTGTGGGTTCAGAATAGATAAGGCTGAAATCTTTTAATGTTTATAATCTCCAAAATTTTCTGATCATAGAAAATACTAGAAAGTAGCATTTTGGAACTAAGTGTATCTGCTTAATTCCCCAGGCTAGAAATGGGTGCTATATGGAGCTAGATCTGAAGCACTTAGAGTGTGTTATGTGAGGGCACTCTGTGTTTTCCTGTCCCCTGGCTGTGAGAAAATGCCCAACACAAACATCTTAAAGAGTATATGGTAACGGGGAAGGCATTACACCTGGACAAGTTTCTGACAGCAGGAATATGAGGAAACTGGTGATAATGGCAAAGGTGGGCAGAGAGAGAGAGACAGAGAGAGAGAGAGAGAGAGAGAGAGAGAGAGAGAGAGAGAGAGAGAGAGAGAGAGAACCCAATCCAAAAATAAAGAAATGTAATATTCTCTTTAAAGCACCCCTCTCCTACCTAATCATAACCTGTGACATCTGCATAGGCTTTATATCCCAAAGTCCCATGGTTTTGCACAACAGAGTCAAATATTAGGAAACAAGAACTCCAAAACATGAGCTCATGGGGTGTTTCATATTCAAACCTTCCTAAGTTACCAAATTCATGTAAGGATATTTTGAATAGAGATGACTCAAGATTAAATACCATTCTCAAGTTTGAAACTTTTCTTTCTTCATGAAACCTATCTGAAAATCATGCATTATACTGAGGAGCCCTCATATAAGAGGAAACTTTGTAATAAATAAGGGGAGCATAATCTACATTAGACGTCAGTGAGGATGAGAGAATTTGATTTGGGCTAAGATATTCTGCTGAATGATGAATTTGTAAATCAGCACTTCTGCATCAAAAGGTAAGTGAGGCATGTCTCTTTCTTTTCTGATTCTCATTTGTGGCATACCATGTAGACTGATATAAAGAGAAAACAGTCATAGTTAACGTTAGAATTGCTAAAGTCTGGATGAAGCACAGTTCTGGATTGTGTTGTATTAATTGGATTAAAACTGAGACACACTTTTGCCAGAAATACAAGTTCTAAAAGAGTTCCTGTTAAAAGAAACAATTTGAAATAATTTGGAGATATTGGAGAATTGTGAAATAATTGGAGATAATGAGGAAAGAGTCATTCACTCAGGCAATCACTGCAATCAGACAAACTGTCTAGAGTGCCCGAAGACTTGTCAGTGGCCATGTTAGTCTCTAGTCTGAGAGAGCTTATCAGTGCCTGTCTTGGTTAGAATTTTTATCTCTATCATGACCACAGCAACTCTTCTAAAGAAAAGTGTTAACTGGGGCAGGCTCACTATTTCAGGGATTTAGTCCATTATCATTATGGCAAGAAGCATGGTGTTATGCAGGCACACATGTTGCTGGAGAGGTAACTGGAAATTCTATGTCTGGAGTCACACACAGCAGGAAGAGAATGAGACACACTGTCCACACTTTAGCATCTGAGACCTCCAGGGACATACTCCTTCCAACAACTCCACACCTACTCCAACAAGACCATACCTCCTAATATTGCCACTCCTCTTGAGCCTATGAGAACTGTTTTTATTTAAAGCACCATAGTGCCCGCTTTTTTCTCTAGTCTGAAAGTGGTAAAAGGCAGTCAGTGTCCACATTTTTCTCTTCTTTGAGAGTGCCCATGGGAGCATCAGTACCAATTTTCTACTCTCCTTAAGATTTTATTGGGTAATTCAGCCTCAGTTTATAGTGTACACTTGAGATTAGTTATACAAAAAGGTGTTCTGCTCCTGATTGGAGGAGATAATCCAAACTTGTCCAATATCAGATAAATTTGCTTTGCCAGCCTCCCTAAACAGCATCACTGATCCATGTACACAAAATTTGTTACTTATATTTCTTTTTTTTTTCTTCACCAGCTCAGGTATTCTTTCTAGGGAAATTTTAGTGTAGATAAGGAGGGCCAGTTTCTCAGTTCTTTAATTTCTTGTATCTCGAATATTGTGTTGTTCAGTATTACTGATTGGCAGAAGTTGAGTTATCATATCATTTATAAATAAGGCAGCAATCTATTCGAGTTGATGCAGCCACCATCTGAGTAGAATTTGTTTGTTCGTTTTAATAGTTAAAGCTGCAAAGTCCTTCATTAAAGAAAGGAGGGTCTGGTGGGGGGGGGGGAGGAAATGTCTTGATTGCATTGTTTAGCATACACTAAACTTGACAGAAATCTCATGTTCTCAAAGCATAATCCTGAAAGAAATCCCTATTTATGAAGTCTCTTTAGTTTCAGTCAGTGACTTCTTTGTATTCCCTTTGAAATGCTAACGACTTTCACTTCAGGATACACATCCTAAGGCCAAAGCACTTACAGAGAGATCCTATAGATCTACCATTCCACTTCCAGAAGCACACTGTTTGCCTCTTCAAATTGAAAAGTTTGAGGACTCACATGGAACATAGTTGGTTTACTCTCCCTGCAATTTCTGTTGACAGGGAAACAAACGTAGTGTAAACTCATGAAGAGAACAAGAATTTCCTTGAAATCTATGGCAGTGAACAAAATTTGTTATAGAAATACAAGAATCGTGATAATTATAGTTTGAAGGATAAATTTCAGCAAAGTCTTAAAGTGGATGGCATTTCTATGCTAAATGGCATCAAATGGGGTTAGTGAATTCACCTGGCTCTTAATCTTTCCCAAAGTATTCACAATGGCCTTACTTGTGTTCTTTGGCAGGAATTGTTGAAAGACTCCTCAAGAAGAATACTTTCTTACCCAAGTGTTCCCAAGGCTCTCTCTAGGTGACCCAAACAATAGTATATTGATTTTTGTACCAAAGCTGAGATGAGCACAAATGTTTCATTAGTATAATATAGAATAATAAGGCTTTATACATACTGTTAAAGTATTCAAGTTCAAGAAGGAAGGACATACACACATTTCACTATCTGACCATTTTTAAGGTCTTTGAGAGTCTTGTACATACTTTGATATGCAATCTCCTAGTCACCTAAATCTTCCCAGATCAACAAAAGCTACCTACACAATTTTTGTACTTTTAGAAAAAAAAATGTGTGATCAATTTGTTTAGCCTAAATATTCTTAGAGGTATATTCAAGAAAGACCGACTTACCCAGGGCTACATTTTTAGAGAAAGTTGTATATCTGTGATGCAGCTCATGATCACTAATAAACTCCTCATCAAGGGGTTAGACTTTAAGAACAACTTCTGCTTGGCTCCGGGACTCCGCGGAGGGCAGGCTGCACGGGTGACCGTGTGGAATACAGAGGCCAGCCGTTTCTGGTATGGGCGAGAGTCGCAGAGCCTCTGGGGCGGCGCCATCTTCAGCTCCAGACAGCCGGCCACCTTCCTGGTGAGAGCACGGGGGTCTGCCCGGCCTGAGAGGTTTGTGTCACAGGCGCCGGCGGGAGCCTTCTTGGCTCCGGGACTCCGCGGAGGGCAGGCTGCATGGGAGACCGTGTGGAATACAGAGGCCAGCCGTTTTGGGACGGGCGAGAGTCGCAGAGCTTCTGGGGCGGCGCCATCTTCGGCTCCAGACAACTGGCCACCTTCCTGGCAAGAGCCACAGAGCTTCTGAGGCGGCGACATCTTCGACTCCAGACAACCGGCCACCTTCCTGGCCAAAGCAACACAGCTTCTGGGAAAGATCCTGTTTTGGGCCTTCACCTTCAGCCAGGAGGAGGTCCAAACACCAGATAACTGTACACCTTCCCCGAAAGAGGAGAGCTTGCCTGCAGAGACTGCTCTGACCACTGAAACTCAGAGGAGAGAGCTTGTCTCCCATGCCTGCTGATTGAGGGTAACAAAATCAACAGAGGAACAATCTCTTAACAAAGACAACTATAACAACTAACTCCAGAGATTGCCAGATGGCGAAAGGTAAACGGAAGAATCCTACTAACAGAAACCAGGACCACTCACCATCATCAGAACCCAGAACGCCCACTTCGCCCAGTCCAGGACACCCTAACACACCTGAAAAGGTAGACCTGGATTTAAAAGCATATCTCATGATGATGGTAGAGGACATAAAGAAGGAATTCAATAACTCACTTAAAGAGATACAGGAGAACACTGCTAAAGAGTTACAAGTCCTTAAAGAAAAACAGGAAAACACTGCTAAAGAGTTACAAGTCCTTAAAGAAAAACAGGAAAACACAACCAAACAGGTAGAAGTCCTTATAGAAAAACAGGAAAACACATCCAAACAGGTGATGGAAATGAACAAAACCATACTAGACCTAAAAAGGGAAGTAGACACAATAAAGAAAACCCAAAGTGAGGCAACGGTGGAGATAGAAACCATAGGAAAGAAATCTGGAACCATAGATGCCAGCATCAGCAACAGAATACAAGAGATGGAAAAGAGAATCTCAGGTGCAGAAGACTCCATAGAGAACATTGGCACAACAATCAAAGAAAATGGAAAATGCAAAAAGATCCTAACTGAAAACTTCCAGGAAATCCAGGACACAATGAGAAGACCAAACCTACGGATAATAGGAGTGGATGAGAATGAAGATTTTCAACTCAAAGGACCAGCAAACATCTTCAACAAAATTATTGAAGAAAACTTCCCAAATGTAAAGAAAGAGATGCCCATGAACATACAAGAAGCCTACAGAACTCCAAATAGACTGGACCAGAAAAGAAATTCCTCCCGACACATAATAATCAGAACATCAAATGCACTAAATAAAGATAGAATACTAAAAGCAGTAAGGGAAAAAGGTCAAGTAACATATAAAGGCAAGCCTATCAGAATTACACCAGATTTTTCACCAGAGACTATGAAAGCCAGAAGAGCCTGGACAGATGTTATACAGACACTAAGAGAACATAAATGCCAGCCCAAGCGACTATACCCAGCCAAACTCTCAATTACCATAGATGGAGAAACCAAAGTATTCCACGACAAAACTAAATTCACCCATTATCTCTCCACGAATCCAGCCCTTCAAAGGATAATAACAGAAAAAAACCAATACAAGGACGGGAACCACGCCCTAGAAAAAACAAGAAGATAATCCCTTAACAAACCTAAAAGAAGACAGCCACAAGAACAGAATGCCAACTTTAACAACAAAAATAACAGGAAGCAACAATTACCTTTCCTTAATATCTCATAATATCAATGGACTCAATTCCCCAATAAAAAGACATAGACTAACAGACTGGATACACAAACAGGACCCAACATTCTGCTGCTTACAGGAAACCCATCTCAGGGAAAAAGACAGACACTACCTCAGAGTGAAAGGCTGGAAAACAATTTTCCAAGCAAATGGTCTGAAGAAACAAGCTGGAGTAGCCATTCTAATATCGGATAAAATCGACTTCCAACCCAAAGTTATCAAAAATGACAAGGAGGGACACTTCATACTCATCAAAGGTAAAATCCTCCAAGAGGAACTCTCAATTCTGAATATCTACGCTCCAAATGCAAGGGCAGCCACATTCATTAAAGACACTTTAGTAAAGCTCAAAGCACACATTGCACCTCACACAATAATAGTGGGAGACTTCAACACACCACTTTCATCAATGGACAGATCATGGAAACAGAAACTAAACAGGGACACAGTGAAACTAACAGAAGTTATGAAACAAATGGACCTGACAGATATCTACAGAATATTTTATCCTAAAACAAAAGGATATACCTTCTTCTCAGCACCTCACGGGACCTTCTCCAAAATTGACCATGTAATTGGTCACAAAATAGGCCTCAACAGATACAAAAATATTGAAATTGTCCCATGTATCCTATCAGACCACCATGGCCTAAGACTGATCTTCAATAACAACATAAATAATGGAAAGCCAACATTCACGGGGAAACTGAACAACACTCTTCTCAATGATACCTTGGTCAAGGAAGGAATAAAGAAAGAAATTAAGGACTTTTTAGAGTTTAATGAAAATGAAGCCACAACGTACCCAAACCTTTGGGACACAATGAAAGCATTTCTACGAGGGAAACTCATAGCTCTGAGTACCTCCAAAAAGAAACGGGAGAGAGCACATACTAGCAGCTTGACAACACATCTAAAAGCTCTAGAAAATAAGGAAGAAAATTCACCCAAGAGGAGTAGACGGCAGGAAATAATCAAACTCAAGGGTGAAATTAACCAAGTGGAAGCAAGAAGAACTATTCAAAGAATTAACCAAACGAGGAGTTGGTTCTTTGAGAAAATCAACAAGATAGATAAACCCTTAGCTAGACTCACTAAAGGGCAAAGGGACAAAATCCTAATCAACAAAATCAGAAATGAAAAGGGAGATATAACAACAGATCCTGAAGAAATCCAAAACACCATCAGATCCTTCTACAAAAGGCTATAATCAACAAAACTGGAAAACCTGGACGAAATGGACAAATTTCTGGAAAGATACCAGGTACCAAAGTTGAATCAGGATCAAATTGACCTTCTAAACAGTCCCATATCCCCTAAAGAAATAGAAGCAGTTATTAATAGTCTCCCAGCCAAAAAAAGCCCAGGACCAGACAGGTTTACTGCAGAGTTCTATCAGACCTTCAAAGAAGATCTAATTCCTTTTTGCACAAACTATTTCACAAGATAGAAGTAGAAGGTACTCTACCCAACTCATTTTATGAAGCCACTATTACTCTGATACCTAAACCACAGAAAGATCCAACAAAGATAGAGAACTTCGGACCAATTTCTCTTATGAATATCGATGCAAAAATCCTTAATAAAATTCTCACTAACTGAATCCAAGAACACATTAAAGCAATCATCCATCCTGACCAAGTAGGTTTTATTCCAGGGATGCAGGGATGGTTTAATATACGAAAATCCATCAATGTAATCCATTATATAAACAAACTCAAAGACAAAAACCACATGATCATCTCGTTAGATGCAGAAAAAGCATTTGACAAGATCCAACACCCATTCATGATAAAAGTTTTGGAAAGATCAGGAATTCAAGGCCCATATTTAAACATGATAAAAGCAATCTACAGCAAACCAGTAGCCAACATCAAAGTAAATGGAGAAAAGCTGGAAGCAATCCCACTAAAATCAGGGACTAGACAAGGCTGCCCACTTTCTCCCTACCTTTTCAACATAGTACTTGAAGTATTAGCCAGAGCAATTCGACAACAAAAGGAGATCAAGGGGATACAAATTGGAAAAGAGGAACTCAAAATATCACTATTTGCAGATGATATGATAGTATATATAAGTGACCCTAAAAATTCCACCAGAGAACTCCTAAACCTGATAAACAGCTTCGGTGAAGTAGCTGGATATAAAATTAACTCAAACAAGTCAATGGCCTTTCTCTACACAAAGAATAAACAGGCTGAGAAAGAAATTAGGGAAACAACACCCTTTTCAATAGTCACAAATAATATAAAATATCTCGGCGTGACTCTAACTAAGGAAGTGAAAGATCTGTATGATAAAAACTTCAAGTCTCTAAAGAAAGAAATTAAAGAAGATCTCAGAAGATGGAAAGATCTCCCATGCTCATGGATTGGCAGGATCAACATTGTAAAAATGGCTATCTTGCCAAAAGCAATCTACAGATTCAATGCAATCCCCATCAAAATTCCAACACAATTCTTCAACGAATTAGAAGGAGCAATTTGCAAATTCATCTGGAATAACAAAAAACCTAGGATAGCAAAAACTCTTCTCAAGGATAAAAGAACCTCTGGTAGAATCACCATGCCTGACCTAAAGCTTTACTACAGAGCAATTGTGATAAAAACTGCATGGTACTGGTATAGAGACAGACAAGTAGACCAATGGAATAGAATTGAAGACCCAGAAATGAACCCACACACCAATGGTCACTTGATCTTCGACAAGGGAGCCAAAACCATCCAGTGGAAGAAAGACAGCATTTTCAACAATTGGTGCTGGCATAACTGGTTGTTATCGTGTAGAAGAATGCGAATTGATCCATACTTATCTCCTTGTACTAAGGTCAAATCTAAGTGGATCAAGGAACTTCACATAAAACCAGAGACACTGAAACTTATAGAGGAGAAAGTGGGGAAAAGCCTTGAAGATATGGGCACAGGGGAACAATTCCTGAACAGAACAGCAATGGCTTGTGCTGTAAGATCGAGAATTGACAAATGGGACCTAATGAAACTCCAAAGTTTCTGCAAGGCAAAAGACACCGTCAATAAGACAAAAAGACCACCAACAGATTGGGAAAGGATCTTTACCTATCCTAAATCAGATAGGGGACTAATATCCAACATATATAAAGAACTCAAGAAGGTGGACTTCAGAAAATCAAATAACCCCATTAAAAAATGGGGCTCAGAACTGAACAAAGAATTCTCACCTGAGGAATACCGAATGGCAGAGAAGCACCTGAAAAAATGTTCAACATCCTTAATCATCAGGGAAATGCAAATCAAAACAACCCTGAGATTCCACCTCACACCAGTCAGAATGGCTAAGATCAAAAATTCAGGTGACAGCAGATGCTGGCGTGGATGTGGAGAAAGAGGAACACTCCTCCATTGTTGGTGGGATTGCAAGCTTGTACAACCACTCTGGAAATCAGTCTGGCGGTTCCTCAGAAAACTGGATATAGTACTACAGTAGGATCCAGCAATACCTCTCCTGGGCATATATCCAGAAGATGCCCCAACTGGTAAGAAGGACACATGCTCCACTATGTTCATAGCAGCCTTATTTATAATAGCCAGAACCTGGAAGGAACCCAGATGCCCCTCAACAGAGGAATGGATACAGAAAATGTGGTACATCTACACAATGGAGTACTACTCAGCTATTAAAAAGAATGCATTTATGAAATTCCTAGGCAAATGGATGGACCTGGAGGGCATCATCCTGAGTGAGGTAACACATTCACAAAGGAACTCACACAATATGTACTCACTGATAAGTGGATATTAGCCCAAAACCTAGGATATCCAAGATATAAGATACAATTTCCTAAACACATGAAACTCAAGAAAAATGAAGACTGAAGTGTGGACACTATGCTCCTCCTTAGAAGTGGGAACAAAACACCCTTGAAAGGAGGTACAGAGACAAAGTTTGGAGCTGAGATCAAAAGATGGACCATTTAGAGACTGCCATATCCGGGGATTCATCCCATAATCAGCTTCCAAATGCTGACACCATTGCATACACTAGCAAGATTATGCTGAAAGGACCCTGATATAGCTGTCTATTGTCAGAGTATGCCTGGGCCTAGCAAACATAGAAGTGGATGCTCACAGTCAGCTATTGGAAGGAACACATGGACCCCAATGAAGGAGCTAGAGAAAGTACCCAAGAAGCTAAAGGGATCTGCAACCCTATAGGTGGAACAACATTATGAACTAACCAGTACCCAGGAGCTCTTTACTCTAGCTGCATATGTATCAAGAGATGGCCTAGGCGGCCATCACTGGAAAGAGAGGCCCATTGGACACGCAAACTTTATATGCCCCAGTACAGGGGAACACCAGGGCCAAAAAAGGGGAGTGGGTGGGTAGGGGAGTGGGGGTGGGTGGCTATGGGGGACTTTCGGTATAGCATTGGAAATGTAAATGAGCTAAATACCTAATAAAAAATGGGAAAAAAAAAAGAAGAACAACTTCCCATCTTCATGTTGGAAGGTGGTTTGGCATGAACTTTCACAGGCTTTGTACATGATGTCACAACCATTATGAGTTCACACGTGCAGCTGATGAGTCCAGACACGATTAGGGTGTAGTCGTCTACCATCTCCCAATGGAAAAGTTAGGGCAAAGACTGAAGGAACTGAAGGGGTTTGCAACCCCACAGAAAGAACAATATCAACTAACCACATGGCCCAGAGCTTTCTGGGACTAAAGCATCAACCAAAAATTACACATGGAGGGACCCATGGCTCCAGCTGCATATGTAGCAGAAGATGACCTTATCTGGCATCAACTGGAGGAGAGGAACTTGGTCCTGTGAAGGTTTGATGCCGCAATAAAGGGGGGGGGAGTGCTAGAGGGATATGAGGTGGGAGTGGGTAGGAAGGTGGGGAGCACTCTCATAAAGGCAGGAGGAGGGAGAAGAGATAGGGAAGAAACCTGGGAGGAGACAACATTTGGAATGTAAATGAATAAAATTAACCAATAAAAATTTTTACAAACTATGTGTGTGTGTGTGTTTGTGTGTGTCTCTGTGTCTGTGTGTGTCGGTTTGTGAATATGTGGGTGAGAAGTCAACCACTGGTGTTTTTTTTTTTTTATTGATGCTGTTATTATTACTGTTGATAGGGTCTCTCAGTTGACCTCTTCTTTTCACCTAGACTTGCTAGCAAGTGAGCCCCATGATCCACCTACTTCTGCACTCTCATCACAGGGGTTAAAGGGCTACTTCTGTATCGGGATTTTACATACGTGTTGCTGATCTAAATCTTGGTCTACATGCTTGCATAAAAAGCACCCTACTCATTGAGCTATCTTCCCCCATCTTTTTAAAAATGTGTTCCATCTTCTTTCTTTCTTCCTTCCTTTCTTTCTTTCTTTCTTTCTTTCTTTCTTTCTTTCTTTCTTTCTCCCTCTTTCTTTCATTTATTTTGGTTATTTTATTTATTTACATTTCAGATGTTGTCCCCTTCCATTTTCCCACTCCTGAGATTTGTTCCTCTCATTGCCTTTTTGAGTGTTACAGTACATACATAAGAATGAGGTTTCCTGTTTTTCTTCTTCCTTCCTTTAATCCTTTCACTATTTTGTCTTGCACTTAAGCAAGATGGTACTGGTGGGTTAATGTGAACGAAAAGATGTCAGCACCTAAAATATTGTTATCAACTTGAAACTCCAGCTTTCACCAGGATATAAGGAAGCAGACCCAGCACATGAATAAAATCATCATGTACTATTTTATTCCGTGTCATGAAAGCAATTCCTTTAGAATGCGAACTATTCATACCAGGGCTATTTGGCCTAGAACCATACATACTAAGGCTATCACATTTCTGGGTCCAATTTCTATCTCTTACACAGGTATAGTGTAGTACCTTGTAGGATCCTCTCATTTTCTGTCACTCTCACTCCTCACAGTTTTGACTTTCTCCTCAGATTCACACCCCTCGAATTCACTCACTCCTACATTCTAATTTTGGGACCTGGTTAAACAAATAATAATTACTTAATAAGCATAATAAAAAGATGGTACAGTTGAAATAATGTTTGGTATATTATCTCTGACCCAAGAGATAACTACAATCTTTCAAATATAGATATTGTTCCAATAGCTAATTCTGTTCTACATGTTGTACCTCAGAGTCTTGGGGGCAGGATCAAGTACTTTCTCTTCTATGATTGGTGGTTTAGTACCTGGGAACTCTAGGGTATCTGGTTAGTTGATATTGTTGTTCTTCCTGTGGGGTTGCAAACCCCTTCACCTCCTTCAGTCCTTGCCCTAACTTTTCCATTGGGGTCCCCGGACTCAGTTTGATGGTTGGCAGCAAGCATCGACATCTGTATTTGGTCAGACTCTGGCACAGCCTCTCAGGCGACAGCTATACCATACGCTTGTTAGCAAGCACTTCTTGGCATCAACAATAGTGTCAGGGTTTGGTGTCTACAGATGGGATGGATCCTTAGGTTGGGCAGTCTGTGGATGACCTTTTCATCAGTCTTTGTTCCGCTCTTTATCTCTGCATTTCCTTCAGACAGGAACCATTCTGGGTTAAAAGTTTTGAAATTGATGGGCGGCCCATCCTTCAACTGGGGGACATGCCTATCCACTGGCTATGATCTCTACAGGTTCTATATCTGCTTTGTTGGACATTTTGGCCAATGTCATCTCTGTTGCATTCTGGGAACCTCTTGCTTCCCTTAAGCAATTTGGGAAAAAACATTTATAACTCTGATGTTTAGTGTTTACCCCATATTTTTTCTCAATAACCTCCTACCTGAACATAATCTAGAAATTGTTATTAACTGTTTAAATTCTACTTATCTAATATCTTACTTTTAAAAGGAAGAATTACTTTTATTCAGTGGGTTAGGGGAAATAATGATACCAACAATATAGGAGACTATCAAGAAAAAGCATAATTCTGTGATGATAATTCAAAAAACCGTATCCTATAAATTTATGTAATCTTTATTTATCAGTAAAAAGAAAAGGTTGAATTGGTACAGGCTTTATATACAGTTGGGCTCTTTTAATGTTTTGTATTAACAGGATAGACCTAAAGAGACCACTAACTACCCTTCCGCTCGACTCGAGACTCGACCCCCGGGCTACCTTGCCAGCAGAGTCTTGCCCAACACCCGCAAGGGCCCACAGGGGACTCCCCACGGGACCCTAAGACCTCTGGTGAGTGGAACACAGCGCCTGCCCCAATCCAATCGCGCGGAACCTGAGACTGCCGTACATAGGGAAGCAGGCTATCCGGGCCTGATCTGGGGCACAAGTCCCTTCCGCTCGACTCGAGACTTGACCCCCGGGCTACCTTGCCAGCAGAGTCTTGCCCAACACCCGCAAGGGCCCACAGGGGACTCCCCACGGGACCCTAAGACCTCTGGTGAGTGGAACACAGCGCCTGCCCCAATCCAATCGCGCGGAGCCTGAGACTGTGGTACATAGGGAAGCAGGCTACCCGGGCCTGATCTGGGGCACAAGTCCCTTCTGCTCGACTCGAGCCCCGGGCTACCTTGCCAGCAGAGTCTTGCCCAACACCCGCAAGGGCCCACACGGGACTCCCCACGGGACCCTAAGACCTCTGGTGAGTGGAACACAGCGCCTGCCCCAATCCAATCGCGCGGAGCCTGAGACTGTGGTACATAGGGAAGCAGGCTATCCGGGCCTGATCTGGGGCACAAGTCCCTTCCGCTCGACTCGAGCCCCGGGCTACCTTTCCAGCTGAGTCGCCTGACAACCGCAAGGGCCCACACAGGATTCCACACGTGATCCTAAGACCTCTAGTGAGTGGAACACAACTTCTGCCAGGAGTCTGGTTCGAACACCAGATATCTGGGTACCTGCCTTGCAAGAAGAGAGCTTGCCTGCAGAGAATACTCTGCCCACTGAAACTAAGGAGAGTGCTACCCTCCAGGTCTGCTTATAGAGGCTAACAGAGTCACCTGAAGAACAAGCTCTTAACAGTGACAACTAAAACAGCTAGCTTCAGAGATTACCAGATGGCGAAAGGCAAACGTAAGAATCCTACTAACAGAAATCAAGGCCACTCACCATCATCAGAACGCAGCACTCCCAACCCACCTAGTCCTGGGCACCCCAACACAACCGAAAAGCTAGACCCAGATTTAAAAACATTTCTCATGATGATGATAGAGGACATCAAGAAGGACTTTCATAAGTCACTTAAAGAATTACAGGAGAGCACTGCTAAAGAGTTACAGGCCCTTAAAGAAAAGCAGGAAAACACAGCCAAACAGGTAGAAATCATTAAAGAAAAACAGGAAAACACATCCAAACAGGTGATGGAAATGAACAAAACCATACTAGAACTAAAAGGGGAAGTAGACACAATAAAGAAAACCCAAAGCGAGGCAACGCTGGAGATAGAAACCCTAGGAAAGAGATCTGGAACCATAGATGCGAGCATCAGCAACAGAATACAAGAAATGGAAGAGAGAATCTCAGGTGCAGAACATTCCATAGAGAACATCGACACAACAGTCAAAGAAAATACAAAATGCAAAAGGATCCTAACTCAAAACATCCAGGTAATCCAGGAAACAATGAGAAGACCAAACCTACGGATAATAGGAATTGATGAGAATGAAGATTTTCAACTTAAAGGGCCAGCTAATATCTTCAACAAAATAATAGAAGAGAACTTCCCAAACATAAAAAAAGAGATGCCCATGATCATACAAGAAGCCTACAGAACTCCAAATAGACTGGACCAGAAAAGAAATTCCTCCCGACACATAATAATCAGAACAACAAATGCACTAAATAAAGATAGAATATTAAAAGCAGTAAGGGAGAAAGGTCAAGTAACATATAAAGGAAGGCCTATCAGAATTACACCAGACTTTTCACCAGAGACTATGAAAGCCAGAAGAGCCTGGACAAATGTTATACAGACACTAAGAGAACACAAATGCCAGCCCAGGCTACTATACCCGGCCAAACTCTCAATTACCATAGATGGAGAAACCAAAGTATTCCACGACAAAACCAAGTTCACACAATATCTTTCCACGAATCCAGCCCTTCAAAGGATAATAACAGAAAAGAAGCAATACAAGGGCGGAAATCACGCCCTAGAACAACCAAGAAAGTAATCATTCAACAAACCAAAAAGAAGACAGCCACAAGAACAGAATGCCAACTCTAACAACAAAAATAAAAGGGAGCAACAATTACTTTTCCTTAATATCTCTTAATATCAATGGACTCAATTCCCCAATAAAAAGACATAGACTAACAGACTGGCTACACAAACAGGACCCAACATTCTGCTGCTTACAGGAAACCCATCTCAGGGAAAAAGACAGACACTAACTCAGAATGAAAGTCTGGAAAACAATTTTCCAAGCAAATGGACTGAAGAAACAAGCTGGAGTAGCCATTTTAATATCGGATAAAATCGACTTCCAACCCAAAGTTATCAAAAAAGACAAGGAGGGACACTTCATACTCATCAAAGGTAAAATCCTCCAAGAGGAACTCTCAATTCTGAATATCTACGCACCAAATGCAAGGGCAGCCACATTCATTAGAGACACTTTAGTAAAGCTCAAAGCATACATTGCACCTCACACAATAATAGTGGGAGACTTCAACACACCACTTTCTTAAAGGACAGATCGTGGAAACAGAAACTAAACAGGGACACAGTGAAACTAACAGAAGTTATGAAACAAATGGACTTGACAGATATCTACAGAACATTTTATCCTAAAACAAAAGGATATACCTTCTTCTCAGCACCTCATGGGACCTTCTCCAAAATTGACCATATAATTGGTCACAAAACAGGCCTCAATAGATACAAAAATATTGAAATTGTCCCATGTATCCTATCAGACCACCATGGCCTAAGACTGATCTTCAATAACAACATAAATAATGGAAAGCCAACATTCACGTGGAAACTGAATAACACTCTTCTCAATGATACCTTGGTCAAGGAAGGAATAAAGAAAAAAATTAAAGACTTTTTAGAGTTTAATGAAAATGAAGCCACAACGTACCCAAACCTATGGGACACAATGAAAGCATTTCTAAGAGGGAAACTCATAGCTCTGAGTGCCTCCAAGAAGAAACGGGAGACAGCACATACTAGCAGCTTGACAACACATCTAAAAGCTCTAGAAAAAAAGGAAGCAAATTCACCCAAGAGGAGTAGACGGCAGGAAATAATCAAACTCAGGGGTGAAATCAACCAAGTGGAAACAAGAAGAACTATTCAAAGAATTAACCAAACGAGGAGTTGGTTCTTTGAGAAAATCAACAGGATAGATAAACCCTTAGCTAGACTCACTAAAGGGCACAGGGACAAAATCCTAATTAACAAAATCAGAAATGAAAAGGGAGACATAACAACAGATCCTGAAGAAATCCAAAACACCATCAGATCCTTCTACAAAAGGCTATACTCAACAAAACTGGAAAACCTGGACAAAATGGACAAATTTCTGGACAGATACCAGGTACCAAAGTTGAATCAGGATCAAGTTGACCATCTAAACAGTCCCATATCACCTAAAGAAATAGAAGCAGTTATTAATAGTCTCCCAACCAAAAAAAGCCCAGGACCAGATGGGTTTAGTGCAGAGTTCTATCAGACCTTCAAAGAAGATCTAATTCCAATTCTGCACAAACTATTTCACAAAATAGAAGTAGAAGGTACTCTACCCAACTCATTTTATGAAGCCACTATTACTCTGATACCTAAACCACAGAAAGATCCAACAAAGATAGAGAACTTCAGACCAATTTCTCTTATGAATATCGATGCAAAAATCCTCAATAAAATTCTCGCTAACCGAATCCAAGAACACATTAAAGCAATCATCCATCCTGACCAAGTAGGTTTTATTCCAGGGATGCAGGGATGGTTTAATATACGAAAATCCATCAATGTAATCCATTATATAAACAAACTCAAAGACAAAAACCACATGATCATCTCCTTAGATGCAGAAAAAGCATTTGACAAGATCCAAAACCCATTCATGATAAAAGTCTTGGAAAGATCAGGAATTCAAGGCCCATATCTAAACATGATAAAAGCAATCTACAGCAAACCAGTAGCCAACATCAAAATAAATGGAGAGAAGCTGGAAGCAATCCCACAAAAATCAGGGACTAGACAAGGCTGCCCACTTTCTCCCTACCTTTTCAACATAGTACTTGAAATATTAGCCAGAGCAATTCGACAACAAAAGGAGATCAATGGGATACAAATTGGAAAAGAGGAAGTCAAAATATCACTTTTTGCAGATGATATGATAGTATATATAAGTGACCCTAAAAATTCCACCAGAGAACTCCTAAACCTGATAAACAGCTTCGGTGAAGTAGCTGGATATAAAATAAACTCAAACAAGTCAATGGCCTTTCTCTATACAAAGAATAAACAAGCTGAGAAAGAAATTAGGGAAACAACACCCTTCTCAATAGTCACAAATAATATAAAATATCTTGGCGTGACTCTAACTAAGGAAGTGAAAGATCTGTATGATAAAAACTTCAAATCTTTGAAGAAAGAAATTAAGGAAGATCTCAGAAGATGGAAAGATCTCCCATGCTCATGGATTGGCAGGATCAACATTGTAAAAATGGCTATCTTGCCAAAAGCAATCTACAGATTCAATGCAATCCCCATCAAAATTCCAACTCAATTCTTCAACGAATTGGAAGGAGCAATTTGCAAATTTGTCTGGAATAACAAAAAACCTAGGATAGCAAAAAGTCTTCTCAAGGATAAAAGAACCTTTGGTGGAATCACCATGCCTGACCTAAAGCTTTACTACAGAGCAATTGTGATAAAAACTGCATGGTACTGGTATAGAGACAGACAAGTAGACCAATGGAATAGAATTGAAGACCCAGAAATGAACCCACACACCTATGGTCACTTGATCTTCGACAAGGGAGCTAAAACCATCCAGTGGAAGAAAGACAGCATTTTCAACAATTGGTGCTGGCACAACTGGTTGTTATCGTGTAGAAGAATGCGAATCGATCCATACTTAGAATAAAATAGAAATAAATATAAATAAAATAGAAAAGATGATACTGAGTCCTCTGCTTCAACACAGCTCCACTCTTAAGAATTACTCCAAGATACTGAGGTGTTATTAGCAGTGTTTTTATATCAGGGACAATGGGCCCTTGGTGATGGAACAAAGAAGTCTAAATGTCACACATGTTGATCCAACTATGTGCACAGCTATAGCCCAGGGTCAAAAGATAAAATGTTTATACTCAAAGATGTTAAATGTATTAGGATGATTTTCTTAGGAGTTATGGTACAAGAACATTCTAATTCTGCTCTTTTTTTATTGTTATAGATTTATATCATTCTGTACCCAGTTTCTTAAATTTACTATTTTACTACTTTTCACCAGTCTGATGTATATTTCCCTGGCCTAAAAATCATAGTGTTATCATGCCTAGGCTAAGTTTTGGAGATTGCTGGGAAGCGATAACTCCCTTTGCTGTTCCAGCATCTAGAAAAGGTGCATATGTATTATTTCAAGTGAATGTCCTATATCTTCAAAGCCGGAGATCCTTTTTCTGCTTGTCCTTTTCTCGTCACCTCTCTGTCTGACTGGGTGCAGCTGAGAACAATGTCTCCGTTTCGGTGAAGACCTATGTAATTAGATTGGGCCCACTGGGAGAATCCAACCTAGTTTGTTCATTCCAATGTTCCTAGTTTAATCACATGTACAAAACTTTCACAAATTCACAGAATTAAGAACAAATGTATTTGTGAGCTATTATTTTTCTGTCCACCACACCCATTTCCCATTTTCCCACCTCCCTTTTGAACCTAATAAGAAACAGAGATTTACTTGAAATCTCTTCTTAATCAACTCAGAGGCCCTCATTCCTAATGAACAGTTGCATGCCTCAGCGAAACTGCCAGTTCAATTGTTATGGCTGGGATTCATTACAGCCCTGTGATGAACATCTCACACAGTATTTATCTACCCAACTATAAAAGAACGTATAAAACCACAGGCTCATGTTATCATTCGTCTTCAGCACATATCTGAGTTTTATCACACCCCAAAGACATTTTAGAGCAAAAGGACACAATCAATGTTGTTACATAAAAAGGCTTCAAGAGTTTAAAAAAAAAAAAAAAAAAAAAAAAAAAAAAACTAGTGCAATTTAGTGTAAGTCATGCAAATAAAAGCTTTCCAAGCAAGCTAAGGAATATGTAGACCTAGTATGAAGTCTGAATCTTGTTTGCCATGTGATGTGGTCACTGTTATAAATGAACAATTCTGACTGCTGTGTAGAGAATGAACTTTGAAGTGAAAATCAAGGAAACTAGACCACGATATATGATTAGATATAATGTAAAGGTGCTAACAATGGATAGAAAAGGTATAAATTGAAGAAATTTTTGAAAAGCATATAATGTGGTCAAGAGAAAGGGACTAATGTGACAACACTTTCATGATGTTGATTTAAAGAATAGTCAGATGGTAGACCCACTATCTAGTGACTGGAATTATAAATGTGAGTGTCCTTCATGACAGAAAGAGTGATAATGGCTTTTATATTTCAGAAGCATTATCATAGGAATAAAATTTGATGTCATCGATTCAGTATTAGATAGGAGATTGACAAGTTTAGAGTTGGTCTCAATTACAGTGCCCTAAAATAGGAAGATAGGAGATGAGCACATGAGAAACAAGGAAAAGAAAGTCAAGAGCGCAATAAGTTCAAAACGGAGAAAAGAGTCCATAGACCTAGCACTTCTCTGAATGTAGAGGCAAACCTAAAGGGGGTCACTGTTTAATGATTTGAGAACTTCAGTTTAATCAGAATTTCCCAATGATATCATGAGAACTAAATCCCTGTTTGGATTTTGGTCAGTAAGTGGTAATAGTAAAACTGTTTCATACAAAACACTTCTGCATTTTTCTTCTGAAAACACAAAACCCAGAAAAATAAAAATAAGATAAAATAAAACCCCTAAAATTTCTATTCCACTTTTGTTCTCTATTTCAATATTCTCATTCAAAATTGATATACAATATACGTTAATCATATTTTTTTCTTTCCCCAATTCCTCCCAGTCCCTATCAAACTGACTTTTTGTTCTCTCTCGTGTTCTTTCTCTCTTTCCTTTTCTATCTCTCCTCTCTTTTAAAATTAAAATGACCTAAATACCTTCAAAACAGAATACAAAACACAATCTAAAAAACAGTAAGAAAAATGCCAAATCAGAACAAAACAATAAAAATTCATAATACAACAATGGGGTTTCATTTGTGTTGAGTAATATTCCTGGACAGAAGCCAGACCTGAAGTGTGGTTGATACACCCAGTGTATTCCCAATGAACTTCCGTTGTAGGAAACTGATTTTTCCCTTTGACAGCAGGTATCAACACAAGTACCTTCTAGGTTAAGAGTAATACCCCATGTACATCCCCCCCTCTCAATACTGGCTCACTGCCTCACTGAAACTTTTTGTTTGGGGGGGGGCAGTAAAACCTAGTATGAAATTTTACCTTCAACAAACAGTGCATTGGTAGGCACTAATAACTTAAAAAAAAAAAGAATAAGTAGCGTTCATTGAAAACCTACTTTGTATCAAGAGCTGGTTTAGCAGTTTTCACAGATTATTTTGTTCAACACCTATTCAGCCTTTCTCCTATAAATATGGATTAAATTTGCTATTTTATTAAATTAAGAGTGCTTCATTGAGGTAATTTGTAAGTTTTCCCAAGGCCACTAAGATAATAGACTCCATGCTTCTTTTGTCAATAATTCTAAAATAATTCAGTCGAGGAATCTACAACTTTAAAATACACTGCAGGCCATTTTAGACATGGGACATAATCTCTACTGTACACACTAGGAGAGAGAGACTCTGATGGATAATGGTCATTTGTCTCAGGAATCATTATTAAAGATTTGAAATAAAGATTTTTTTTCCATTTTTTATTAGGTATTTAGATCATTTACATTTCCAATTCTATATCAAAAGACCCCATACCCACTCACCCCCAATCCCCTACCCACCCACTCCCCCTTTTTGGCACTGGCGTTCCCCTGTAGTGGGGCATATAAAGTTTGCGTGTCCAATGGGCCTCTCTTTCCAGTGATGGCCGACTAGGCCATCTTTTGATACATATGCAGCTAGAGTCAAGAGCTCCGGGGTACTGGTTAGTTCATAATGTTGTTCTGCCTATAGGGTTGCCGATCCCTTTAGCTCCTTGGCTACTTTCTCTAGCTCCACCATTGGGAGCCCTGTGATCCATCCATTAGCTGACTGTGAGCATCCACTTCTGTGTTTGCTAGGCCCCGGCATAGTCTCACAAGAGACAGCTACATCTGGGTCCTTTCGATAAAATCTTGCTAGTGTATGCAATGGTGTCAGTGTTTGGATGCTGATTATGGGGTGGATCCCTGGATATGGAAGTCTCTACATGGACCATCCTTTCATCTCAGCTCCAAACTTTGTCTCTGTAACTCCTTCCATGGGTGTTTTGTTCCCAATTCTAAGGAGGGGCTTAGTGTCCACACTTCAGTCTTCATTCTTCTTGAGTTTCATGTGTTTAGGAAATTGTATCTTATATCTTGGGTATCCTAGGTTTTGGGCTAATATCCACTTATCAGTGAGTACATATTGTGTGAGTTCCTTTGTGAATGTGTTACCTCACTCAGGATGATGCCCTCCAGGTCCGTCCATTTGGCTAGGAATTTCATAAATTCATTCTTTTTAATAGCTGAGTAGTACTCCATTGTGTAAATGTACCACATTTTCTGTATCCATTCCTCTGTTGAGGGGCATCTGGGTTCTTTCCAGCTTCTGGCTATTATAAATAAGGCTGCTAAGAACATAGTGGAGCATATGTCCTTCTTACCAGTTGGGGCATCTTCTGGATATATGCCCAGGAGAGGTATTGCTGGATCCTCTGGTAGTACTATGTCCAATTTTCTGAGGAGCCGCCAGACTGATTTCCAGAGTGGTTGTACAAGCCTCCCTGGTACTCAAGTCAACCAACAATGGAGGAGTGTTCCTCTTTCTCCACATCCACCCCAGCATCTGCTGTCACCTGAATTTTTGATCTTAGCCATTCTGACTGGTGTGAGGTGGAATCTCAGGGTTGTTTTGATTTGCATTTCCCTGATGATTAAGGATGTTGAACATTTTTTCAGGTGCTTCTCTGCCATTCGGTATTCCTCAGGTTCGAATTCTTTGTTCAGTTCTGAGCCCCATTTTTTAATGGGGTTATTTGATTTTCTGAAGTCCCCCTTCTTTAGTTCTTTATATATGTTGGATATTAGTCCCCTATCTGATTTAGGATAGGTAAAGATCCTTTCCTAATCTGTTGGTGGTCTTTTTGTCTTATTGACAGTGTCTTTTGCCTTGCAGAAACTTTGGAGTTTCATTAGGTCCCATTTGTCAATTCTCGATCTTACAGTACAAGCCATTGCTGTTCTGTTCAGGAATTTTTCTCCTGTGCCCATATCTTCAAGGCTTTTCCCCACTTTCTCCTATATAAGTTTCAGTGTCTCTGGTTTTATGTGAATTTCCTTGATCCACTAAGATTTGACCTTAGTACAAGGAGATAAGTATGGATCAATTCGCATTCTTCTACATGATAACAACCAGTTGTACCAGCACCAATTGTTGAAAATGCTGTCTTTCTTCCACTGGATGGTTTTAGCTCCCTTGTCGAAGATCAAGTGAACAAAGGGGTGTGGGTTCATTTCTGGGTCTTCAATTCTATTCCATTGGTCTACTTGTCTGTCTCTATACCAGTACCATGCAGTTTTTATCACAATTGCTCTGTAGTAAAGCTTTAGGTCAGGCATGGTGATTCCACCAAAGGTTCTTTTATCCTTGAGAAGACTTTTTGCTATCCTAGGTTTTTTGTTATTCCAGATGAATTTGCAAATTGCTCCTTCTAATTCCTTGAAGAATTGAGTTGGAATTTTGATGGGGATTGCATTGAATCTGTAGATTGCTTTTGGCAAGATAGCCATTTTTACAATGTTGATCCTGCCAATCCATGAGCATGGGAGATCTTTCCATCTTCTGAGATCTTCTTTAATTTCTTTCTTCAGAGATTTGAAGTTTTTATCATATAGATCTTTCACTTCCTTAGTTAGAGTCACGCCAAGATATTTTATATTATTTGTGACTATTGAGAAGGGTGTTGTTTCCCTAATTTCTTTCTCAGCCTGTTTATTCTTTGTATAGAGAAAGGCCATTGACTTGTTTGAGTTTATTTTATATCCAGCTACTTCACCGAAGCTGTTCATCAGGTTTAGGAGTTCTTTGGTGGAATTTTTAGGGTCACTTATATATACTATCATATCATCTGCAAAAAGTGATATTTTGACTTCCTCTTTTCCAATTTGTATCCCCTTGATCTCCTTTTGTGGTCAAATTGCTCTGGCTAATATTTCAAGTACTATGTTGAAAAGGTAGGGAGAAAGTGGGCAGCCTTGTCTAGTCCCTGATTTTAGTGGGATTGCTTCCAGCTTCTCTCCATTTACTTTGATGTTGGCTACTGGTTTGCTGTAGATTGCTTTTATCATGTTTAGGTATGGGCCTTGAATTCCTGATCTTTCCAACACTTTTATCATGAATGGGTGTTGGATCTTGTCAAATGATTTCTCAGCATCTAAGGAGATGATCATGTGGTTTTTGTCTTTGAGTTTGTTTATATAATGGATTACATTGATGGATTTTCGTATATTAAACCATCCCTGCATCCCTGGAATAAAACCTACTTGGTCAGGATGGATGATTGCTTTAATGTGTTCTTGGATTCGGTTAGCGAGAATTTTATTGAGGATTTTTGCATCGATATTCATAAGAGAAATTGGTCTGAAGTTCTCTATCTTTGTTGGGTCTTTCTGTGGTTTAGGTATCAGAGTAATAGTGGCTTCATAAAATGAGTTGGGTAGAGTACCTTCTACTTCTATTTTGTGAAATAGTTTGTGCAGAACTGGAATTAGATCTTCTTTGAAGGTCTGATAGAACTCTGCACTAAACCCATCTGGTCCTGGGCTTTTTTTGGCTGGGAGACTATTGATAACTGCTTCTATTTCTTTAGGTGATATGGGACTGTTTAGATGGTCAACTTGATCCTGATTCAACTTTGGTACCTGGTATCTGTCCAGAAATTTGTCCATTTCGTCCAGGTTTTCCAGTTTTGTTGAGTATAGCCTTTTGTAGAAGGATCTGATGGTGTTTTGGATTTCTTCAGGATCTGTTGTTATGTCTCTGTTTTCATTTCTGATTTTGTTAATTAGGATTTTGTCCCTGTGCCCTTTAGTGAGTCTAGCTAAGGGTTTATCTATCTTGTTGATTTTTTTCAAAGAACCAACTCCTCGTTTGGTTAATTCTTTGAATAGTTCTTCTTGTTTCCACTTGGTTGATTTCAATCCTGAGTTTGATTATTTCCTGCTGTCTACTCCTCTTGGGTGAATTTGCTTCTTTTTTTCTAGAGCTTTTAGATGTGTTGTCAAGCTGCTAGTATGTGCTGTCTCCCGTTTCTTCTTGGAGGCACTCAGCGCTATGAGTTTCCCTCTTAGAAATGCTTTCATTGTGTCCCATAGGTTTGGGTACGTTGTGGCTTCATTTTCATTAAACTCTAAAAAGTCTTTAATTTCTTTCTTTATTCCTTCCTTGACCAAGATATCATTGAGAAGAGTGTTGTTCAGTTTCCATGTGAATGTTGGCTTTCCATTATTTATGTTGTTATTGAAGATCAGTCTTAGGCCATGGTGGTCTGATAGGATACATGGGACAATTTCAATATTTTTGTATCTGTTGAGGGCTGTTTTGTGACCAATTATATGGTCAATTTTGGAGAAGGTCCCGTGAGGTGCTGAGAAGAAGGTATATCCTTTTGTTTTAGGATAAAATGTTCTGTAGATGTCTGTCAGGTCCATTTGTTTCATAACTTCTGTTAGTTTCACTGTGTCCCTGTTTAGTTTCTGTTTCCATGATCTGTCCATTGATGAAAGTGGTGTGTTGAAGTCTCCCACTATTATTGTGTGAGGTGCAACGTGTGCTTTGAGCTTTACTAAAGTGTCTTTAATGAATGTGGCTGCCCTTGCATTTGGAGCGTAAATATTCAGAATTGAGAGTTCCTCCTGGAGGATTTTTCCTTTTATGAGTATGAAGTGTCCCTCCTTGTATTTTTTAATAACTTTGGGTTGGAAGTCAATCTTATCAAATATTAGGATGGCTACTCCAGCTTGTTTCTTCATACCATTTGCTTGGAAAATTGTTTTCCATCCTTTTATTCTGAGGTAGTGTCTATCTTTTTTTCTAAGATGTGTCTCCTGTAAACAGCAAAATGTTGGGTCTTGTTTGTGTAGCCAGTTTGTTAGTCTATGTCTTTTTATTGGGGAGTTGAGACCATTGATGTTAAGAGATATTAAGGAAAAGTAATTGTTGCTTCCTGTTATTTTTGTTGTTAAAGTTGGCATTCTGTTTTTGTGGCTGTCTTCTTTTAGGTTTGTTGAGGGATTACCTTCTTGTTTTTTCTAGGGCATTGTTCTCGTTCTTGTATTGGTTTTTTTCTGTTATTAACCTTTGAAGGGCTGGATTCGTGGAGAGATAATGTGTGAATTTGGTTTTGTCGTGGAATACTTTGGTTTCTCCATCTATGGTAATTGAGAGTTTGGCTGGGTATAGTAGCCTGGGCTGGAATTTGTGTTCTCTTAGTGTCTGTATAACATCTGTCCAGGCTCTTCTGGCTTTCATAGTCTCTGGTGAAAAATCTGGTGTAATTCTGATAGACTTGCCTTTATATGTTACTTGACCTTTTTCCCTTACTGCTTTTAGTATTCTATCTTTATTTAGTGCATTTGTTGTTCTGATTATTATGTGTCGGGAGGAATTTCTTTTCTGGTCCAGTCTATTTGGAGTACTGTAGGCTTCTTGTGTGTTCATGGGTATCTCTTTCTTTAGGTTTGGGAAGTTTTCTTCAATAATCTTGTTGAAGATGTTTGCTGGTCCTTTGAGTTGAAAATCTTCATTCTCATCCACTCCTATTATCCATAGGTTCGTTCTTCTCATTGTGTCCTGGATTTCCTGGATGTTTTGAGTTAGGATCTTTTTGCATTTTCCATTTTCTTTGATTGTTGTGCCGATGTTCTCTATGGAATCTTCTGCACCAGAGATTCTCTCTTCCATTTCTTGTATTCTGTTGCTGATGCTCGCATCTATGGTTCCAGATTTCTTTCCTAGTGTTTCTATCTCCACTGTTGCCTCACTTTGGGTTTTCTTTATTGTGTCTACTTCCCTTTTTAGGTCTTGGATGGTTTTATTCAATTCCATCACCTGTTTGGTTGTGTTTTCCTGCAATTCTTTAAGGGATTTTTGTGTTTCCTCTTTAATGTCTTCTACCTGTTTGGTTATGTTTTCCTGTAATTCTTTAAGGGATTTTTGTGTTTCCTCTTTAATGTCTTCTACTTGTTTAGCAGTGTTCTCCTGTATTTCTTTAAGTGAGTTATTTAAGTCCTTCTTGATGTCCTCTACCATCATCATGAGATATGCTTTTAAATCCAGGTCTAGCTTTTCAGGCGTGTTGGGGTGCCCTGGACTGGGCGAAGTGGGAGTGCTGGGTTCTGATGATGGTGAGTAGTCCTGGTTTCTGTTAGTAAGATTCTTACGTTTACCTTTCGCCATCTGGTAATCTCTGGAGTTAGTTGTTATAGTTGTCTCTGTTTAGAGATTGTTCCTCTGGTGATTTTGTTACACTATATCAGCAGACCAGGGAGACTAGCTCTCTTCCCTGAGTTTCAGTGGTCAGAGCAGTCTCTGCAGGCAAGCTCTCCTCTTTCAGGGAGGTGCACAGTTATCTGGTGTTTGGACCTCCTCCTGGCCGAAGATGAAGGCCCAAAACAGGATCTTTCCCAGAAGCTGTGTTGCTTTGGCCTGCAGACTGCCCACTGCGGAGTCCCAGAATCAAGGTGGCCCCTGTGGAATGTGAGGCAGAAGCCTCACGGGCTGTGCGGACACCTGTGCTCTGACCAGGAAGGTGGCAGGTTGTCTGAAGCTGCTGGCCTCTGTGTTCCACACTCTCACCCGCAGACCGCCCGCCGCGGAGTCCCGGAACCAAGGTGGCCCCCACGGAACGTGAGGCAGAAGCCTCTCGGGCCGGGTGGAACCCTGTGCTCTCACCAGGAAGGTGGCCTGTTGTCTGGAGCCGGAAATGGTGCCGCCTCAGAGGCTCTGTGGCTCTCGCCCGTTCCAGAAGCTGCTGGCCTCTGTGTTTTACACTCTCACCCGCAGACTGCCGGCCGCGGGGTCTCGGAACCAAGGTGACCCCCGCGGATCGTGAGGGTGAAGCCTCCCGGGCTGTGCGGACACCTGTGCTCTGACCAGGAAGGGGGCAGGTTGTGAAATAAAGATTTAAACTTGAGGTTTCAGACTCTTGGTTGTGTCTCTGCTTTATTTAGGTCTTCTAGCATGAGTTTCACGAAGCAATGGTACAATATGAAGACAAAATAAGATGCTAGAAATTAATTGAGGCTTATTTCAAGATCACTATTGTTACATGTGATGGTTTGTATATACTTGGCCCAGGCAGTAGCACTATTAGAAGGTGTGGCCCTGTTGGAGTAGGTGTGTCACTGTGGGCATGGGCTCATTCTAGCTGCCTGGAAGCCAGTATTCTGCTAACAGTCTTCAGATGAAGATGTAGAACTCTCAGCTCCTCTGGTACCATCCCTGCCTGTATGCTGCCATGTTCCTGCCTTGATGATAATGGACTGAACCTCTGAATCTGTAAACCAGCCCCAATTAAATGCTGTCCTTTCTAACACTTGCCTTGGTCATGGTTTCTGTTCATAGCAATAAAACACTAACTAAGACATTACATAAAATACATTACAATCCTAAATTGTGAAAAATAAAATTTATGACAAAACCTCCAAATTTGGGAGGTAATTTTGTGTTAATCCATGACAGCCTAAACTACAAATACGATTTTTTTTTAGTTTTATTTGAATGTAATATTTGGATTCTGATTAAAGTCATAATGTAATAATAATAGTACTGATGATATATTAATAATACTAATAATGTTATGTTCTAAAATCTCGTTTCCTTGGGTAACTGTACAAAACAGGTAATGTAATATAAGTCAACATGTTTGATGTCCAGTGACTGTGGAAAAGTCCAAACAGGAGAAAGAAGCTAGCAAGAATGCATTCCATAACAAAATGAGGGCAAAAACATGAAAGTACAGAAGAAACAAATCAGAAAAGGGATTAAAAGATACTGCTTGCATGGGACTGTGGAATGAGTTATTCAGATGGTGTTGGGGTGGTCAATGATAGTGTTTGACCAAACTCTGCTTACAATACCACTCTAGCAAATTGCTAAGCCATATATAAACAACACAGGAGAAATAAAAATCTGTTTATTCCTGAACAAAACTGAGTTTTGTGTCTCTGCTTATCATTACTCCTTTCAGGTCCCTGTGATATACATGGCTTCACTAGCCATTGCATTCATATATGTATATGTGTGTGCATGTATATATATATATATATATATATATATATATATACTTATATATATATATATATATAGTATATATAAGCATGTATATGTAAGCATGTGCATACGCATATGTGTTTGTATCCCTAAACATAAAGGCATATAAGCTGCTCAATATCTAATAACAAATATTAATCTGAAGACATATCTACACATCTACAAGTATCTTTGAGAGGTTTTACTAGGGATCTTCAAGATGTCATTATTTTGTTACTTCATATAAGTCACGTGCAATTTGTTTATCATTCTTTACAACACTCTGCATTGCCTCAAAGCCAGCGTAGCATGGCAACATACCTGCTAAGTTAGAGCTTTTGCCTTCAGCAAAATTGTAGAGTACATGCAATAAACTCTCTTTCCATTTGGTATCCTTGGCACACATTGGCAATTAAGAACCATATTTGCTAAGATGAGTGGTTAAAATATTGGATGATAATTGTGTAGTATGTGGTCTTATTTTGTATCTGAATCATGTCATTCATTTCATAACACTGCAGTAGGTGTTCCATTATCCTAATTTTATAGGTGAAGAAAATGAGTCACCGTAACATAAGGAATGTTGTAACAGTTTATAAGCAGACAAGCAGCTAGATAAGAATTTCAGTGCAATTCAGTGATCAAGAAATTATATGTTGCTTTTCTATGTGCAAAATGATCAGATCATAAAATACACTTTTGTGGTATTTTGAGGTTTCTGAAATCTATGGGGAAGGAGGAACTAACTGAGATTTTGTTATTACTTCTCTCGCAAGAGTTTTGTAGTTCAAATAAAATTCATTTGACAGCACATTTTAATGCCAGAACATATTTTGTTAATATCAGTAGAATTTAAAATAATAGATCCTTTCATCACAGTCATCCTTCATATTTTGAAATGTCATTATCAAGCTCAGTGTTTTTCTTCTACTTGTTTTAAATCTAAACTGATTTTGCACATTTAGAATGAAAATGCTTCAAGGTATGTACTGTAATATGAAAACAGAATTAGTTATTTCCTTTTTATTTCCCTATGAATATCTATATGTTTCTGAAAATGTTGAGTATTGAAGTAAAGGATTATTAAAATGGAAAAATCAAAGCAATATTAAAAGAAATAAAACAAGATCATGAAAGAATATAGTTACAATTATTATACAATAACTTGAGCTGTAAATTCTAAGCACTTTGACAGTCTTAGTTCTATTTTACTTCATGGAAAAGAAGAATGTTATTATTTTTAGGAAATAGAAACAATTTAAGGAAAAGAAATTCTAAAATGTATTTGTCATGTGGCACCCATTTATTTTATGAATATTGAGTTGCAAAATAAATATCTTTCATTTTACTGAAAAGTATGTTGTGCATAGAGACTCGGTGCTCATAAGCCAGTCAGTTATAGATGGGGAATCCGTAGAATAGAGTAAGTGGAAGAGAAAGTAAAATGAATTGTTTTGTGATCTGAAATGTCACATATCTAAATTCAAACTATCTAGTGATGTTGGGTATGCCATGTCCATTTTATACATAATATACCAAACTCTTATCTCCATAGAATGACAAAATTAGGAAACTATATTTTATGACAGTTTAGATCATCTATAACATTTAACTATAATTCATGTATTAAAGTCGGTTTATTTTTTAAATTAGGATCATTTAAATATTTTCATCCAGCTAAAAAGTGATGATTTTTCAGATCTAGGAAATGCATTCAAGTGCTTTTCTTGGTAGAAAGGTAAAGGGGAAAACCAGATGCTGAAATTATTTAAAAGCAAAACTTAAAGACAGAGTAATCCATTCATTTTTCTGGAATCTATACATTGTATTAATTATATTTGACTTTACTTATATACAGGAGCCAGATTATTCTTAATGTGAAGCATCCCAATAAACATGGGAATCATGTATTTATGTGAATGATAGGCAGACCATAGACATAAAATAGATAATATTTATTCTTCAAATATTTTAAATAGTGTGCCATTCAGATTTTTGTCTCTGAGTTGTATAGCAATTCCCTCCTAGATTAAAAAAATCCATCTTTGAGGAAATCTCAGTAAAGCACAATATATTCGGGGGGGGGGGAGGAGGTGATTGAAATCCGTTTTACTGCACATTCTATTTTATAGGGAAGCTGGTTAAGTTCGGGGAATAAACAGCTCAATAGCTTCCAGACATCCCTGAAGGTGACAGGATTCACTAAGATCATCTCTCTCCAAGCATACATAATCAGTAAGAACTGTTGAAGAACACTCAGAGAAGCCAAGCTGCTGTCTGACAGATGCAGTGATCAGCTGATTTACCTAGAAGAGGACCAGCCCCAGATAGCCAGATGATTGGACCAACTGAGCTAGCTGGAAAAGCAGCTTGAACCTGTTGAGATGCTAACAAGTTGTACAGTGTGTTCCAGATGTCACCCATGTTGAAGTGGACTTTTGATGATGTATTTGTCTTAAATGTTTCTGCATTTTCAAGTAACCCATCACCATGGATCCCACCTGCCTTACCTAGAAACAAACAAGAAAATATTCATACTAAGCCAGATGGTCTAGAGTGAAAACAGATAAAAACTCAAATGCTACTCTGTGAAACTTTGTAAAACATTAAAGCCTGGACAGAAATTGATCAGGGGAATAAATGAAGTGGAGTTCAGGAAGGTGAAATTAATCCTTTGTGCACAACTTTCTATAAAGAGAGGTGATCAATTCTTGTGGAATCTACCCCAGGTATTTTTTTGCAATCCCACCAACAATGGAGGAGTGTTCCTCTTTCTCCACATCCTCGCCAGCATCTGCTGTCACCTGAATTTTTGATCTTAGCCATTCTGACTGGTGTGAGGTGGAATCTCAGGGTTGTTTTGATTTGCATTTCCCTGATGATTAAGGATGTTGAACATTTTTTCAGGTGCTTCTCTGCCATTTGGTATTCCTCAGGTGAGAATTCTTTGTTCAGTTCTGATCCCCATTTTTTTAAGGGGGTTATTTGATTTTCTGAAGTCCACCTTCTTGAGTTCTTTATATATGTTGGATATTAGTCCCCTATCTGATTTAGGATAGGTAAAGATCCTTTCCCAATCTGTTGGTGGTCTTTTTGTCTTATTGACGGTGTCTTTTGCCTTGCAGAAGCTTTGCAGTTTCATGAGGTCTCATTTGTCAATTCTCAATCTTACAGCACAAGCCATTGCTGTTCTGTTCAGGAATTTTTCTCCTGTGCCCATATCTTCAAGGCTTTTCCCCACTTTCTCCTCTATAAGTTTCAGTGTCTCTGGTTTTATGTGAAGTTCCTTGATCCACTTAGATTTGACCTTAGTACAAGGAGATAGGAATGGATCAATTCGCATTCCTCTACATGATAACAACCACTTGTGCCAGCACCATTTGTTGAAAATGCTGTCTTTCTTCCACTCGATGGTTTTAGCTTCCTTGTTGAAGATCAAGTGACCATAGGTGTGTGGGTTCATTTCTGGGTCTTCAATTCTATTCCATTGGTCTACTTGTCTGTCACTATACCAGTACCATGCAGTTTTTATCACAATTGCTCTGTAGTAAAGCTTTAGGTCAGGCATGGTGATTCCACCAGAGGTTCTTTTATCCTTGAGAAGAGTTTTTGCTATCCTAGGGTTTTTCTGCAATCCTTTTTAATGTTAAAAGAAAATATGAGCTTGCTGTTTCTTCATAATTAAGGGGTTTCATTCATAGGATGCTGATTTATAGGATAATCCAAGGAAACCTAGATTAAATGACTGGATTGGTATGTAAATAAAAGACTGGGTTATGATCTCCAGAGAATTTTTTTTAGAATAGCTGAGAAAACTGCTTGAAAAACTGTCTAAAGGAAAACGTAGTAAGCTGTCATAACCTGTCCTTGAATACTTTGTTTTCAATGCTCCCAGATACCTCTTCCTCAGAACACCTCTCTAAGCCAAGGCTCATCGTCCTTGGCACAGTTATAATAGAGTTTTTATTCATTCAGGGAAAATTCAAGAAACTATCTCAGCACTAGAACAGTAACCATTAGACATACGTAAAGCATTGCAACTGGTAGACTCCACAATTGATTTCTTCCTAGTAACTATCGGAGCATCTCACCTTATAAAGAGTGAATTGTAGGGTGTCTGAAAATAAAAAGTATTTCTGGTATGGCAAAGAGTTAAATTCTACAAAGAAGTAGTGGTTTTTTATAGCAAGTCCCATTGACAATACAATATATATTGTCTTTGGACCAATGTTATTTAAGAAAATCTCTGACTATCATCTAGGAACTGAATCAACAGCTAAGCCAAACAAGATGCTGAAAGAGTCAGCACCCATCCCTGCAGGTACAAGGAAATGTGATATCATTGAAGGGCCCCAACTTGACAGGACAGAATCTCTTATAATCAGGCCTCCATTTTATACACTAGGCTCTGTTGCAAAGTGTTCCAGAAAAGAACCACCCTGGGCAGGGGCCACTAGCAGAAAAATACCTTACCTTCCAGAGGCTATAGAGAGATATAGATAGATTGCTTAAGCCAAGTGAAATCATTGTTAGTCAGTCATGTAAGTGTGGAGTTGATAAACCCCTCACCCTGTTGTAACTGCAATATAAAAGGCTAAACCTTAAGTGCTCTGGGACTTCTACCTACTCCACTGCATCAGCCAGGCCTGAGTATCTGAGTTCAAGTTTGAATAAACATTCTTTACTTTTACATACCAAGCTTGACTCCTGGTAGTCTTTGGGGACCCTCAGATCAGGACATAACAGTCATGAGTAGAAGCATCAGATAAGAACTTATAGCTGTGGTAATACAAATGGACACAGATAAGACATGGCTGGACAAAAAGGATGGAAGAGTACCAATGGGAAGTTTTCAGAGCAATGAGCTCATAAGACTCCTACGCCTGGGCTTGTGATGAAATGTAGTGATGATTGGATTATATTCAGACTTCACTTGTGGATTCCTCAGTTAAATAAGAAGAGGAGATCTAGCAGGTGTAGAGTAGTCATTGTGGGAATAACAGGTCTGGAAGGAATTGTACAATGGAATTCCATGGAAATTTTATTAGAATATAATAATTCTATTAGAATTAAAACAACTGGTCATTGTTCACATGACAACCCATAGCCTATTAAGTCCTAGAGAAAATAAAAAAGGAAATATCCTTACTAAGTGCAGGATATGTCCTCCCTGGAACACTTGGAAATTCCCCTTTGGGCAATATTAAGTCTGGTCAAAAGACAGCCAGCAAAGGTTTGAAATAGGTAATGTCATTGGCTTTTCCTTATAAAACATTTTTATATTTTGCATGTTGTCCAAACATATGAGGCCCATTCCTGACAGCCTTGACAAACAGATTATCTGATTGGGCACTTACATAAATTGATCTATTCATGCAAGATTAGTAAGTGCACTCCATAAGGCCAATCCCTACCAATAATAGCATCAAATGTGTCTTCACCTATAAACACATAGTCACAGGACTATTATAATCATTTACATGCTAGTGAGCCATCATCAAGTATCTAGCTCAACTTAGAGTTATGTATGGATATACACAAGAATTGGTAGTGATAAGGGTAGCCATTATATCAACACTGATATATAATACTGTCACAGAGTTATCATTATTTGATTTCTGTGTACCCCACATTCAGTACATGTGTTAATATAGAAGTGTACCCACAATGCTATGCTTTAAATCTTATGTGTGTCAGAGCAAAAGTACCACACACAACACCTGGTTGAATGTTACAGATAAGTTTGACAAGCCCATGGCTTCCACAACTTACTGTCTAGAGTCACTCCAGCAGCAAAGCACCTTCCAATTGGGAGTTATTCTCAAAAACTGAAGGGTCCTAGACTTAAGGATGGCTGGATAGGGAGGGACTTGCATTATATTGGGGAATGAATGTTGCTTCTATGTCAGTGAATCTGAATTTGTGGAATAAGACATACAAATGATCAATGATCTCACTTGAGTGAGATCTCCAGGTACACTATGTGTACTACACTCTATCCCATGGTACTCAAACACTGTGGTAGCCTGGCTTCTTCTCCTCCTTGGTCCTGTTTCATTCATTTTCTAAAATGACAGAGAAGTAGCAATGCAAAATTCACTGCCTATCAGATTCTGTTTCAGTACCAAATCATTCCCAACAAAGAGGTTAATGACTATTATGAAACCTCCTCTTCATAAGACAAAAAGGGGGAGATATGGGTCAGATAGACCAAAGACAACGGGTCTTTAGCAGGAGTGAAATCCAGTGATGTCCAAACCACAAAAATACCATTTTGAGACCTGCAGGAGTAAGGATTAACTCCTTTCTGTTCTGTGTCAGCATTCTATGGTGCTTATATCCTTGGGACACCCACCTTTATCTTCATTAAGGAAGTCACATAGCCTGTGAGCCAAATTACAGATTTTTAAAAATATTTTTTATTACATATTTTCCTCAATTACATTTCCAATGCTATCCCAAAAGTCCCCCATACCTTCCCCCCCCCCCACTTCCCTACCCACCCATTCACATTTTTTTGGCCCTGGCGTTCCCCTATACTAGGGCATATACAGTTTGCAAGTCCAATGGGCCTCTCTTTCTACTGATGGCCAACTAGGCCATCTTTTGATACATATGCAGCTAGAGTCAAGAGCTCCAGGGTACTGGTTAGTTCATAATGTTGTTCCACCTATAGGGTTGCAGATCCCTTTAGCTCCTTGGGTACTTTCTCTAGCTCCTCCATTGGGGGCCCTGTGATGCATCCAATAGCTGACTGTGAGCATCCACTTCTGTGTTTGCTAGGCCCCTGCATAGTCTCACAAGAGACAGCTACATCTGGGTCCTTTCAGCAAAATCTTGCTAGTGTATGCAATGGTGTCAGCGTTTGAAAGCTGATTATGGGGGTGGATCCCTAGATATGGCAGTCTCTAGATGGTCCATCCTTTCATCTCAGCTCTAAACTTTGACTCTGTAACTCCTTCCATGGGTGTTTTGTTCCCAATTCTAAGGAGGGGCATAGTGTCCACACTTCAGTCTTCATTCTTCTTGAGTTTCATGTGTTTAGCAAATTGTATCTTATATCTTGGGTATCCTAGGTTTTGGGCTAATATCCACTTATCAGTGAGTACATATTGTGTGAGTTCCTTTGTGAATGTGTTACCTCACTCAGGATGATGCCCTCCAGGTCCATCCATTTGGCTAGGAATTACATAAATTCATTCTTTTTAATAGCTGAGTAGTACTCCATTGTGTAAATGTACCACATTTTCTGTATCCATTCCTCTGTTGAGGGGCATCTGGGTTCTTTCCAGCTTCTGGCTATTATAAATAAGGCTGCTATGAACATAGTGGAGCATGTGTCCTTCTTACCGTTTGGGGCATCTTCTGGATATATGCCCAGGAGAGGTATTGCTGGATCTTCAGGTAGTACTATGTCCAATTTTCTGAGGAACTGCCAGACTGATTTCCAGAGTGGTTGTACAAGCCTCCCTGGTACTCAAGTCAACCAACAATGGAGGAGTGTTCCTCTTTCTCCACATCCTCTCCAGCATCTGCTGTCACCTGAATTTTTGATCTTAGCCATTCTGACTTGTGGGAAGCCGTTGCAGAGTGGCAGTTACAGAGTGGCAGTGACAGAGTGGCAGTTACAGAGTGGCAGTTACAGAGTGGCAGTTACAGAGTGGCAGTTACAGAGTGGCAGTTGGCTACAGCTGGCCACCACACATACATAGCCAGTAAAGGTTCTTTTGCCAAGGTGAGGTTTTGAGAATTGACAAAAGTTAACCAATCAGATGAGAGACAAGTTAACCAATCAGATGAGAGAGAATGCCTGTCCTAGGCCTATAAAAGCAGCACCAGTTCTGGGCTCGAGGTCTTTTCGCCTCTACAATCAAGCTCTCCCAATAAACGTGTGCAGAAGGATCCTGTTGCAGCGTCCTTCTTCCTGGCCAGTCGAGCGCGTGCAAGACTGACTGGTGTGAGGTGGAATCTCAGGGTTGTTTTGATTTGCATTTCCCTGATGATTAAGGATGTTGAACATTTTTTCAGGTGCTTCTCTGCCATTCGGTATTCCTCAGGTGAGAATTCTTTGTTCAGTTCTGATCTCCATTTTTTAAGGGGGTTATTTGATTTTCTGAAGTCCACCTTCTTGAGTTCTTTATATATGTTGGATATTAGTCCCCTATCTGATTTAGGATAGGTAAAGATCCTTTCCCAAAATGTTGGTGGTCTTTTTGTCTTATTGACGGTGTCTTTTGCCTTGCAGAAGCTTTGCAGTTTCATGAGGTCTCATTTGTCAATTCTCGATCTTACAGCACAAGCCATTGCTGTTCTATTCAGGAATTTTTCCCCTGTGCCCATATCTTCAAGGCTTTTCCCCACTTTCTCCTCTATAAGTTTCCACTTAGAATTCTCTTCATACAAATGAAACATTCTCAGAATTTTGACACCAACCAATAATGTACACTCACCCTCAAAATCCCCAATCCATTCCCCAATCTTTATATTGCCCTTATTATCCCCTAATAAACTCAGCTGTAATACTAAAAATCATCTTGGAGAAGGCTTATTTCTCCCTGGTACTCAAGTAAACCAAGTTCCTGCAAATGCACTCCACCCGGATAAGCATAGTCCCTTTCATTCAAGCCTGGTGAACATCAGTCCAACAGTGTCTGAATCCTCCAAGGGCAAAAGCAGTCATTGGCCAAGAAATCCACTGAGGCTCCACAAATAATCAAGTTAGTGTGTGAAAACTAGAGGTTAAGGTTCAATTGCCAAAGATCCTAGCATGTTTGGTCTGCAATCCATGAAGAAATCAAGCTAAAACTAAATTGGAAACTCCCTCCCTGCTGGCTGGTTTTCATAATGCCAGAAGTTGCATAATGATAGCTGGAGGATAAATGTCACTAACTTTACTTCTGGGCTATAGATCCTGTAGGATTACAATACAGAAATGCTAGGGAAGATGTGCTTACTTGTACTACAATTAAATGACTGTCATGAGTACCATCAACAGTTTCCTAATTGGACTTAAGGTCTACTCTACAAGAAAGGGTTCATATCCGGTACTGTAAGCCTATTGTAGTCTATCCACACCTTGAGCCAATTGAATTGTGCCACCACATTCAAGACACTACAGAGCATTTCTTGGCCTATAGTTAAGTCTCTCCAAGAATGCCCACCAAGCAACATGTCAAGCAGGGTCTTATTCATTTCATAAGGTTTTCTCCATCCAATCATGCTGGCAGTCAGGATTATTATGAAAATATTTTTATGTAAAAATTTGTTTCTGTTTATAATAGAATCTAAGAGCATGTGTGATTTGATGATAAATGTATAGGTTAGTACAGATGTTCAGAAGACATTCATAGATTTTAATATAAAACCATTATAAGAAATAAAATTTTGATGCAAAGGCATAAGGGACAGGAGAGAAAAATCAGGAGGTGGACGACTAGAGTGGGGAGAGATACTGATGGGGTACAGGCAAACGGTGAACACATAATTGACTAAAGGATCCTTTCAATCTAGTGACCATGAAGTGATATCCAGCAATACTCCCTCAAACTCACCACCAGGGAATCTTCTATTAGCAGAGTACTTTGAAACTGAAATGTAAGCAAAACTCTTCTGGAGAGAAGACAAAGGATTTAGAAATATATTACCTTTTCCAAAAGGGGAAATCTTTATCATCTTAGTGAAGAGTACAATCTGACTTTTTACATGGAGAGTTTAAGAGAATTTGGGAAAATAGAATTTGAATTATATAAAGAGTAAGATTCTAGATGGATATATGAATAGACATGACAAAGCAAAGCAAATGTAACAAAATAATTCGAGGAGTCTGAAAAATGGAGGTACCCAGACATTCATGAAAGTTTTTGCTCTCCCTGTATGCTAGCAATATTTCTTATGTTATATTGCATAAACAAAGTTGCAGAGTGGTGAGAGAAAGAGTGATTTTCTAGCATTTTACCTTGTAGACTTTTCTAATTTGTAAGATACTGTTCTTTCATAGGACTTATATATGAATTTCTTCTATGATTAAATATGATGCACGCGCCTCATGGAACTTGGGGTATTTCTTTTGTTTCTGGTTTACTTTTCTGACTTTAGCATTTTGCATTTAGTGTAGACTTCATAAGACATCAAAATTGTATAGGCCCAAAAGTTGTAGTCTTTGGCAGCAACAATCACCAAAAATAAAACAGCAAATCAATGTATTGAAGAAGTTGTCTCAGAAATCAATGAGTTAGTTTCTAGTATATATTTGTTACATGCCTTTGAACACTCTCAGCTATTTTTGGAGGAATTTAATGATAGCCAGAATTCTTTTGCGTTAAGACATAGTTCATAAAGCCTTCAATATGTGATTATGAGTATGTCTTATTTTCACTGCTTATTTAAATAAAAATTTACTTTAAATAGTTATGAAGTTGGATGGTAGCTCACAGCTCTATTTCTTAAGAGTTTGCAATATGGTGTGTTATGATCGGCTGCCAGTGAACATAGTTGACACTGGATTCTGTTACATTCTAACTGAGTCTGGCATGAAGTTGTCTACTATATGGTATAATAAGAAAAGTAAGAATTTGGTTAGGGCTTAAGAAGACACCATTTAAACATCAGAAAAGAACAACAAAATTGAAGAGTTGAGTCTAGTGAAAGGTCCGTCAGAGTACCACAAGACATCTTCACTGAGCAGCAGATTTCTTCACATATTTTCGTACTAAATGAAAATTAATATAGATAGTTAAAAATAATATAGGCATTCCTATAATCTTACTTTATGATATGTAGGTAAAGTAAATAAAATCAATATGTTAAATAAAACTATTATACCACTAAACTGTCTATCAACTGGTAAAAAAGAAGAAATCTTGTATGGTTCATGTACCCAAGAAAATTATACTCAACTTGAAAACCATTTGTGACAGCATGTTGGAGAGAAGAGATTGTTAAGTGAAATAAACCAAACATAGAAAGATAGAAACAAATTGCATGATCTCACCCACATTTGGAATCTAAAAGATTACCATTATAGATGTTGAGATAAAAATAGTGGTAAAAGCCAGAAAGACAAGGAATATAAGAAAAATTGGTGCAGGAAAATAAATGACAAATATATTAAAACTAATATTTGAGAAGAGAAAAAAATCTGGTGTTGCTTTTTACAGTAGCAATGGCAGAACCTGAGTTTTTACTATTCATACATGTATGTAATAAATATACTAAAAGATGCTGGAAAAATATATTTTGAATTTTTTATTATAAAAATGATTACAATTGAATAGATGCATATCCTTTCCCTGCATGTATCAAATATCACATGGTACACATCAATCATAATTTTTATGTTTGATGTGTTTAATAGACATAAAAGAAGTATTTCTCTCTAGATCACAAGTTAATGAATTTGGGCATATTAAATCTTCTTTGCATCTAGGTCACAGAAACAATTATACTACATAAAGATAAAGGCAAATTTTCCTAAAGCCAGTGAAATTCTTTTGCTTCATTCTAGTTCCATATACACGTTCATTTCAAAGTTTTAGCGAACACCAGTTAGTGTATAACTTCGTATGTTTTTAAAACATTTGTAGTTTATAGAGTTTTATTAAAGGCACATTTTATTAAAGGCACATTCATACAATCATATAATATTAACTCAATGGCCAAGATGTTAGAATATGACACTACCTCACTTATACTAGATATCTGGTTAAGTATTTGTGGAACTAATAAGTAAATAAAGTAAAGAGGACTTAAACAACCTTTAAAATCTTAACCTTGGATAATGCATAACTTGAGGAGACAGTGCAGAAGGTTTTCCATTTTGTATTCTTGTTGAGGCTATTTTAGGTAAAACTAGAGTTTGTTCTCTTTCACAGGAAAACCCATGGACAATTACCAAGTTCTATTGCAGTAACCTAAGTTTGCGACACCCCAGCAAATTTAGCTAATCTGTTATAGCACTTGCTTGCACCAAACCTCTTCCTACAGTTGCCAGGGAGATAGCAGAATGTGCTTTTTGCCTTTAAAAATACTTTAATATAAGCTTTATAGTTTGGTTCCTAATACATTACTATAGTCCCAGCAGCTAGAATAAAGACTTTCAATTGGCTATAAACTGTGTCTGAGTGCTCATCTTTGATGGCATCCCCATAATGAAAGGTATCTTATTAATTTATAGCCCTAGTATGTTGCATAGATATTTATTATATTTCCATAATATAATAAATAGGGAAATTCTTTTGCTTCATTCTAGTTCCATGTACACATTCATTTCAAAGTTAAAAGGAAAACACAAATAAATATGGCTGGAGAAAGTTTGGTACAGAATGAGAAAGACAACAGTAGATATATGTTATAAAATTCACAACCTTCCTCAAATACACATGGTCTGTGTTTTTAAATGAATCAAAAAGAGAAAAATATGAAGGAAAGAAAGAGAAAAAGAGTAAAAAGGAAAGCAAATATATTGAGTCTTCTTATTAAAGCACAATAGGCAATGGAACATACATATTTTATTTTCTCTAATAACTATCAAGAACAGCCTTAGGCAAGTGGGGTTTAATTCCAAGATTTTAGAAGAAAGTGGGCAGCCACTGGAGAAATAAAATACTGATACATCAGAAATTTTAAATATTTCTACAAAACAAAAGAGGCAACAATAATTAAGCAAGCTGGTGAAATAATTAGGATGCCTTTGGAGAGATTTTAGGATAAATTTGTAGTCGACATCGTGTAACTGTTTATTAATAACCAAATAAAGAAACTGAGATATAGCATACTTGAAAATCTCTACTGGACATTACGTTTTTTTACATTTTTAAATAAAAAGAAGGAATAAGGTAAAGTTGTTTTTCTTAGTCCTGTTTGTAAGGGTCATGTTATGAAAAGTGGGATTAAGCATATTAATGTGTTTCCTTCTGCTCTAATTTACAATTCTCTCCCTTCTTTAATGAGATCTGCTCTACAGCCCATAAAATAATTGTTATGGTAAACTGACTTTTCAAAATTAGCTACACACCAGTTGGTCTAGAAACCTATTCCTCCAGACCATTCATGCACAAAATACCTTTGTGGGAACCTCTTTCCAAACGTGTAATGACTGGAGCTTGTCCAGAAGTTTGCCTGCGGAGTCTCTGCAGGACTGTCAGTGGGAGCAGTCTAACAATTTCTTTTCCTTGGAAGTGCCTCCATGATAGTGCAGGCATCCTCTGGCCAATAGCAGGTCAGCTCTGAGGACACATTGAACCTAGGCAGTGCTTCCAAAGAACTTGTTTTTGTTAACCTGCACAAATGCTACCTGACCTAATGTCTGCCTGTATACCCAAGTGATTCAGAGAAGCTGTTCAAAGACTCTGAGCAGGACTGGGAAGAGATTTCCATGGAAAAATGCAGCCTGCCCTTCAAGCCATCGACTTATTGTTTCATCCTCTTTTCACAGGTATCCCCTGTGTTATCTCTCATACTGTTATTGTTATCCTGCCAAGATGACTCCTACTGGAAGAAGGCAGACTGAGACTGGATTGGAGACCCCCCATCCTTGCCTCAAAGGCTAGGAGCACAACAAAGCTCATCCCACAGAGAACCCATTGTTTTTTGAAAGAATCATTTTCAAAGGCACATGGGAGGAAGGTTAAGAGAAGGTACTTGATAGCTTATTTTTCTTTACTAGAATTCTAAAACAAAATCAAAGGACTAACAGGGATGAACACACTCCAAAACAGTATTTGAGTAGCATAAATATTTTGAAGAGTTGCAGTCTGTGTTCCAGCAAGCATCCTGCATATCTGAAAAAAAAATGAAGCTCAGCTTAGAACAATTAATACCTGCATATTTCACACATTTAAAATCTCTATGGGAAAATAAACTGGAACAATCAAGGGAATCCTCCCCATCACTTGGCACAGTTCATTTTTCTCCTGAATTACATTCTATATTTCTTTACTACCACTTTTTTTTTTTTTTTTTTTTTTTTGGAGACAGGGTTTCTCTGTATAGCCCTGGCTGTCTTGGAACTCAGTTTGTAGACCAGGCTGGCCTCAAACTCAGAAACCCCACCTGCCTCTGCCTCCCAAGTGATGGGATTAAAGGTGCGCACCACCACCGCCCAGCATTTTTGTTCTTTTCTTGAGTGCTTTATAAGCTGTTGTACAGAGGAGCAGGATGTGTTATCCTACTAACAATGACAAGTGAACCATCTCCAAATCTATTTTATGCTTAACATTTAGATTGAGGCAATGAGTAACAGTGCTTTTATTTTACAAACATTTAGGAAAAACAAACTTATACGTAGGCTTCGTGTTGAGAGTTTGCTTCAGATCCCAAGAAGACTTGGATTGCACACGGATCCTTGGCACGCACATACTGATCATTTTAAATAAAGCCTGTGTTGACAGAACTTCAGAATTGGCAAATGGGTCACCATCTTGTTGTTCTTTTTATATTAATTTGGCAAATTTTTAGGAATTAAGAAACATGAATTCCTGAGCCTTGAAGTGAGAGGTTTGATAAAGGCATCCCATTCAGGGCTGCTCCAATGTCTTTTATTGTCTGTACACTGTCCAGTTGTGGTCCTGAGTTAATTCCCATGTACTGCAAGAGACACTTTTCTGATGAGGGTTGTGAAATAGATTGACCTATGGATATAGTAATGTAGCATTATAAGTCTTTTTTACTATATTCATATAGCTGAATAATAGCAGTAGTTTTTTCCCATAGTGCCAATTATCTATCTAACATCAGATTCATATCCTCATTAACTATACAAAAAAGGGTATTTCATCTCATGGAGTGAACAACACTGGGCTCTGTTACTTCTATAACATTTATGTTTCTATTGCTCCAGTATATTTTCCAGGCACTTTCAAGGTTCATACCTGGGTAAAACTGGAGAGTAATTTTCTCCTCATGTGGCATTCAGAGTACCTTCCATCACTATGATCACAAGTCAATAGAGGTGAGACCTCCAGTTGACACCAACTTAATTTCTCTAAGATCAAGACAAAAGAACATAGAGACTTCAACCATAAAGCCTTGTCTTCACATCAGGTTGCAGAAGGTATCCAGTAGCATCAACAATGTCCTATAACCGTGGGATCACATTAACTAATGACTCAATATGGAATAACCAAAAACCTAGGATAGCAAAAACTCTTCTCAAGGATAAAAGAACCTCTGTTGGAATCACCATGCCTGACCTAAAGCTTTACTACAGAGCAATTTTGATTAAAAACTGCATGGTACAGGTATAGTGACAGACAAGTAGAACAATGGAATGGAATTGAAGACCCAGAAATGAACCCACATACCTATGGTCACTTGCTCTTCGACAAGGGAGCTAAAACCATCCAGTGGAAGAAAGACAGCATTTTCAACAAATGGTGCTGGCACAACTGGTTGATAACATGTAGAAGAATGAGAATTGATCCATTCCTATCTCCTTGTACTAAGGTCAAATCTAAGTGGATCAAGGAACTTCACATGAAACCAGAGACATAGAAACTTATAGAGGAGAAAGTGGGGAAAAGCCTCGAAGATATGGACACAGGGGGAAAATTCCGGAATAGAACAGCAATGGCTTATGCTGTAAGATCGAGGTTTGACAAATGGGATCTCATGAAACTGCAAAGCTTCTGCAAAGCAAAAGACACCGTCAATAAGACAAAAAGGCCACCAACAGATTGGGAAAGGATCTTTACCTATCCTAAATCAGATAGGGGACTAATAGCCAATATATATAAAGAACTCAAGAAGGTGGAGTCCAGAAAATCAAATAACCCCATTAAAAATGGGACTCAGAGCTAAACAAAGAATTCTCACCTGAGGAATACCAAATGGCTGAGAAGTACCTGAAAAAATGCTCAGCATCCTTAATCATCAGATAAATGCAAATCAAAACAACCCCGAGATTCCACCTCACACCAGTCAGAATGGCTAAGATCAAAAATTCAGGTGACAGCAGATGCTGGCGAGGATGTGGAGAAAGAGGAACACTCCTCAATGCTGGTGGGATTGCAAGCTTGTACAACCACTCTGGAAATCAGTCTGGCAGTTCCTCAGAAAATTGGAAATAGTACTACCAGAGGATCCCTCAGTACCTCTCCTGGGCATATATCCAGAAGATGTTCCAACTGGCAAGTAGGACACATGCTCCACTATGTTCATAGCAGCTTTATTTATAATAGCCAGAAGCTGGAAAGAACCCAGATGCCCCTCAACAGAGGAATGGATACAGAAAATGTAGTACATTTACACAATGGAGTACTACTCAGCTATTAAAAAGAATGAATTTATGAAATTCCTAGGGAAATGGATGGACCTGGAGGGCATCATCCTGAGTGAGGTAACCCAATCACAAAGGAACTCACACAATATGTACTCACTAATAAGTGGATATTAGCCCAGAAACTTATTATACCCGAGATATAAGATACAAATTGCAAAACACATGAAACTGAAGAAGAACGAAGACCAAAGTGTGGACACTTTGCCCCTTCTTAGAATTGGAAAAAATCACCCATGGAAGGAGTTACAGAGACAAAGTTTGGAGCTGAGACAAAAGGATGGACCATCTAGAGACTGCCATATCCAGGGATCCATCCCATAATTAGCCTCCAAACGATGACAGCATTGCATACAGTAGCAAGCCTTTGTTGCAAGGACCATGATATAGCTGTCTCTTGTGAGACTAGGCCAGGTTCTAGCAAACACAGAAGTGGATGCTCACACTCAATTATTGGATGGATCACAGGGCCCCCAATGGAGGAGCTAAAGTATCCAAGGAGCTAAAGAGATCTGCAACCCTGTAGGTGCAACATTATGAACTAACTAGTACCCCTGAGCTCCTGACTCTAGCTGCATATGTATCAAAAGATGGTCTAGTCTGCCATCACTGGAAAGATAGGCCCATTGGACAGGCAAACTTTATATACCCCAGTACAGGGGAACGCCAGTGCCAAAAAATGGGAATGGGTGGGTAGGGGAGTCAGGGGGGGGGAGGGCGGGACTTTTGGGATAGCATTGGAAATGTAATTGAGGAAAATACGTAATAAAAACAAAACACAACAAAACAAAACAAAACAAAACAAAAAAACCTAATGACTCAAAAATATTTAACCTATTGCTGATACTGGGGATTTTACTTAGTAATATATGTTATCTATTTGGAGCATTTTCTCTCTCTCTCTCTCTCTCTTTCTCTCTCTCTCTCTCTCTCTCTCTCTCTCTCTCTCTCTCTCTCTCTCTCTCTCTCTCATTATATGGTAACTACATTTAAATTCCTTTTATATATTTGAGGAAGCTTCTAGTATAATCAATCCAGCTTTTCGGAAAGCTGTTGATGTTAGATATCCTTCCTTATATTTTTTCATTTACTTTATTCTAGATTTCCCTTCATCCATTTATATGTGTGTGCTCTAATTTTCCCTTCATTGGAAGATACTCTTTCCCCTCTTGGTCTCTCATGCACTGTATAACTTCTGTTCATATTCTAAATGAAAAACACATGTTTAAGACTTGTCACCTTTATTCACAAATAAGAAAGAAGCCCAATGTTTGTGTTTCTGGCTCTTGATTATCACAATCAGGATAGTTCTATACGTTTCCTCCAAACTTCACATTTCCTAAGCTCTGAATAATATTCCATTGTGTAACTGTACATTTTCAATATCTGTTTATCAGTTAGTAGAGAATCTCTGCTGTCACAATTTCTAGCTATTGTGAATAAACAGAAACAAACGTAAATGAACAAGCATATCTGTAGTAAGATGTAGAGTCCTTTGGGTACATGCCCATTTGTGCTATATCTGGATCTACCAGTGGAGCAGTTTTTATCCTATTGAAGACCATTCATTTCTATATTGGCTGTACCAGTTTGCATTTCTAGCAATGAAGATAAAAGGTTTCCCTTGCTCTGCACCCCCACAAACATCTGTTAACATTTGTTTTGATAATCCTGGCAATTCTGACTGGGTAAAATGAAACCTCAAATTTGTATTAATTTCACTTTCCTGATGGCTAATTGTGTTGAGTATTCCTTAAACATTTCTTGGTCATTCATCCATTGTCTTTTCAAAACTCTCTGTTTAGTCTTATATCAGATTTTTTTAATAAATTAGATTATATGTTTTATTCTTGTGGTAAATATTATTACTACTCCATCTTAGATCATTTAGTTCCCACATAAAAGATGCAAAACCTTTATATTTACAATAAGCCTTAAAGCATTAATACTGGGTGGATGTAAACCCCCTATGCTATTTTGTCTACTTCCCTGTCAATGACTCCAAGATTTCACTTGCAATATTCTTCCTGGCACTCCTACTTGAACAAACTGTCCCTCATGGCCAAGTGCTTACAATCTGTCTACCTCATGGGGAATTTCTTCCTCTTCTCTCTTTCCTTCCTCCGGCTGGCAGAAGCCCTGCTCTGTCCTTCTGCCCAGCCATTAGGACATCAGCATTTATCCTCAAGGCAGAGAATAAATGATAAAAATTGTTTACACAAACTTGAGACAGGAGATTCTTTTTTTTTTATTTTTTTATACTTTTTATTAGGTATTTTCCTCATTTACATGTCCAATGCTATCCCAAAAGTCCCCCATACCCTCCCACCCACTCCCCTACCCACCCACTCCCACATTGTGGCCCTGGCATTCCCCTGCACTGGGGCATATAAGTTTGCAAGTACAATGGGCCTCTCTTTCCAGTGGAGGCCAACTAGGCCATCTTTTGATACATATGTAGCTTGAGTCAAGAGCTCCGGGGTACTGGTTAGTTCATAATGTTGTTCTAACTATAGGGTTGCAGATCCCTTTAGCTCCTTGGGTACATTCTCTAGCTCCTCCTTTAGGGGCCCTGTGATCCATCCAATATCTGACTGTGAGCATCCACTTATGTGTTTGCTAGGCCCCTGCCTAGTCTCACAAGAGACAGCTATATTTGGGTCCTTTCAGCAAAATCTTGCTAGTATATGCAATGGAGTCAGTGTTTGGAAGCTGATTATGGGATGGAACCCTGGATACGGCAGGCTCTAGATGGTCCATCCTTCTGACAAAGCTCCAAAGTTTGTCTCTGTAACTCCTTCCATGGGTGTTTTGTTCCAAATTCCAAGAAGGGGTAAAGTGTCCACACTTTGGTCTTCGTTCTTCTTCAGTTTCATGTGTTTAGCAAATTGTATCTTATATCTTTTTTTTCCATTTTTATTAGGTATTTAGCTCATTTACATTTCCAATGCTATACCAAAAGTCCCCCATACCCAACCACCCCTGCTCCCCTACCCACCCACTCCCCCTTTTTGGCCCTGGCGTTCCCCTGTACTGGGGCATATAAAGTTTGCGTGTCCAATGGGCCTCTCTTTCCAGTGATGGCCGACTAGGCCATCTTTTGATACATATGCAGCTAGAGTCAAGAGCTCCGGGGTACTGGTTAGTTCACAATTTTGTTCCACCTATAGGGTTGCAGATCCCTTTAGCTCCTTGGGTACTTTCACTAGCTCCTCCATAGGGAGCCCTGTGATCCATCCATTAGCTGACTGTGAGCATCCACTTATGTGTTTGCTAGGCCCCGGCATAGTCTCACAAGAGACAGCTACATCGGGGTCCTTTCGATAAAACCTTGCTAGTATATGCAATGGTGTCAGCGTTTGGATGCTGATTATGGGGTGGATCCCTGGATATGGCAGTCTCTACATGGTCCATCCTTTCATCTCAGCTCCAAACTTTGTCTCTGTAACTCCTTCCATGGGTGTTTTGTTC